>NC_092319.1:47978045-48288045 GCF_036785885.1 Coffea arabica | reverse complement strand
AGGTACTGCTTCAACTGGTCGAAAGCAGCCTGACACTCCTCAGTCCCGGCGAACTGGTCAGCCTTTTTCAGCACCTTAAGGAAGGGCAGAACTTTCTCAGCAGATTGGGACAGGAAGCGGTTCAGCGCGCCCAGACGTCCATTTAGTCTTTGGACTTCTCGGAGGTTCCGAGGTGGGGACATGTCCTGAATGGCCCTGATCTTATCGGGGTTGGCCTCAATTCTCCGGCGGGAAACCAGATACCCCAAGAATTTTCCCGAGGTGAGGCCGAAGACGCACTTCTTGGGATTTACCTTCATCCTCGAGTCTCGCAGGACACCAAAGACTTCCCTCACGTCTGACAGAAAGGATGAAGTGGCGAGACTTTTGACGAGAATGTCATCCACATAGGCCTCCACATTGCGGCCGATTTGGTTTTTGAAGAGTTAGTTGATCAACCTTTGGTAGGTCGCCCCGGCGTTCTTTAGCCCGAATGGTATGGTAATGTAACAATAAGTACCTCGGTCGGTGTAGAACGCCGTTTTCTCTTGGTTATCTTCACTCATTCCTATTTGATGATACCCTTTGAAGGCATCTAGGAAGCAGAGGATCTCATATCCCATTGCCGAGTCAACGAGGGTGTCTATCCTCGGCAGAGGGTAGCAGTCTTTGGGGCAGGCCTTGTTGAGGTCGGTGAAATCCACACACATTCTCCACCCACCGATGTCCTTTTTAACCATGACTGGGTTGGACAGCTATGTGGGATATTGGACCTCATGGATCATCTTAGCTGGCAGGAGCTTGTCGACCTCATCCGATATGGCCTGACTACGTTCAGGGCCGAAGTGCCTTCGTTTCTGCCGCACAGGTCGGGCCTGTGGGTTAACGTTGACTTGGTGAATCATGAGCTCGGGTGGCACTCCCACCACTTCATCTGCGGACCACGCGAAAACGTCTCGGTGGTCCTTGATCAGGGAGATCATTTCTTCTTTCAGGGGTGAGGGGAGTCCGGCCCCTACTTGGACTACTTGTCAGGTTTCGCTTCATCCAAGACCACTTGTTCCACCTCATCCCCGGGCTCAAGCCTGTTGGGCTCTCCTGCCTTCTGAGGGTCGATGCAGTCTATGGAGAGGACCGCTGGCCTCTTTTCTTCTGACCTCGGTGAGGGCCGGGGTGTGACTGCTGCTTGAATGGTGGCGAGGTAGCATTCCCGGGCGGCGCCCACGTCGCTGCTCACCTCGGCCACCCCCTCTGACGTTGGAAACTTGAAACTCAGATGGTAGGTAGAGTACACAGCTCTCAAGGTATTGAGCGTGGGTCGGCCTATCAGCATGTTGTAAGGAGAGTTTGGTTTGACCACCGCAAAGCTGACAAGCACGGTTCGGCAGCGGGGATGGCGCCCGATAGTCACCATCAAGGTCACCATACCCTCCGAGTGGACGACGTGTCCCCCGAAGCCGACGAGGGGGGTTCTGACCGGAGTGAGTTGCTCCCGGGTCAGCTTCAAACTCTCGAAAGTTCGATAGTACAGGACATCTACCGAGCTGTCGAGGTCAACATAGACCTTTTCGACTATGTAATTGTTGGTAAGGACTTCGATCACAAGGGTCTCGTGGTTGCTGGAGACGGCGGGGACAGGGTCACGGGGACCATAGGTTATCAACTCGGATAGCCTAGAGCTCGGCTCGGCCACATCCATACCGGTCTGGCGGTATGTCCGTTTCCGAGAGTTCTGACTGTCTCCCCCCGTTGGGCCACCCGCGATCGTGTTGATCACCCCGGCGATGTTTGGGTCGTAGCCTGGCGATCCGTCGCGTGGAGGCCTCTTTTCTTCCTTACGGTCCTTGGGACCTCGGCATTGAAATTTTGTGTCCCGCCTGTCTTCTCGGCGGGGTCCTCGGCTCTCCCGGTGGGAGGCGCTTCGGTTGAAAGTTCCATCCTTGCGGACAAACTGCTTCAAGTATCCTTGGCGGATCAAGTTCTCAATTTCTCGTTTCAAATCATTGCAATCTTCGGTCTCGTGCCCAACATCTCGGTGGTAGGCACAATAGAGGTTGGAGTTCCTCCTATCCCTTCTCCCCGGGATCTCAAGAGGAGTTTGGCCGAGGTGATTTTGCCTCATCACCGCCAAGACGTGAGACCGGCTGGAATTGAGCGGTGTCAGCTCGGCGTCCGAGGTGGACGATCTGCCTTTCACTATCCGATCGAAGACACTCCGGCGGTCCCGGAACTGGTTTGAAGTGCCACTTGGGCCTGGTTCACCTCGACCGGTGTCTTTCCTCCTCCGGGGATCTTGCCCCGTACGAGATGCTTGGGCTTCTCGCTTCATGCGATTTACTTCCTCATTTCGGATTCCCTGGTCCACTCTTTCCCAGAGTTCCCGAAGTGTAGGGGGGTAATCCCGATGGATTTCGGTGTTGAAGATCCCTGCCACTAACCCATTGGTGAAGGCAGCGATGGTTACCTGCTCGTTCTGATCAGGTATCTGCACATTCTCCTCGTTGAACCTCTGAACATACGAGCGAAGTGACTCGCCCTGACCCTGTTGCAGGTTCAAGAGGTAAGCCGAAGTCTTGGTGATTGGTCGAGACGACACAAAACGGTGGATGAACCGGTCTATCAGCTCATCCAGGGAGGAAATGCTTCTCGGTTCTAAACTCCAGAACCACTTCCGGGCAGTCCCATGTAGGAAGATGGGGAAAGCGCGACAGATCACGACGTCGGGGACGCAGTAGAGCCGGAAAGCGGATATGAAGGCGCGGAGGTGATTCTCGGGGTCACCTCGACCGTCATAGGTGTGCAAGTTTGGAAGTTTAAAGTTCGGGGGCACCATTTCCCCATTGATGTCATCAGCGAAGGGCGGAGCTCTCATGTAATCAGAAACTAGGCCCCCGGGGCGCCGAGGTGGGTTCTCGGCCCGTTTCCCTAGCAGTTCTCGGGAAAACGCCCGGGAGATGGAGGCAAGTTTAGAGGTCGCCTTGGAGGAGGCGCGCCTGGAGGTACTCCGAGAGAGACGCCCCTCATCAGAGTCCTCACCTGAGGGCACTTCAGGAGACTTCGTCGGCCTCCTCTTGGAAGACTCTGCCTTTTCTTTCCCCTATCTTTTGAGGTATCTTCCTAGCTCCTCAAAGATGTTGGGGTTGTCTGATACGAACTCGACCATCTTGGTGATGGCGTCATCGTTGTTGGGCTGGGTCCTTTGGGACCCTTGTTCTTCAGAGATGCGGTCTTGCTGGGCTCCCGAGGTCTGCCCAGCCCCTGTTGAGGGAACCCTTCCGCTTCTAGAGCGCGTGGATCTCATTCTAGTAATAGTAGTCTCGTTCCCACAGACAGCGCCAATTGAAGAGGTGATTTTTGGTGGGTAGATAGACCACCCTAAATCAGTCCTCTCTGAGATGAGGGGAGGTGAATTCTTCTGTCCGAAGTGCACCTTCTTGTCCGAAGTGAGTGGCGGGGCTTCTCCCCTGTATCACTCCGACGATCAAGTTAGTATGAGAACGAGAATAATAAGAGTATAAGCAAATGAACAGTGTGCTTACTTGTTGGGAGTGTGTGAGGGATATTATAGGAGAATAGAGGACAGGACGGAAGGCTCATGCTAGTGGGACCCACTCTCTGGCATTACGGCTCTGTCCCCTGTCAGGAGGCCTGACTCTGACACTGTAGCAGGTTGGGCAGGGTGACGGAGGATCTTGCTCAATGGCCATTAAGTGCGTCCAGTGTGCTTTTCAGATAAAGCACACTGGTTCCGGGCGGTGTAAGGTGGGTTGATGTCATCAGCGTGCAGCCGAGGTGGAGGTGCCGAGATCACCTATATGGTAGACTAGGGATCCGGCCGAGCTCAGAGGTTATGCCCAAGACACAGAAGACCTCTGATGAGGGACGAGGTAGATTCACCTCGGACATGCGGGATGACCGAGGTGAGCATCCCCACTCAGCTTTCACAATGCATTCGAAAAAAAAAACTACAAAAGCCTTCCTCAGTATTCAGAATGCATGTGGTAGATCTTTATCAAGAAGTCCAAAAAAGGGTCTAAATTCACACGTGATATGAAGATGACCAGTCCCCAAGTTGTTCATTGGTTTTCAATTCAATGTGATTAGGATTTTGCAGTGATTCTTGATTGTAATACTAGTAGATGTACAGCACTTTCCTGTGATCAATTTTGGGATTTCGACAAGTGAGAGGAGCAAAAAGAAGGAAGTTACACTCTTCCCACGGTGCCTTGCGCACATCTTCAATTTGAATATGAGAACCCAAAAAACAACCACCCGGGATGTCTCCAAGTTGCAAGAGCAAGTCATTATCTTTCTAGTTTTGGCTTCACATAACATTTATTGGTGCTTAGTCTGTTCATTGTCAAACTGCAAAATTTGGGTCGGAAGCGTTACAACAAATTCTCGGTTCAATCAATTCGTAATTGCACTTGCTTCTTTGTTCATGGATTAAAAACTCTCATACTACTCTACATGCTAATCCGCCACTGACTTTAGTCTTTCATGTAAAACGATATGTTGTGGTTGTATCTCGCTCCTATTGTACTGGTGGTCAAGAGAAGTGGTGAGGAAAGAGGTCTCTGATCCCTATAAATTAGGTTCTCTTCGAATTCATGTCCCTCGGTCACTGTTTTATTGCTGCAACAGTTGATGACCAATACGTCTCTATTTCATCTCCACTTTCTTCTTCACAGATTTCTTTTTCCTCGTAAATCATGCATTGACACATGCATACATGTTATGTAGTGCCCTAAAGGATTATCATTTCATGTGGGGTTCCTAAAGTCTCTTTTAGCAGCCAATTTGTGCACTTATATATGTATGTCCTTATTCTCTTTACTTTAATGACCACATGCAGTGTTTTCATGGTCGCTACTTGCTACTGAATTCATCAGTTTGTTTAAATTTCTCTAATAGATTCTTCCAATCTTTAAAGGTGCACTATTTTCTGTCTCGTTACCACCAGGATTTGCATGTTTGTCTTACTCTTTGCTGATTTTGATCATCATTTTCTCTATTTTTGCAGGAGATTTGCTCCCCTGAATGAAGTTAGACTGAGGGTTGAGGAGAGCTGTTGACAGAAGAGAGAGAGCACAGCCCGCCATTATTGAGAATGTCGTCACTTTTTGCGGGATTGTGCTCTCTCTTCTTCTGCCAAACACAGCGCCAACTTTTCTCAACGTGGCAATCCCAGATTCCAGATCACCCTGCGCCTGCGGTTTGCTCTGAATTCCTCATCTTTGGGCATGTCTTTTTCTATCTTTGTATTGAGTCCTGACTCGAAGCAAGATCAAATTTACGCATTACTGTAGGTCTTCTAGAGAAGTCACAGAAACTATAAAGGTTCTGCAAATGTTTCACAGCTATAAAAGAAGTGAATGACTTGGAGGATCTAATAGTTTTTCTTGTGGATAATGATATGGTTGAAAAGTTGATGCTATATCTTTTGTATTTGAATGATAAATTAATCAATATGAAACAGAAATTTAGCATGAGTGTAAACAGAAATGAGCATTATTTCCCCCCTCTCACTAAAACTGAGAATAAAGTTCAGTAAATGTGTCCATAAGAACCTTTTCAGGCAACTAACTCAGTTGGATCAGTGACATTACAACGGCATGGATTTGCAAAACGTTGCATAATCTGATAATGCTTTGGTGGTGGAACCGGCAACTCTGGACTCCAACAAGTAACCAGCTGTCAATGGAGTATTAAACATAGAGATGCTGCCAAACAAAGTAAAAAAAAAAGAAAGGGCTTCTGCTGGTTAGTCCTTGTTTTTCTTGATTGATGCAAGCCAAGAATCTTGTTACAGGCATGATCTGAATCCTATGGAGTTCTTGTTTCTCCTTACAGGGATAACAAAAGTGTTGTCAGAAAAGCGGTCTCTCAAAAGAAGTTTCATACCAACCATGTTCGAGTTACCCAAGATGAACAAGAAGGAAAGCTTCTGCAGAAAAAGAGTGAGTTGGTTTGAAAAAGAATGCAGCAGAAGTTGTCGATTGATACCGTGCTACCAAGTACCAAGTAGTGGAGTACCTCAAATCTTTGTGCGTGTATTCTTTAATTATGACTAAATTCAAGTGGATTCCAGCTTATTCCTTGTGAATGGATGAACTAAGATTTAATTCTTATGGTCTAAATTTTTTCCTATTCAAACATTCTTTTGAATGGGCGATATCAACCTAGACAGAAGCTGGGATAAAAGGAATGAGTGAGCACATGAATAGAACAATTGCTAGCCAGCCAAGTGTGGGTTACTTACTTCAATATCGAGGTTTTTGTTCAAGAAAAAAAAAATTGCTACTCTTATTCGGTTTCGGCTTATGAAAACTGAAAAGTTCGTAATGAAGTTACATGACCCAAAATGTTCGCCAACCAGATGAGAAACAAGAAATCAAACAGCACAAATTGTTGAATTAATTGGAAATTAAGCGTGCAATGGACGCAGAAGGTGCTCTTTAGTGTCTGAATTAGCAAGAAATCAAACAGCATAAATTGCTGAATTAGTGTCTGAAGTCTGAACCCTTTGGTATTCAAAGTGGGGTTCCTTCAGGAAGCCCAATCCCAAAGATTCTTTACGTTCGAAACAAGCATTAGCAAAAAAACATTCGGTGAATTTCCCCTCAAATTCAACGTTTCCAACAGTTTATCACGTGGGAACATAACCAAGCCCTCAGCTTCAACAGTCACCTGAGTACTATCTGCAGCACCCAGACTATTCCATGCACATTATTGCATGAAAACCGGACATACTAAAAAAAAAAAAAAAGAGGCATTTTCTTAACACATAAAAAAAACAGCAAAGAAACAATCACAGGACGAAAGACACGGGTATCGGAGTAATGTCAATATTGGGCAAGTGTCTTCGCATGCAATTCTAATATCTTCGGGAGACTGCACAACATAGCAGAGTTCAATGGAATGACTTTGAACTCGAAATTTTACTTCAGAGTGCTAAAAAGAAACATTGGACTAAGAATACAAGTGAGCCTAACAGGTGTGGGGGGAAAGAAAGAATCAAAGAATCCAAGACGCAAATCCACAAGAATATGACCTCTGGCTTCAGTCAACTACTATCTCAAATCGAGAGTCAGGGGTATTGCCTCCATCATCATCTGAAATAATATCATCTATGCTCAGTGGCAAGCTATTACAGAAAGTGAGGCTAGGTTTCACCCTTGGCACTGAAATAGGCTCTGCTTCATTGTTGAGAATCTGGAAGACCCTCCTCATGGTAGGCCTTTCTGCACTATCTGGATTTGCACAGCTCAAACCGATAAGCAGCAGTTTCCTCATTTCCTCATCTCTGAACTCACCATTTAATCTTTTATCTGCTGCTTCTGTAAGCTTTCCTTCAGAGTACAGCTTCCAAACCCAATCAATCAGATTGATCATTTTGTTGGCACTACCTTCTTTCTCAATTGGCCTTTTTCCGCAAGCTAGTTCAAGTATAACCACACCATAACTGAATACATCAGTTTTATCAGTTGCTTTTCCGTATTGAAGGTACTCAGGAGCAAGGTATCCCATGGTTCCGGCAGTAAGTGTTGAAAGAGGACTCTTATCATGATCCATGAGTCTTGCCAATCCGAAATCCCCAAGCCTTGCATTATAGCTCCCATCAAGCATTATGTTACTGGTTTTTATGTCCCTATGGATCACTTGCTGCTCGCATTCTTGATGCAAATAGGTGAGAACAGATGCCAGTCCAACAGCAATATTGTACCTGTATGGCCATTTCAGTGGATTGCCATTGTCGGTTTCTTGGTGCAACACTTTATCAAGACTTCCATTGGCCATAAACTCATATACGAGAAGTAATTCTCCCTTCTCAACGCACCATCCCTGCAGCTGAACCAGGTTCTTATGCCTCAAACAAGCAATGATTGACAATTCAGCAAGAAATTCAGATTTACCTTCATGGGTATGTTTTGATCTTTTAACGGCAAAAACGGCACCGGAATTTACGAAAAAGGCCTTGTAAACAGTACCAAAGGAACCATGCCCAATGACCCTATTGGCATGAAATCCTTTTGTGGCTGACTTGAGTTCTTGATAGCTGAATTGCCTTGGTCCTGTCACAAGCTCTGCTTTCAGGGTCTTCTCTGTTTTGTTCTCCTTCCATTTGTTGACAGAAATCCACCCAAATACTACAAGAACAGCACAAAAGAAAGCAGGACCAGCAATCCCAAAGCCCAACCCAAGCCTCCTGTGATGCCTATTGCCAGGATCAGAAACTGGGATTGGGGGATTTAAAGGCACAGAATTTTCAGTGACGTTATGAGGATGAATTCTTGGTCGTACAGGCCTAAAGCCCCGAGTCCGAAAGCTCCAATTTTCAATAAAGTGCAGCTCGGTACTTCCCTCAGTGGAACCAGAAAATCCCAAATACATAAAGTCCTTGAGATAACCAGACAGGTCAATATCAACCTTCAGGAGCGGCACCCCAGGCTTGAAACTTGAATAACTCAAGAACACATCTAGCTTCTTTTCCTCATTCTTGTAATCAATCCAAGTAAAAATCAAGTTCCCACTTTTCAACGAAATACCCAGAGAAGCTGGATTGGCAGTCTTTATTGAGATCAGGCTATCGATATCCAAACCCACGTGATTATCATCAGGATCGTCAAAATGAGAATCTAGTTTTGTATCAAACTCGATGGCAATGAACCTGTTCTTCGTCAACTGTGTTGAATTCACAAGCCCCAGATACCCTCCTGGGCTCCCTAAAGTCTGATTATCAGGAGACAGAAAGAAGGTTAATCCATCTCCAGACGAAGAGGGATTGATGTTTTGAATCGAAAAAGCAAATCTTGTGGAGAAAGAGGCAGTGATGTTGGTTTCTGGATCAAAGAAGGCAATTGGGTTATTGTAGATTACAGAACCAGAGCTTGAAGATGGGACGCCAAGCTCTTTTGTCAGCCCTACAACACCATTTCTGAGATAAGAATCTCCAAGAAGAGTGAGATTTCTGAGAGCTAAAGATTGGAAGTCGAAATTCAGAGTAGTCCCGGAAGATGATGACGGTAGCGGTTGAATGTATTCGAAGTTGAAGAACAGAAAGAAAATTGAGAAAATAAGAAGCTTTCTTGAATACATTGTTGGATATCAATCTCATGTTCTGGAAAAATGAATTCTTGAAGGTTTGTTTGAGCTCATGAGGGCGGAGAATGGAGTTTCTTGAAGAGGTAAAGGTTGGTTGGATTTTTCTTCAAAATTTTATGAGGGAAAGGTAAGGAGAAAACTGAAAAGGAAGGGGAGCTGTGGCGTGGTGGTGGTGGTGGTGGTGGGAAATGGGGGAATCTTGGCTTGGGTGGGAAAATGGGGTTTAAACGGTTATGAAAAGTGGGCGCGTGGGTCCGTCTTTAAAGAATAAGGGGAAAAAAAACAATTTCACTAAAAAAAATATAAAGAAAAGGTGGGAGGGATTAAAATTTAAAAGTCTTTTATCCAAATCTTTCAAGTCTTGATGGGCCGAATCTGTAACGGTAATATAGGAAGGCTGGCTTTGGGAGCGGACAGAACTTCATTTGGACTTCAGTACTGATCACAGTTGTCGGTTAAGTAAGTTGCTGAGCTGCTGATGGTGATTGATAAAATACCAGTAAGCACACCAGGCACTACTCCCCCCCCCCCCCCCCCCCCCCCCTTTCCCACAAAAAAAAAGCTTATACTATATACGAATTAATTGTGACCAAAAAGGGGTTTGAATTTTAATCGCATGGATATAGACTTTATAAAAATATGAAATCTTGTGCAATTTTTTTAATTTTTTTACACAACTAAAGGTAGCGTGTGTTGAGATATATTTACTAAAATGTCTTCATTTTGGTGCATTTAAAACTTTAATTTATGGAAACATCTAAGTATTTTTAGAATATGAAAGTATTTTGCAACTGTTTTTGTATAGAGTATAACTCTTATAAGTTTATATATTGGGGTAATTACCGAAATGATGTTATAGACATATTTAATTGATGTGTGGCTTTCGTTGTACAATTAATACAAAGACATATTAACACATTGTGCAATTAACTCGTTGGTATAACGAACCGTTGGAGGGTATTCTTTTATTTGAAACAACTTATTTATACTTTTGGGTAATTTTCAATTGGCATCTGTAAGGATCTTTTGAAAATAGTAAGGAGTCTTTTAAAAATAGTAAAATTGTAAAAGCATTGATAAAGTAAAATCTAAAACTTTGTGCTACAATTAGAACGTGCTGTTATTAGTTTTGTCATATTCGATAACTATCTCTTTTCAAAATGTACTATTATTTATCTAATTAAAAATTTTCTTTAACCACAGGGATCATGTAAGTTTCCGCTCGCTCGCTCGCTCCCTGTGCCTCAGTCAATCTAGTGCGCATGATCTGGTGGATATATATTAAGTGCCTTTGATTGGATTTTAGCTCGTACGCATTCTCATGTGATATTTTAACAGGTCCCAAAAGCGTAAAAATCTGTCCCTGCAATTTCAACCATGGCAGGAAACAGGACAGCCGGCCACTGCCTCTCTTTGGAATCTAGTCATCAACTATCGAGTTGGATTCGGAACTGGGTCCACTCCGCTTATGTCAACATGACATTGAGGGCGCGCCCACAAAATTTTCAATTAAGCCGTTATTCAGTGGGCCCTGGTTTGACCACTGGGTCATTTGACTCACTAGATGGTCATGGTCGTGAAAAAAAAAAAAAACTCAAAACTGGATTGGTGCACAGGAAATACACTACTAATTTCCTTTCTGACTGAAGTACACGGCGTGCATCTTCCAGTTTGTTGAAATTAGTATGTAAAGTAGTGCATATTCTCCTGAGAAGGAAATAACTAGCAACATTTGCAGAAAAATGTTAGGCCACTCAAGTGTCCTTCAGCGTAAACTAATATGTGCGTTCATGGAGAAATTGTTTGTCCTAGTTTATGGAGAAATAGACTGCATCTACATCAGGCTCACTAGAGACATTATTATTAAATTTGAACCAAAATCTGTTTCATTCCACTTAGCTCACAAACAACGCTAAACAATCTTATTAAAGAGAGGAAAGATTCCCGAGAAAGGATACTTAGCCTACTTTTTTATGCTTCCGAATTCGCATTGGAATTGCTCACTGTCACGAGCTTTGGAAATTGAAGTCTAAGTGACGCTACAAAAGAGCACACACAAGTGGTTCAAGTCTTCAAGATCATAAAGAAAATTGATAAGTAAGTCCCCACAGAAGAATTGAATCTTAGCACTGAAAACCATGTGATTACTGGCCCAAACTCCAGTTGTACCTTTTTAGGCCGTTAGATGATTAAGCTAAACTCTTCGGGAAAAGTAACTCGACAAAACTTTTACTAATTGAGAAAAAAAGAACCAACTGCGAAGTGCGAAGTATGCAGCACAGACACGAAGTACTACACCATACTTTCTCTTAGTTAAATCCCAAATAAATAGATGAGAAATAAACTCAGAGCAGCCTAGGTTCTCTCAGGAGCTGCCATGATTTTCCTCAAATTTTAATCACCCCTGAAGTTGGGCGCCCGTTAATGGGCTCATTTCTTAATGGGTTTGGTCACTATTCAGCCCTTTCTACGTTCTCCATTTGCGCTAACATGCGACAAGATAAGTCCTTTATCAGGCTTAACATGAAACGTGTATGTACGTTTCTCCTTCTCTTCATTACATCTTAAACGTAATTTCATTTTTTTTTTTTTTTCTAAAGAAAGGGGTGCCGTCCACGTAAATTAAATTGGACGGCCATCATGCATTTTTGCACATCTACGCAAGGATAGTGGAATTATGTAACTGCTGATACTACATTTTATCTATGGAAAAGGAGGGGAGTCTAAATTAAGTCAGACTAAATCCTGATAGTTGAAGATGTTCTTAGTCCTCCGTTGGCATCAAAGAACAATACAAGAAACAGCAGCAGCCAACGTCGAATATCTGTTACCTTGGCCCTTTCTTTGTCATGACTCTAATAGCTTTTGGTGAAGGATAGACTGCAAAAGGCAAAACACTTCTTCAGATAAAAAAGAGTAATACCGTTCTGTCATCACGTTGCCTAAAGTAAACATACCTTCATCAATTGTGCAAAAGCTTTCTAAAGGAAAAATTACATCAGGATCAATTCTCTGCTGCATTGGGAGGACGAAAGCCACACAGTTTTTACTGCAGAGGGCGAACAAAACTTAGTAGGATTTCAAATGTTATAGAACAATGGTCCAAATCGTATACAAACTTTAAGAAAAGCTAATTGCACAGTCATTACGGACTTAAATGAAGTAACTAAATAGGCTTGGTTCATTGCCAAATGAATAAGTAAATCACAAAAGCAAGACCTAGAAAGAATGAACAGTAAAAAGATTCCTGCAGAGAAAAATAAGTCAACTTCAACTAGTATCCCAACAGCAGCATTCGGAGATTCATAATATCACATGCTATCAAGACCATTCAGCTTGTAAGAAGTATCTTGGGATAGATTGTTACCTGGCCCAGGACGGGATATATTTGTTGTTGGGTATGTTTTCTTCTTCTTCTTCTTCATCGTCTGAGCACTGATACGGTGAAATGTCATATGATTTCTCTGGAATTTTCTGGACAACTGAATTTTCCTTTGCTGCAGACTCATCCAAAGCGGGCATTGTCTGAATAAGTAGAAAGCAGACGTAAGCACATGGGCTAGGGAAACAATCCTCGAGTATGTTAGGCAAATAGACATTAAACGACACAGATTAAAAGCACAAAACACTGAATGCTGGAGTCCACGAACAATTTACTACATGTGACTACAGAAAGGCAAAGGGATATTCCTACAACATTAATACACAAAATTGGAATGTCGAAGCACATTTTTATGCTTTTTTCCTCACTCTGTAACATGATGAAGTTGTTCATTTGGAGATTTTTTAAACCAAAAAAGGCTACTGGAATGATGGTTAAGTTGTCATTACAGGTGCAGGGCATATTACAGGGAATCCATCGGTTCCTTTCTCCTCTGAAATATACTGGTCCTGATGCAATGTGGACAGCAGCTGACTGTGAAAAGCAATATATCCTCCTTTTCTTTCCTTTTTCTTTTTTTGTTCTTTTTATAACAAAAAAGGTAGCTGTGTCCCTATTATAATTAGCATAAATCCAAATAAAGACTCAGCTGAATTGAAACTTTCCAGGATAAGAGCTTCAACCTTCTGATGTTGACAGGAATCACCAGAAGTACCACATGCTTCAGTACAGATGGCAGCTTGCTGGAAATCGACCGTTAATTCTTCTGGCCTCGTGTTATTGTCTGGCTTCTCCAACATAACGTCATATCTGCTCTCCTGCACCATGCTCTGACTCTTCTTTAACAGATTGTCTGATTTCTTCATTATATCATCTTTCCCACCCTAACAAGAAATTTCATGTATTCAGTGATGCTGAACTTAAAGCAAAAAGAAAATGCCTGCAGACAATTGAAATAATGAGTCCTACATACATCAGAAAGCAATATTTCTCTTTACCTTCTGAGAGCACAATGTAATCTCTTCTTTCTGCAGTCGCCGTGCTTCTTCAGTTTGTCTCTTCTTCCTCTCCTTTTCCTTTTTGTCTTCTTCCCTCAACCTTTTCTTTGCTATAATATCAGCGTCTCGTTTCTTTCTTTCCTCATCTTTTTTTCTATTGTTTAACTCCATTTGTCTCAAATTTTCTTGCTCTATCCTAGCTCTTTCAAGTTTCAGTGCTTCTTTCCGCATCTTCCGTTCATTCTGTCTTTTCTGCTCAAGGCGCTTTGCAACTTCAGCAGCCTCTAGAGCTTTCACTTTGACGTCTCTCTTTCCTGAAAGGTAATAGAAGCCAAACCTCTTAAATCAAGCAAACAATTGATTTGAGAAACACCTCTTAACAATAATAGAACCTTAAAACCGCAGAAAGAGAAACATTCATCAAGACAACCAAAGAGAGGTTCAATTATTAAAGTAGCCAGGCTATTTCAAATTGCATTATCTTTGGTAACTGCTACCATGTAGACATTCAGTAGCCAGAATATTTCAGCATTTAATGAGATGAAAACTATAAAAATGCTATTGATATGTGAGCAATATGTATCTAGTTTCACATTGTTGAACTAAATTCAGGAAAAAGTTGGAATGAGTAAGAAGATTGAAGTTCAGCTCAATACACATTTGAATCAAGTGACACAGATTCTAAGGTAAAACAATAAAAATGATTATATACACCACATCCACCAGAACATCAGACAGGGTAATTGCAAAAATTGAGTGAGAACTCGTCTTGCCACAGTAACTTTATCTTGCTAAAGTAAACAAATACCAATAATAGTGCTTGCACATTGAAATTGGATGAATATAGCTTAGGCTGATAATGATGGTTGACGTCTTATCCAGAAAAATTTGCAGAAGGAGATCCACTAAAAAAATTTCTAAGAAACTTTCGTTAACCAAGAAAAATTGATGCCAAATATATGTTCGCCCAGTAAGAAGATAAATTACCTGTACAAACTGCAGCAGCTTGTTTTTGTTGGACCAGGGGAATAAAAGAAGTTACATTGGAGACAATGTTGCTGTACTTGGGATTCTTTTCTGAGAGCTTCTGCCTCTCTGTCTTCAAAGTGGTTTTGGATAATGCATCTGCCTTACTGAACTTGCTGCTTGTTGATTCCTTGGCTTTCTTAATCCCATTACTTGCAATTGATAACACATCATTCTCCTTCTCCACGCTCTTATTTCTACTATAGTTCTGTAGCTTTGGCTTCACCTTTTTATGAACCCCCTTTTTGAAGCTGACTTCTGTACTCACAAAATCTGCAGTAGCTCTATTTACAAACTTCTCTGCTGCAGAGAATGATGTTGCAGCATTTGCGTCTGTTATGTCAGCAAGAAGTTCTCTTTTTGCACAAGTATCATTCAGCAAACCATTGTCTTCCTGAATTTTCTCTGTTACGCCACTTGTATTCTCTTTTTCTTCGCTAGTACTGGGATCTTCCTCAATTGGAAAGCATGTAAGCTCTGGATTTGAACCCAATCGCTTCTCTGAGCTGCCAGTTTTTTGAGACATTCTCTCCCAGAGCTTTCCAACCGGAGATCTGTAATGATTTCTGGAATCCCAACAAAATCGAGCTTCCGTATAAGAAAGACGATCAGAATATGACATCTTTTGCAAATTACAGTCAGAGTTATTCCCATAAATGACCCTAAGTTGGTTATGGGCATCTTCATTTAAAGACAAAGTGCTCCTCAGATCCATGCACTCAAGAAGACCATTGGGTACAGAGTGGCAAAATTTCTGAGATCCATGCACTTTGAGAGCAGACGAGAACTGCGTCAGAGGTGTTTGCATAACAGTCGACTTGCATATCTGTTCCAGGATCCTAGCACGTTCTATTGAAGTTCTCGAAAATTCAAACTTGTCAAAGTCGATTTCACGTGGAGAAATGTTCACATCTGCATTCTCTGTTTGTGGCTCTATGATGAAACTTTCAAGCACAGGCAGCATCTCACCAGGATGGGTCAAATTCGGGTCTTTTTTGGTTGAAGACGAAACTAAACAACAAGAAGGTTGGCCTTTGTCTCCCAAATAAGATTTGCCTTCTAAAAGGCTTCTCTCCATAGTCAAACCTTCGCTATATGCCAAATTATCTCCACCTTCATGATGCAGCAAGTATTGGCTATCCCCTTCATCACCTTCTCTCCTTGCACTACTACTTGCACCTGCCAAATTCATTTCCTCAAATAAACATCCTTGGGAAGCTCTAGCAGAATCTTCCATCGAATTTGAGGCAATTGGTTCCCCTAATTGTTTAAGTGCAGAGGAGGAGGAAGTTTCTGTAAGTTCACCATGGCCTTTGGAGTTCAATGCATTCTGCAGGTAGAGTGGCAACGTACAACTATGTCAGACAACATATATTTTAATTGAGAGAGCCGTTTGCGAGAACATGCAGTCTTGCAAACAAAAAAGGTTGACATTTCTTTGTGTTTAGTGAGAGTGAAGGGCCGATATGGGACCCTAAATATGTCTCAAATTTGAGTTCCAGGGATGACCTGACAGTTTGGCCCATTACTTTTGATCCATATAGAATTTGACATTCCATACTGAGCAGACGATTAGTCTAACATACATGTTTGTTGTCTCTGTATACACGTGTGTATTTTAACCAGGAATCCAAAACATTACCAAAAAGTAGAAGAGTACCTTTTCGCTTTGCACTTTAGGCGAAGGCTCTATCTCTTCAATCAATTGGCAGGCTATCTTCTGGTATACTTCTTTTTCGGTACTGTCAGTCGCTAGAGATGCATGCCCTGGTACACTAACGATATTGTCTCCAGCTTTCTTTGGATTCATAATTGTGGAATTCAAGTCACTAGGGTAATGCTTTTTTACCCTGAAGCTTGGCGAAGCAGAAAAACTATCTGCTTCTTGATCTTGAATCTTTCTTCTCTTACTCTTAGGCCATGAAGCCACCTGAAGTGATCTAAGATCTCTTTGAACCACTGACTTCTTTGCAATTTTCGGTTCCTCTGATTTTGAGAGATCAAGACTCTCATGGTCAAGTGGAAATCCAACTGAACCAGGTGTAAGCAAGTCATTACCTCCCAGACTAGAACTTCCCAAAACTTTCAGGCTACCATACTCATTATTCAAATTTCCAGAGTAGAGTTTAGCCCCAGCGGATGATAAATTCAGATTCTCTCCTGGACAATGTTGTCCTGTTGCATCAATTATAATGTCTGTTGGAGCAGGGGCTTCCTCTTCTTTGACTGAACAATCTTCTGACAGTCCAATAGCCTTAGTTGCTGGGCATGACAGATCAGATTTGCTAAAATGTTTGCTTCCATAAGAGTGGGAGGAACGTGGGCTTCTCTCCTTTGTCTTATAACTGAAATTACCCTATTAGACAAGAAAAATAAAACACAGCCTGAGTCACCAAAATTTCAATAGTAGAAAGAAATTTCATAATTAAAGAAGAAATAAGCCAAGTCACTAAATGGTGATGTAACTCATATCAGTCTAATCAAAATAAATACGATCAGACAAATGGCCTCCAAATGTTCCACAGCTTTTCTCAAACAAAAACAATGCTATTAGAGAAAGTGAAGGTGATCCGCAGACTAAAGAAAAAAGAAATCTCAAAAATCAGGAAATAAGATATTTTTCAATACTGCCTTCCAAACCTCAAAAATAGTATATGCCTGTTAAACCAGAAGTGAACACCTGATTGAAGATTAGCCTAGAAAATAAGAGTGGCCTTTACTGCCAAAAATATCAATTTTCCCATGAACAAGCGTCATATTACAATCTGATTATGTCAGAACTTTTACTGTTTAAATGTTATGGCTACTAAAAAATATCACCCAATGTTTTGGATTTATGCTCCTACCACTTAATTTGATAATGTTATGAAATAGATGCCAGAAAGAAGATTGGCATCCAGCCATCAGGAAGATAGAAGTCAGATATCCAATATCAAAAAAGAAAAAAAAAAAAAAAAAAGATTGACCTACTTGTGAATGATAATTGCAAGCTCGTCTAATATTTAACAACACAACGCTCTAAGTGTACATGGATCAAAATCAAACAAGCAAGAAATTAGACACTTACTTCTTTATGCAGCTCTGGTTCACAGACTTCTTCAGCATAAGTATTCACATGATTCTCTAAACAAGGGTTCTCTACCTCATTTGGCTCCATAGCCAGACATGTATACTTAACATCCGGAATATGTAGCATCTTCTCTGAATCAACTGCAAATGTGTTCAGACTGATTTCCTCATATTCATCAGATTCCTTTTGTTTCATCTGTACATCAACATTCTCATTGTTGGATTCAGAAAAGCCTTGACGAATTTCATCTTCCTTAGTAACATCTGGCTGAACTGTTGACGGCTTATTAGAAATCATATCACCAGAAATTACTTGGTAATCCACCAATGAAGCAGAGTGTAGTGAATTATAAAACTTTTTATGTGGTGATCTTTCCAGGATTTCATATTCCATGGTGGGCCTAAACTTGTCTTTCAAGTTACACTCTTCTTTGTCATCGAAGACAAGTTGCTTCGGTTCCATAAACACCACACAATCAGAGGGGTTGGTGAGTAAACTTTCCAAGGCAGCATCATCTATATTTGATCTGGGATTTGCAGATTGGTTGTTGACTGGGTCATCAACAATAACAATTCCAAAGTTCCCCATCTCGTTAGCATCACGACTATCAAGAAAAGGCAGTATACCATCTGAGCTATTTTCGACTGCATATTTTGTAGCTTGAGACTTTTCAATAGCACCAGAGTTGGACCTTGTATCTCCATGATGATCACTACTGAATGTATCAAGAAGCATGGACATCCCTCTGTCACCTGCAGGAGTTCCAGACCTTGTTCTTTTATGGCTTAATTCAAGAAAGTTATTAGCATCATTAAACTGTTGAACTGACTTGCGATTACGCTTTGCTGATATACCAGCTTCAACCATCACAGGGTGCATAGAGATATCCACTTCTGGGGCCTCATCCAGAAGACAAGGTTTTGGGCTAGAAAAACTTGTTCTTGAAATCCTGTCAACATGAGTATCACGGCCTTTTCCCTTATGTTCCAAGTGATCTTCTGTCCTTGCTTCAATGAAGCTACCACTTTCACCATTGACAGCAGAGTTGATAACTCCCACCGACACATTAACCACATTGGGACAGTTTTGGAAATCATGCAGATCTTTTCTTAGAGAATTTCCACTCTTCTGCAAATTACAAGTAAAACTATCACCATTATCTAAGTCTTTCATAGAGCTTGGTTGTTCGCCATAGCTTATTGATCTTCTCACCATACCAGTACAAAAAGTGGTCCTCTTTTCCTTGTTCATATTTTCAGTATCTCGTTCATTTGATTCCCAATCTCCACAACTTTCACGGGCCATGACACAAGGTTCTCCAAATTCTTCAGAGCCTGTAACCTGACCCTGTTCAGAGCTGAACATAGGTAGTCTAGTTCTTGAAGGAGAACCAACAGTATCGTATTTCTGATTTAAAAGGCTCCTGCCTGATGCTTTTGCGCTATTGCGAAGCTCCAAAGCCTTTTGTCTAGACTTGGATCTCTGAATTCTAGCAACTGATTGATCCGGGGCACTATAAATGTTTGAGATTCTCGCCTCGGCATCATCCTGAGGAGATGTAATGCTAACTGCTAACTCAGATACCATGTTCATCGTGCAACCAGTGTTATTTTCAAGACAGCCAGCTGCAGTAGCTTGCTTATCTCCACTGCCAAAACATTTGCTGTAGGAAGAAGTTTCCCTAAAGAATCCATCCACTAGCTCTCCATTATCTCCTGCAGCAGCAACTGGCTCGTTGTAGAGAGAGCAACAAGCACTTGGAAAGCGGATTGTAGGTCTTTGATGTGGCAATAATATTTCAAAAATTAAATCTTCTTTGTTCAGCTCTGCAATGAAAAGCTTTCTTCGTATTATAGCTATCCAACACAAAAATGTATATGTATATATTTTATTTCAAAGGTGCAGGCATCAACAACAAAATTTATGGAAACAAAAGGTCAAAACAGTTCCAGTAAATCCCTGCAGATTTAATTTCTTCACCATTTCGAGGCGATCATTTTCATTCTTTTGTTACCCAATTGTCAAGGACGATTCATATGCTTCACGAGCAACTATATTCAAACACTGAATTTTTTTTTTTTTTTTAAAGGAAGAAGAAAAAAGAAAGGCTAAACTTAATTGAAAAAATCAAATCATTTCGCAAGTTCCACACACTTAAAGCCATAAGTCAGCAAAATTAGGTTTCCTGAGGTCCTAAATCCAGGGCAATCTCCTCAAGTCCGTTCTTCAATTCACAACCACAGCTCATTTACCAATCCAAAACCTAGAACAAATAATTACAACTAAAACATCAAATAATTTTTTAAAAAAAAATAATGTAGAAGAAGAAAGACAAATGGAGTGCCTTTAGGAACATCGGAAGATTGATTGTCGTAGCAAAGCCAAGGAGGAGGGGTAATTCCGTCAACTAAGCATTTCGAAGCAAGATGTTGAGTGTAGTTATCTGTCTGTTGCTTGACTTGTCGAACAATCCGATTCTTCCTCTCGAAGATCTGTGCTAACAGCTTCTCCACCGTCTCCATCGTCAATCCGAACGAGTCATCAATCGGAGTTTTGATTTCGTTGGGAATTTGGTATTTTTAATCGGTGGAGATGAAGAATAAGAGCGCGGTCTGAAATTTTCAAATTCTCGGGACTGTCGATGGGCCTCCTGCAACAGCCTTTGGGCAAAATAATCTTGCGGGTTCAAAAGTGCAACCCAAAACAAATGCACGCCACCGTTTCAGATTTAGAGGCCAGAGGTGCTGTTTATAGCAATATGCTACTAGTACAAAACAAAAACTGATGTACCTGGGCATCCGTCAGTCTATATAAACAGGCTCCTTGTTAGTAATTGGACTTTAGGGAGAGCTCGTCCACCACAGATGCTTACAAACGCTGGTGTGTTCTTTTCGAACTACCAATTAGCCCAATCAAAAGCCCAAACTAGACCATGCTTCGGACTAGAAGGCCGAACTGCGGGCACAATTGCAGAAAAAAGAGGTCCACCCTTGGATCCCAGAATTGTTGATGTGATTTGTTGTTTATCCATATGAATAGCGAACAACAAATCACACTATTGAACGTGGCTGCAATGAATGTATATCCAGGGGTTTGTTTGGATTGTAAGTTATTTGAGATATTTTTATTGTAACACTTTTTGATGATGTGATATATGTGAGATAAAAAGATAATTGAAAAAATAAAAAGGTGCAATGGAAATTATAATGATGATGTAAGCAAATATATTTGGGGAAATAATTAACTGTCCAAACAAACCACTAGATTTTTTTTTTTTCACTTAACGGCAACAGCTAGCCTAGCCTAGCCTACTCCTAAAGAGGGGGAAGAACTTACTTTTTTAAGGGAAGTGACTCTAAGGAGTTGGTCAATTGAGTCGGGGGAACCAGACGGGGACTTTTTCTATAAAAGTTTGAAATAAGCAACACAATTTTTAATATATATGTTCCACATTAATTAAACTTTTTTCTATAAAATATAAGATCATGGCCTCTACAAATGAATCTTATAAATAAACTATAGTCTCTCATATTTGTAATACAATTTGTTCAATAAAATTACTTATTTAGTTCTTATTATTTTATAGTGTGTGTATAAAAATAAAAATAAAATATATATATATATATGCGGGACGGATCGGGTACTCGTGGATTTTTAATTATGTGATCCTAACCTGCCCCGCATCTTAGCGGGTACCCAACTCTCTTTTGATCCGATCAAATAATAAAAATAGAATATCCTAATTTTCGGATCGGATCGGATATGACGAATTTTTGAATTAACGGATAATTTTGCCCACACCTAATATACAATGGTGGCCAACTCCTCTACTGGGAGTTGGTTAACAAACCCCTAGATTGAAAAAAAAAAAAAAAAAAAAAAAAAAAAGATGCAACGAATCTATCACCCCTAAAAAAAATAAAATAAAAAAGTGATTTGGTTCAACGCATGGATATTGGATTCTTGACCTTACATATCTTTTTAGTTTGCAAGATGTAACACGTTGCAGCCCACACCATCATTGAAGTGAGTGACAGTGAGTGTTCATCTGCCTACTTTTTTGTACTGGTGATATAACTGACTGTAATTGTGTCATCGGAATTCAATCAGAAACTCAAACATAATTGAAAAAACATGTCATCGGTTCTTTCAGTAAAATTTGTGGGAATTGTGTAAGTACAATGAGACATCCAATCCAATGTAGTTGTTTGTATTTCGATTTTTCGTTAAAATTTTTTTACGTCTTTTATGAACATATTTCTCGATTATTTTTTTATTTTGAATATATTAAATTATTATAATATATTTTTTATAAAACAAGATCCTAAAAATAGCAAACCAAACGGGAGGAGGCTTCTTTTTGAATGATCTCTTGCTTCTTTTCGCTTTGTTCGGGAGCAAAATAAAAAAAAAAAAAAAAAAAAATGCCACAGAACATCTCTTTCTTTCTCAGTTTATTTTAATCATGGTCAAAACGCGTAGAATTGAAAAGTGCCCCCTCAATTTCATGTCCCCTGATGCATCTTTTGTCATATATACAAGTTGACATTTGACCAAAAAACAAAAAAAAAAAAAAAAAAAAAGATGCATCTTTTGCGCTTTGGAGGAGGCCATGCAATGAACCAACAATCGCTAATGTTAAATGAGATAAGGACTTGGCCATGATTTGATCAAACGGACTTATGAAATACAGCAATGCTTGTGAAGATGCAAACCCAAACTCTTGACTCGGATGGATATCTTAATCAGTTTTCCCTCCTTGTTTCTTTTTTCCTTTTCCCCTTTGGTGGTGAGAAGGACATCTGACTTCTAGTTAGAATAATGGTCGCAAAATAATGCTATACTTCTAGTTAGTCGAAATATCAATCGACTTACTACAAAAAAAATATGAAGTCATAAAGAGTTAAAAAATAAAAGATGGTGAAATATTGAGAATTGAAAATTTGTGTTATGGAATAAAAAAGAATTTAAATTTTTTTTCACAATTTCTACACTAGCTTTGATCACTTATCTTTCTTCCTTTGAAATCATAAATGGATTGGTCCTGATGATTTCCGCTTACCTTATAATTTTCAAAAGATTCTTACAAGTCAATAAAAAAATTTTCAAATAATTTTCATTCCGAATGCGCTAATTAATTTTATTTCATCTAAAGTAAGTTTGCTATAAGTATTCATTTGAACACACTGAGTTGCTTAGGTTTTTTTTTTTATATATATGTAGATTTTCTAATTCTTTTTTATTGCTAAAAGGCTAGATGCACGGTGTAATTGTGTCTAAATAGATTTAACAGCTGTTGAAAAAAGTAGTTATTTATTATTTTATAATTGTTATATGTGTTCAATAATTAATTAGGCATGTTTCGATCGTGAAAAATATAACTTCACTTTTATATTTAGAATTTAGAGGAACGGAGTGTTACTGAAGATCAATTTAGGGGGCAAAGTGTAATTAATCGTGTTGCTGAACGTGAAAGCGACTTCGGGATTAATAATTTAATTTTGATTCCTTCGTTGTTCGTTGTTGAAAGTGAAAGCGGTTTCATGAGATATCTTGAACAGTTAAAGCCATGATTGAATGTCAAACTTCACTCTCTATTCGATTCAACTGTAGCCATCTTGACTTGATTAATGCCTATATTGAATTCAAATGTTATATATATTTCCACGGTCCACACAAATTATGGCGAGTCCATTCAAGTCGAAGGTTTTGACGAAACGCATTAGTGTTGTGTTGAGCATAAGTAAGACTAGGACTTTTCTGAAGGCACCAAGTAGAGCATAAAACGAGTCATTCGGGGTATGAAAATCGAAAAGTGAAAATCAAGACCAACTCAACAAGCAGTCTTTTTTTTTTTTTTTTTTGGACAAAGTGTTTGGAAGCTTTTGAGTTGTTCATTACCATCTTTCGTTTTATACTATAATAATTAATAAAAGGCGATCGAATTTGATAACACTGCATAATCACTTGTGGCAACACCTCGGTATTAATCTATTAAAAGATTAATACAAAAATAAGTAACATCCATGTGCATAAAATAAAGAAAAAGGGAACTAATCTCCTATCATGGCGGCGCATTTCTTTTTCACTTTACATGTTTGGACAGAGTAGTATTATTCGAAATATTATTTGGAATAATTACTATAATACTTTTTATGGTGTGATGTGATGTGATGTGATGTATGTGAAATAAAAATGTGGTTAGAAATATAAAAAGGTGGGTTGAAAAATGTGTTTATGATGCAAACGAAACGTTACTTAGAGAAATCTGTGTATCAAAAACACTCACTCTGTGATTACATAGAACACGTACAAATCAGATCATTGTACTCTTAAGTGGGTTAAACTAGTCAAAATTTTCTTCTCCTTATAATCTAAAGTGCAATGATTTTTGCATAATTATTTTGTAGACCAATGTAAGTAGTAAAATGCACGTACTACCAAACAAGTATAGTGAAAAATTGCATCAAACACATGAAACAAATAACTTTTTGGCTACAAGTAGGGATGTACGCGAGCCAGTAGCTCGGTCAACGACTCGACTCGAACTCGGGTTGACCGAGTTCGAGCCGAGTTTCGAGTAGCTCGAATGAAAATCGAGTCGAGTTTCGAGTCGAAATAGCCCAACTCGAGTCGAGTCGAGTAGCTCGACGAGCCGGAGTTATTTAAATAATATATTTATAATTTAAATAATATATATGTATTATAATTATAAAATGACCATTATGGGTATAAGTTATATGAAATTTACAATATATCCTTCTTTATAATAAAATCCTATAATGGCAAAAAAGTAATAACATAATTGTAAAAAGACCTAAAATGAAAAAAAAATTCGAGTCTCGAGTATCGAGTCAAGCCTCGAGCCTAAAGAAAATTTTTCGAGTCGAGTCTCGAGTATCGATTTTTTAGCCTCGCTCGAGCTCGAGTCGAGTTCGAGCTTTGATGTATATGAGTCGAGTCGAGCTCGAGTATAGCAATACTCAAGCTCGACTGGGCTCGATTACACCCCTAGCTACAAGTCATACATTTTATATTCTATGCCAGTCAAATTCCCGAATGTTTTACGGAACACAACATCAAAAGATTGAATTAGTTCCAATACTTCGAAAGTCAAGAATACTTGAAAACGCAGGGGAATTATGCAAAAGAATTTCCATACATGTTCTTGAAATTTTACTACTTGCTACAATATATTATGTCTATTCTTGGGAATGTCGAAGCTTTGAAAATGTATTTGCTCGAATATTTTTTCCGGTGCTTCCTGAAACCAAAAGTGTTGACCGGGGGTCACCGTCTTCACGTCTATTGTCTGGTGGCGTGCTCGCTTTAAAGTTTGAATTTTTATTTGTGTTTACACGATTTCGACAAAAAGGCATCTAAATTGATTGTGGCCAATACAAGGAATGCTTAAAAATTGGGTTTGTTTGGATTGACACGATTTCAATTAAAATAATTTGTTTCGCAAATTTCAATCATATTTTTATTTTTTTTAATCACCTTTTTATGTGTCGTGTATCACATCAGAGATTTTGATATAAGTATCCCGACAGATATCCGGCCGAAGAAACTACAGAGAGTACCCCTCGCGAGTGTCGTACCTTTTTTAACGAATGGCTCTTATCAAAAACATGTAACCAAAAACTGTTCAGAGTACGTTAGCAATCAATAGTAGTTGGGCTGGACCACGACCTGACTTGGCAAAGGTTGACCCAAGACTCGTGAAAACGTATTGTTAAGAAGTGATGGGTTTGATTGAAGTAGGGTAGTGGCGAACGGTAAATTCCTAACTCCTTCGAAGTTGAAACCCTGTGTTGAGACTTGAGAGTGCCGAGTAGTCACGGATGGAATTATAAAGTGAAGTAGCTAACGGGTTCGAGGGCAGACGCGGGCCTCATTTGGCAGGTGAATTTTTTAAAAGTTTATCTAAAATTTTACTGTTAAAGTTTTTAAAAATTTTTTTTGAAATGTATAGTTTAAAAATTTGTTAAAATTACTGTAATTAAAATTTTTAAAAAATTTATAACAGATAAATTTATCAAAAAACTTGGGTTCCAAGCAAGGTCTGAAAAAAAAAAAAAAAAACAGGTCACAGAAGACACTACAGAGAGTAAATAATGAGTTTGACTGACGTGAGCTATCAGCGGACAAAGCACAGAGCGAAAGAACCAAGTCACACGGGTGGACCTACAAACAACAAGTTCATGAACAAAACTTAAAAGATCCAACTTTAACACCATAAATAATAAAGGGTTTGTTTGGATCGTAAAATACTTTTTGTGACGCGATGTACGTGAGATAAAAAGATAATTGAAAAGATAAAAATATGTATTAAAAATTGTAATAATGATGTAAGTAAATAAAATTGAAGAAATAATGATCAATCCAAACAAACTTTTGAACTTTTATATCAAAATCAATTTCGAATGAGCGAAGGTGGTTCATAATCTTATTAATGTGGTTGGGAATTATTGAGAAATCAACCCGTGTGAACTTTTAATCTCTTCGCAGTTCCTACATTCGCTCAACCTTTTTCCACTTTTGGGCAGAAAAAAAAAATTTTTTTTTTCTGCCCGAAAGGCATCGAATTGAGCCCGTCAAACAAAAGTCAACACCACGTTCAAAACTGTACATCATGTCCCCAAGAACGCTAACAACGTTTGAGAGCACAATCTTCGCTTTAACTTTTGATTTTATCCAGCAGGTTAGTTCCCAGTTTCATCAAGGAGTGAAATCTGATCATGACACTGACCATTTAATCTTTCGGACAAATTCAAAATTGCTGTACCAGAATACCAAATAGACAGCTGCTTTTGTTTTGGACAAATACACAAATGGCACGAAATACGCAACCAATCATAACCACAGGAGGGGTTACTTGTAATTGTCAAGGCTACATTTATTCACCCATCCGTTACGTAACTGGACATCACATGAAACTTAACTTATTAATTTTGTTGGACAAACCCAAGCTTGTGGGCTATGTGTGTGTAAATTGAAAGAAAAATTTATGACGAAGAATAAAGAACATTTATTAAAAGGTTTTATTAGTTTTGTGCAATGTGATTTTTTTCTCTTGTGTTGTTAAACAAAAAACAAAAAATAAGTTATTTGCGGTTTCTACTATTTAGCCTTTTAGTAGGAGTAAAAACAGGGGTTTGGTGTAAATATCTGTTCTTTTTTGAACTTTCAATTTTACCTTTATAGGAATTACTTTTATTTTAACTACCAAAATATATGCTTATAACTTTTTTTCCGACAACCAACCAGCATTAGTCTATTCTATACCTAATCTAACTTATTTGTGCACTACACATAGATATGGATTTAAATCACTCAAGTGACAAGTTACATATAGTAGCAATTGGTGGGAGTCAAAATTTAAACTCTTGACCTCATGCCCCACCAAAATCACGATGGTCAACCGTGGTTATGTGCTTATAATTAGTTGTCTCAAAAACATGTTTTGCTTTAAATATTCACTTTCAACATAACTAACACTAAGCATTATGACTATTAATATGACAATCATTATGTAAAAGAAATTTAAGAGATTAAAGTTTGCTTTATAAATAAAAAAATTCATATTGAATTTATGTATCATAATAATAATATTATACATCTCTTTATTGCACAGGGTCGGGTCCAATGTGATGTCATCAATATCTTGAGATCTTGATTATGTTCCTAAAATCCAAGTAAATTAACGTCATTAAGCATCCACCATTTCAACCTTCCTCTGTATAAATACGACCCTTTTGTTTTGCTGCAACTTCAACTATCTCCGCATCATACCATCATTCTCCAATTAGACAAGTTTTCCTTCAGCTATCACTTCAACTCTCAAATTAACTTGGTTGTTTCTTTCTCCGAAAACATTGTAGAAGGTACCCCATTTATCATCTGCTTATTTTCTTTGTCCATTTGGTATAATTTGTGAAGCAGGTTAAGATTTAGGTGGTTGACAACGTTCCTATAGAACGTGAAAATGAAGGGTCTCCATTCTTTGCTGGGATTTTTTATTTTGCTCCCCCTATTGGTGTGTTTATCTTTACCTTATATGATGATAAAGATTAGATTTTTACTAAGAAACATGGGCAAAGTCACCATCTTTACATTATTACTATGTTTATCTGCTGTTTGTGTGTTCTTTAACTTAATTTAATGCACAAGCTACTCAGTGGTGATTTTTTGCATTTGTGCAGGGGTTGTCCTGAGGTTTAATGGAGGAGGTGTTTGTTGTAAATGGTGTGAGAAAGGATGAGTTGCTTCCTGCATTTAACGATGACCATGGAGGGGTCATAGTGGAGTTGAAAGAGCCTATGGACTCCAATAACTTCCGTTCCAGGCTCAGAGCTTCGCTATTTCAGTGGAAGCTTCAGGTATTATCTGACTGGAAGTTACTGTAGAACAATTCTTTAGGTATTATGTTAGTTGATTCTTGAACTTGTTTTGTTCATAAGGCCCAAATGAATCTGCCCGAGTGAGGTTATAGGTTGAACTAATGATGATTGCACAAGTATATTAATCTTCAAGGGGATACTTCTCCTATTTTTGTAGAATAATGTCTGGGTGTGGATAAGTTCTGCTTTTACTATAGAAAGTTGAAGTTCTTACTTTTATTAGTCGAAAAGAAGTGATATTTTGTAGAACACATTGATGGAATTGTTAGTTGAATTCATCAGTTTTCAGTTGAAGTAATATCAGCTATCCCTATGCCTGCTTGGAACTGTAAATTGTTATTCAATCGAAATATATCGCATTAATTACTATAGAGAAAGATATAAACAAGTTTAAAACTATAATGATGATTTTATATGTATGAAAAGTCAACCTCTATGATATATGATCAGAGTTGCATTATAATGTGTTGATACTTGATGATGGCCTCATCTCATCCACTACTCAACGTTGCAATCTTCTTGTCTTAGAAAATACTAGTATTTGACAAGATTGAATTGCAGGGGAAGAAGGGCGTTTGGATCAAAATTCCCATCGGACTTGTAAATCTTGTTGAAACTGCAGTTAAGGTACTCTTCTCATTACCTGTATAGATCTTTGATGGTTTAACTTGATGCTATGAGTTGTACATTTTGTAGGAATGTTGCCTACTAACCTGCGATGTCTTTAGCAGGAAGGATTTTGGTATCACCACGCTGAGCCTGATTACCTGATGCTTGTCAATTGGATTCCTGTAATTGATAATACTATCCCAGCAAATGCTACGCACCGCGTTAGTATTGGGGCTATTATTGTAAATGATAAAAGGGAGGTATGTTGAAGTTTCAACCTCTGCTAGCACTTAAATTAGTTATGTATCTACGAGTGTTAGTATCTGTATATACATGATAGGCTAGGTGAATGTTAAGTGTGTTAACGAGTGCCCATTGGGCACCCATTCAAAAGACCCTTAAAGGATTAACGCTTTAGTCAAGAACTTGTAGCTCTTTTTTTTTGTATTCATTCCCCTAATTTAAAGGTTTACAGGTTGAGTCACTGCCAAATGCCCCAGTCTTACAAATGAGTTAAGCTGCACATAAGATGTTAAGTAGTTGGTTTTCAGGATAAATCAAAAAGATATTTGTTGCCTAAAGCAACCAGTGGATTGTGCCACTTTATATGACCAGGACCTTGTTTCCATTACTATAGATTAGATTGTGCCAAATCTGACACTTGGGTTTCATGCTTTTCTGTGCTGTGTGTATCTCTTGTTCGTCATTATTTATTACTCCTAGTGAAGTATACACTGATCAGCAATAACTCCGATCCACTAGATTGATCCATGACTTCTACTCATTTCTCTCCCTGAGTCTCTGTATTTTTTCTCCAGTTGCTTGTTGTCCAGGAAAAGAATGGAAAATTGAAGGGGAAGGGGATATGGAAGATTCCCACAGGAGTCATTGAACAGGTACGTTTGGCTTCACCAAAAGATTATGCAATTATACCTCCTGATCCAGATAATTCATCTAACCCACGAATAGGTTTAATGTCCTGAAGTTTCTATTAGCTGAAGGTTCTAGCAGGTCTTTCTTATTTTACGTATATTGAGGCTCTTTAACTTTCAGGGTGAGGATATATTTGCTGGTGCAATAAGAGAAGTAAAAGAAGAAACAGGAGTAAGTAATGATTTTCATAATATAGATAGATATACAGAAAACGTGAATGTATATTCCTCTGTTACACTCTTTCTGGTATATTTGTAAGACTCCTGGGTTTTTCCTATGTAGGTTGACACAGAATTTGTGGAATTACTAGCATTCAGGTGCCACTTTTGCATAACATCTCAGTTGTGTTTATTCAATCTGAATCCATGTTGTGCATGTATAAACTTGTCATCCAGTTATATATATTGAAGAGTGGAAAATAATTTTTGTCATATGTAATTAGATCATGGAAGTCTTTGAAGTGATTTTGAGGTCCAATTCTGATTAGCCTTGGAAGTTTCAGAATTGAGGGAATTTGGGAATTGGATTAAGCCAAGTGAAATTTGTTTTTACTTAGTGGGTTTATGGGGCAGTCTCTATGTTTTTGAGGGTCCGTTTGACAAAACTGAAATCTGAAATCTGAAGTCTGAATCCATCAAGTTATTGAATTATTAAGTATTAAATCTAATACATTTGAGTGTACATCGCATTCAGTGATAAGTGAATAGTTTATCACTTAATTTTGGGAGTAAGTTTTGCCTAGGAAATTCGGTGCCATTTAATTAATTCAGATGTTCAATTTTTGGTTATCAAACAGTCTAAATATGTTAAGATCTGAATCCATTAAGTTTAAGCAATGAACTGGATTATTAAACAGAGCCTGAGTGTATTCTGGAACGAATCTATTGGATTGTGGTAAAACCATGTCCAAAGATAAGTCTAATGGAAAATTACATTTTTTAGTTCATTGGTATGATGACTGATGATGTGTTTCATGTTAACCCTGAGTTTTAACTGATGATGATAGGCAAATGCACAAGGCACTCTTTGGAAAGTCAGACTTGTTGTTCTTGTGCATGCTGCGCCCTTTATCATATAAAATCCAAAAGCAAGATCTTGAAATTGAGGCCGCCCAGGTACACAGGAATTGCTTCTTCAGTGTTCCTCATAGCTGGATTCTTCAATAGCATTCATTGCTTAATTCGAATCTGATTGGCATTATTGGCTTATATGTTGCAAAATACTTCTTTGACCAGTGGATGCCGTTGGAAGAGTATGCAGCTCAGCCTTTTACTCAGAAACACGGCCTCTACAAGTACATTAACGACTTGTGTTTAGCAAAATTAGATGGAAGCTACGCCGGATTTACTCCGCGGCCGGTCACATCCATCTTCAGTGATTCAATAAGCTATTTGTATGTGAACAAGCAGGATCTGAACTGCAGGATCTTTAGTCTTAACTGAATCAATGCCAAAAATGTTAAGCAGGGGAGTAGAGCTGTGAATATTCTGCTGTAACTATGATTATCTGCAATAATTTTTTTGATTTTTGTACGACGACTCTCCTCACTGTCTATGAGGGATGATGAATTAATAAGGTAATTAAAGTGTGCATGAATTGCTTGAGCAAATCATTTAGAGCATCCAACTTTTGGTACTCAAATATACTACATTCCGTTGATGGAGCGAGTCTTTAGCAGTATTGCAGATGTGATTGCAACATATTTCAAACAAGTCCTGCATGAATAATTTGTCTGCTTGAGGTTGATGAACAGTTTAGGACAAAAAAGCTGTTGCCTAATAGCCTCCTTTGTTTAATGCCCAGATGAATTTCTGTTTCAGTATGTATAAAATTGACTCTTTGTTTAATGCCCAGATGGGTAGTTCGTGTGCCCTAGTTACTTGGAACATATTATTTATTGCAAGGTCTTAAGATGATGAGTTCGCACTCTTTTGTATTTCATCGTTGGTACTTATGCCACAATTCCAAAGTTCAGACTGAACAGATGTTACTTAAAATATGCTCTCTATTTGACGTGGTTTAGATGCAAACAGGCTAGCACATAAATGATCTGAGAAACTCATGATTCTTTTCTACCACCCAAAAGAAAAAAGATGAAAAAACAAAAAAATTTCTTGTGTGTAAAAGAATTGGAGTGTGTCATCTTTTCTTTCACTAAAACCTGGCAAATGCCAGAATTGTAGTACAATAACCGCATGACCACCGCGCAAAATCCTCACTCCGCTCAGGCACCACTAAAATACATCAAACGATCCCCACCCGAAAAAGGAAAAAATAAAAAAAAGTGGAAATAACAAAATGCACACTCATACTACTACTAAATAAAGACCCTCAAACTAACGTATTTAAATACAAATAAATTACTACCCCTAGCCAAACACGCCCTTAAATTATTTGACCCCCTTTGAAAGAAAGAGGTGTCAAAAAACATAAAAGAAAAGGGGAAAATCTTAGAGAAGTAAAATAATGAGCCACAGACTGAAACAAACAGCTGCAAATCTTCCACCGTCAAATCTAACGGCACCGTTAACGTCCGCTGCTGTTTGATCCGCAGCAGGGCCGTCTGCAGGAGAACCTGCGGCAGGCGGTGCAGGCGGCGACTTGTGCTTCTTCGAAGGCTCGGGAGCATCAGCCACCGGTCCCGGTGCCGGCGCCGGTGCCGGAGTCGGAGCCAGAGAACCCTTGAACAACTCCCTGGGCAACAAGACCTTATCCAGCTCAAATATAGCCAACGGCTGTTCATCGAATATCGTCGACGTTATCCTCGCCGTCACGAGTGGCGTCTTCAGCGTCACCTGCTGGCCGTCATTTTGCACAACGAGGCCGAACTTTTTAGCGCCGTCAGTGGCTAACGTGTTAATAGGGCCGTTATTGGATTTCAAAGATGACTCGGGCTCGTAAATCGGAACGCCGTGAAACTCGAGTAACGACTGTTTACCGTCCGCCGTTAAGTTTTTGAATTTGGGTAAAAAGCTCTTCATTGCAGCGTCACCCGGGCAAAAAATCGTTAACCCACCGTCAACACTGCTGTCGAATGTCTGCTCAGCTGGAGAAGCTAATAAAGTCTCGGCGAAAACTTTACAGCCGTGAGCTGACATGATACCCGTGATGTTCATCTGGCTGGGCCCAGGAGTGGGCGCTTCGGCGTCGGGAGACGGCAAGATCTTACTGATCTGAATTACGGAAATGTTGTAAGGAATTTCCTTGACAGATTTCACAAATGTGGCGTCGATTCCGCCATTGTCGACGGCGCCGAAGCCCACTTTACCGCCCTTAAGGTCAGTAATGTTGACGAAGCCGGAGGAGCCGGGAGCGCTGCCGGTGGCTTGGTACATGGTGGCAGCCAAGGCGGTTCCGTTGGTGATATCGTGAAGCTTCTTGGCGCCGAAATAGTCGAGAAGGACGTGGAGGGAGAGGACATTTTTTAAGGCGAAGATGGACAAGTGTTTGCCGAGTAGATCTGCCATGCCGGCATTGTCGACGGCGCAGACAGTGATGGTCTCTCGGTTGTTAATGTCGTTAGCGAGGTGGGTTGTGGTTAAGAAATGGTTGAACGTGGAGAATTCTGGGAACTCTGCTAAAATCTTAGTAATGTTGTGAGCTTCAGTTGGGGAAGGTAGGAGTATTAGTGCCAAGGAAAAAACCACCGCTGCAGCGGCCACCATGGCCGCTGGAGTTAGCTGCATTTTGTGGTGGAGATAGAAAATGGGAGTAGAATTTGAGAGGCGGGAGCGTATGGGACTATGCGGCTGCGGATGTTTTTGGGGGTTCTTTTAGGGCCTTTTTCTAGTGAGTGAGAGTGAGAGGAGGGAGAGAGGCAAGTGTGTTCGGTGTGTCCCGTGTACAGTTGAGGTTGAGGAAGGAAGAGTCAAGGGGAAGTAATTCCTACTAAGTACTAACTACGATTCGTAAGCTGGAGATCTGGAGTTGGTGTTTTGTTTACTGAATTGGCCTTTGCTACTTGCTGGAATTACTGCTGTCTTCACAATAGGGCTGTTGTGTCCAAACTGGACCAAAGTAACTAAGGTTGCGTTTGGATTGTAATTTTTGTAGAAAATGTGTTATAATGATCTGATACATGTGAAGTAAAAAAATGATTGAAAAATATATTTTTGAACAACAAAAATATAGAGATTTTTAATTTTTTTTTTATAGAAAATCCATTTCCAAACCAGGCCTAACTTTTTAGGTTTCTTAGTTGAGTAATCAAACAAAAAAGGAAAATGACATCAGCACTCTTAAAAAAAATATCTCAAGCACTCATTCCCTTCTTTTGCATTAATTGAAATTTAAGGAGTTGTGTGAGGTTTTTTGAGAAGTCCTAATATCATTTCTGTTAATAAAATTATGGATCAAAAAATAGGTAAATTATAGTCAATTCTTACGGAATCCGACTAATCTCACTCCGGCCCGGAAGGAGAGACCGCATCCCCCCAAACACGATAACCACAAGACTCGGACCCTTGCGGGCACTGGACACCAGCTCCTAAGGAGGCTTGCTGAAATCAACTGAATTGTGCATGAGGAGCAGACAATTTAGTGGGAGAGGTGGTGGCTACTGAACTAGCTCAGTGGTTTACTTCAGGAATAGATGGTAATTAAATATTTCTGCGAAACTGACTAATAGAACAATCTACTAGCAATTTTACACATTTTCTTCGTTGGTATACAAACTGGTCAGTAACATGGCACATGTATTATTTGTTAGATCGAAACTCTATATACAATAATACTCTACGCTTCGAGAGTGTGTAATTGGATGTAAACAAAATTATAATTAGCCTAATAAGAATGCGACGATGAGAGTTGATATGAAGAAAATTAAGGCGAGAAAATTTTTTCTTTACTCGTGGCATTTCTTATCCTACGTTTTGTACTATGAGTCTCGGTGAACGTGAAGAATACTGAAGAAACCGATCACGTGCTGGAGGCATCAATCTCCCAGCAATCAAGGCAGAAAAACAATAAATAAAAGAGCGGGCAGCACTAAAGACCAATTTGCAAGCTTGGAATATGCCCAGCCTTTGCATCCTCTGTTATGCTTTATTTAACCATTAGCACTAGACGAGTATGCTCCGCAACTTTCGGTCCTACAAATTCTATTCTATGAGCTCGTCACTTTTTATCTTACAAGTAAGCGCTCACTAATCTCCTCCCTGAGTCAGTAAAATCCTGCACAAATTAGGTCTGTTTGATAATTCAGTTCAGCACTTAAATTTAATAAATTTAATATATTCAGATCGTTTGATAATCAAAAATTAAACGTATGAATTAATTAAGGGTGCCTTTGATAAAATTGAAACATGAAATTTGAATGTCATTAAATTATTGAATTATTAAGTTTTTAAATTTCAATTTTATCAAGCACACCCTTAATAACCATTTCTTATTTTTGCTTGCTTACTTCTTGTATTTTTTTCTTTCTTAGGAACTATCCGGTGAAAATTTGTTTTCCTTATTAGCTTTTACTTTGCGCTGATAAAATAAACATCACATAGTACTAAAATTTTGTTAAATAAATGTGCTGACAAATCTTTTCTTTCCTAATCAATAAGGGGACTTGTTACACGGGTAGAAATTCAGAAATTAGACAATTTGAATTTAAATCTTCCTTTCCTCTTCTCCCTTCTTAAAACTCACCCCTTTATTGCTTAAAATAATAATAATTATTATCATTAAAGATTAGCTTGCTAACAAAACTAAACAACGGGACCTTCCTAATCTATGAAAAAGAATGCTTGTTTGACCAACGAGCTAAATAATAGGCACAAGCTCCGACTAGACGAGACGGTGAAGAGCATTGTGTAGAAAAGCTGTTAATAATCACTTATGATTGGACGAGCATTGTGTAGAAAAGTTGTTAATAATCACGTGTCATTGGACGCCTATGCGGTTCATCCTCAAAGTTTCATCATCTTTATGCGTACATCATGAAAGAGAGTCATGATTGTTCATTGGTCTCTTCCAAATTAACCGTGCTGTCTTAGACCAATCACGTTTTGCATAAAATCGTGATTGTTCATATTTTAAGTTGTGTTTGGATTGTATTTTTCATGAAAAATTACTATAGAAATTTGATATATGTGAAAAAAAAATGTAATAGAAAAATATGATCACGAAAAATAACATAATTTTTTGACGAAAAACTGCAATCCAAACAATGAAATCGTGATCGTTCATAAAATCGTGATTGTTCATTGGTCTCTTCTAAAAGCGGAAAACTGCAATCCAAACAAGGCCCTAGACCAAACACGTTTTGCATAAAAATCGTGATTGTTCATTGGTCTCTTCTAAAAGCTAGTATCTTAGACCAATCACGTTTTTTGCATAATTACGCTTAATTAAAAACTTCATCAGGCCATTGAAACCTTTCCAGATTATAGTAACTTCAAAAAATATATCAAAATTGTCATCCGATAGCATGCATGTAACTTTGACATAATGACTTTTGGGTCCTCTTGTCTAATGGAAAAAAAAACACTTTTTTCCATTGTTCTCTGGTGAACCCAACAAATTTGGCATTTTGACATAAATAGGCTCAAATCACTCTTTTTGCACAGCCTTTAATTCAACACCTCGCAATGTATTTTCATAGATCGCATGGATTTTGTTATTCATGGTAGATGTCATGAATGCATCAATAGTGTAAATTTTTTTATATTAGATGGGAAAAAAGCCACAATTCTTAGATTTTTTTTTTTATACTAAGATTGAAACTTTAAAAATAAAAAATATCGAATTCAAATCTTCTTTTTCAAAAATTAAAGATTTTAAATTCAAATCCACTTCTCTAAAAAGAATTAAAGATCTTGAATTGAAATCTTCTTCTTTCCACAATCCCTTGCTAAAAAAATAAAAGAAAAAAAAAAAGCCACAATTCCTGTAGCCGATCTCTGGTCACTGTCGATGGGGAGCACCAGAGAGAGAGTCGCCCCGGTGGCTACTGGCTATACATATATACTAGTAACATAAGGTGTCGCTGTGGGGGCCCACCGCCAGCTCCTGGCCCATCCTTCGTGCATCGAATCGATGGCAGCTGTCATAGCCGCAGGCGGAGAGGCAGGTACTGGGGGAGCAAAAAAATAGAAAGCGGGGAGGTGGGTTTCTCGTTGTGGCCAGGCATCCACCGACAAATTTCGTGCTGTGTTGTACAAGGTTATTCACCGACGGTTACGATTTTTCTGTACCTTTTCTTCTCTAGTCTTCTTTCTGGCAGTTGAAGTTGCAACTATTCTCATGAGCTTCTAAGCATACCATCAAATGATTGGCCCATTCCATAGCTAATTACTCAGAATATGATCGAGAAAAAAAAAATTCGAACATCTACAGCTCTGATAAGGTTCTGTTGCAAATCTATGGCTGCCGGGCTGTGTCAGCTCGGCACCAAAAATCAGTAAAAAAATTTTTTTTTCAGTCTGACACAGCTAGATAGCGGAAAAAATCTTTTTTTTTTTTTAAGTTGCCTGGTAGCCAACAACTTCTGCAAAAAAAAACTGGCTGCCGGGCACAGTCTAACTTAAAAAAAAAAAAAAAGCATAATGGTATAAATAAGGATCTTCAAGCTTTTCTTTGGGAAGTCCTTATCCTGATAACCATGCAAGTAGTAGTCCGTTGTGAGAAGCAACGGAATGCAATGCATAGGTCTGGTGACTGCTTTTGCATCTAATTATATAAGACTAGGGGGAGTGCCCGCGCATCACGCGAGTGTTTGGTGCCTGTAGGGAACAAAATTTTTTTGTTAAACAAACAATAGTACATTGTGAGAAGAAATAAAATTTAATGCGAAAAGATAAACGATATAATCAATCAATTCACACAGAATTACAATAAAACTGTGTCAAATTGAAGATCGTTGAAAATGCAGAAAGGCAGAGTAACACATAAAACTAACCTTATTCCAGAATCCCCACTGAGAGCTCTTTCTTACTGTTGCTCCAGACCTATAAGATTATAACCAACCCTGACCAATTGGGGTTAGGCGACAAGAAAAATGTTATCTTGTAGTTAGGCAACGCGATAAGAGTCGCTAATTGTAGGTACTAAAAACACATCGACAAAATTAATGAAGGAACTGAAAAATTGGGAGGGTGAAATCTAACCTCACGCTGAACCACCAGGAGTAGCTGGGATTGAAGAACATTCTGAGCTGATTAGTATGAAACCAGGTAGAATTATCTCAATCCTAAAATGCAAACAGGGAGAAACTGATAATCAACCGTTTAGGCATAAATATACCACCGGTTCGGCAATTGAATTGGGTGTAATTAATGACGAAATAATAGGTAATTTCAGAGTTGAGCTCGATGGAAGAGAAAACGATTAGGCAAATCATCGTAGACAAAGGTAAAAGGGAAAAATTAACTCCTAAAACTGAAAGGTAATAAACTAACCAACGTTTGTGACTCATAAATGCATATTATAAATGATAGAGAAATGGGTTCCTACCATTGATAGAGAAATCGTTGGCACATTTCCTAAATCCGATCGTCATTCAAACGTTTCAGACAAAGCAACATCTCAAACTGTTATCTGCGGCTGAAAAGGGGAATGATTGGTAGTTAAGGGATATTTCGGTAACTACACCAACACACAAACATATATGGGTTGTACAAAATTCAAAAATGGTTGCACATTAATTACACATTCCATCAATATCCAGATGGCTCATCAATGACAATTTTAAATGTATTAAATGGGGTCATTTCAGTAAACATACCCAAATACATGCTTCCTTAACTTGTACCTAAAGTTTTTAAACTAATACACAATATTTCACATTCCTAGAAAGCCCCCACCTATGCGATTGAAATTCAACATATTTTTTGACCAAAACTCAATTTTATATAGTATAAGAAAATGCACTTTTCTTCTTCTTTCCGTTTAGACTCCCTTCAGCTGACTGGAGCATGGCCCTCAACTTCCTTGCTATTGTTATACAATCATATGGCTGGTCTATTTTATGCTGGTCAGAGACCACAAAGAAGACTCCATCCATACTCACTCCAGACGTGGCTTTGGACCTATTTCTTCTGCACCATTTGTTCAGTCCTAAAATTTCTTCTGCAAATTTTTTTTTTTTTAAGTTAGACTGGCTGCCGGGCACTCTCAGCCCCACAGCCAGCTTTTTTGCATAAATTGTTGGCAAAAAAAGCAGATAACTTAAAAAAAAAAAGATTTTTTCCGTTGCCGGGCTGACACAGCCTGGTAGCGGTGTCAAATTGAAAAAAATTTTTTTTTACAGACTTTGGCTGCCGGATTGTGTCAGCCCGACAGCCATAGATTTGCAACAGACCCATGTCAGAGAGGTAGACGTCCGAAGTTTTTTTTTTTTTCCACCATATTCAGATTAATTAGCCCCATTCCATTGGTAACATTTTATTATTATTATTATCACTTACAGCTAATCTTTGACTGAGAGAGAAGGCAATCGTGGGCTGGACGGATTTCCATTTATCTTAATCTAATCGGGCATCAAACCTTTTCTTCTTTATTTATATACATAATAAATACATACTTGATGACTAATCAATTAGTTACATACAGCTACTGGCAACGTTCTAGAGTGAGCTAGACTCCAAAGTAAAAAGTAGTGGCCCCATGAGATGAGTACGATAATGGAATCTTCTTGTTTGATTACGAAAAGCAATCAAGATGCTACTAGATACCTTGTAAACAACTGCCAAGGCGTACCTAATGCTAATAGTCGATTGGTTACGAAATCGAAATGAATCCGATGGGGATTGATTTTAACATTTTCCTTTGTTAAACGAGCCTATCGTAGCCGCTTGAAGATTACTCTTTTTCCAGTTTCCCAGTCAAAACTTGGGTAAGGAAGGATATGTTAAGCTGTATTTCATCGGCTCCAGCCTGTAGGCCGGGAGTTAAAAATCTATACCATATATATACCAAAAAAGAAAAAAAAAAGGGATCTTAAATTAGTACTCACAATTTGGGTCCCCCCCCCCCCATCTTATGTATTTATCCAATGGAGTGGTTAGAAATGGACGTCGGCCATTTGACCTTTTTTGCCCCCCTTCTGCTTTGATTCCTTCGAAGTATGTTGACAGGTTTAATAACGTTAAAGAAGGAAAGAAAAAAAAAAAAGAAACAGCAGAAGAATTTTGAACAAGTACAGCCTCAAATCAGAACGCAAGAGTAATTTGGTGGACGAGAGGAGTTGTGCCATAGAGCAGGGGAGCAAGCGTTTTTCCCTGCACTACAGAGCCTTCATCATGCTCCTCTCATGTCCTGATGTCTCCTACTAACAAATACCAACCAACCAATCAATTCTTAGGACGTGATTCTTGGAAGCTTAATGCTCTAATACTAGGTGTTAGTTTTCTTGAAATTCAGCAGAATGAATTCATCTTCACCAAGACAAGCATTTCCCTCTGCTCAAAAAAGTCCGCCCCACCCCAAAGTAAGGAAGAAAAAAAAAAAAAGAAAAAGGCACCACCCCGGTGCATATCCACAACTTCGCTGACATCTTGGTGCATCAGCATCGCAGAGGCCATTCCTCCCTAGGGACTAGGAGCCCCCCATCTCTCTCTCGCTCTCTGTTTTTTTTCAATCATTATTATTTCGATAATGTATCAGTTTCAGTTCTCGAAATAATCCACAAGTCATTCCCTGCTATTCTTACCAAGATTGCGCTTTAAATGTGAGCAAAAAGAAATCACAGAATTCCATTGACCTACATCTTTTAGGCCAAAGAATTAATACAGAAACGCCTTTGTTGACCGCTGCTGCATTCGCCAAACTCAAATTCATTACAAGGACACTTCATGTTCAGAATGAATTTCGTCCCCATAGTTTTGAAAATAAGCAAATCACAAGAATCTACTTCTTTTCTCCACGTCAACTATACTACTTGGGGTATTTTGAGGGCCATGTGGAATCTGGGGTCCAGACCTGTTACACGACTGCACCCCTTGGGCTTGGAACTTTTTGTGGAAGCCAACACTGCGTTTCCCCTGGCCACTAGTGCGGGACAGGGCTCTAAAACTGAGCGGCCCCTCTTGGCGACAAGATAAAGCCCAGTGGTTAGCAACTGCTTTAGGGAAGGCGAGGTTCGTAAATTACCAAGTGCATCTGTTGGTTCTGAACGGATCAGCCATCACAGTTCACAACCACAGAAAGCTGTTGATCTGTACAGCTTCCAAAATCTGATAGTGCATCTATAATACTCACATTTAGGACCGTTTTTAGAGTATTTTCAAGTTACGACCCTCTATTTCATTCAGTAGCAAAATGCACAATTTTATACACATTTCATCCCATGAACTCGTGAACAACAGGAAACGGGTAAAGCAAAAATGAAATTTCCTTACTTTCCTTCTTTCTTTCCTTTCCTTTTCTTTATTTTTTCCCTTTTTCTTTGCAGTGGGGAAAGAGGGAAGCGTGTTTGGGGAAAGAGGGGAGTGTATAGGTCCTAGAATTTAGTAAAATCTTTAACCTTCGTCAAGCAACAAATTCTCATTGTCTCCTTTTGTTTTCAAACAGAAACTATTTCTTTCTTTGTGTTTGGTTTCATGCTATGCAGGAATCAAGTCAAAGAAAACTAAAAAGCAACAAAGTCCTTGCAGTGGGAATTCTGACATCGACAACGCCATATTAAGAAGCTTCTAAGCAAAAGAATTAGAATAAACAGAGAGCACTATCATGATATAACATGAAGAGAGAAAAGAAATCAATCGAAACACAATCCAACTTCTGAAGCTAAATGATAAAATAATTGGGGGTTCTCTGGCTATTTGCAAAAGCAGGCTCAGCATCTGTAAACATGAAAGGCTACAATTCTCTAAATTACTTGAAACGTAGGAGGTACAACTGATCTTTTATGGGAAGATAGGGTTTTTTCTGGTGAACATCAACCTTTGTGGAAGACTTGGTTGTCAGAACAATCAATGAGAGCAAAGTACCTCAAATGAAGATACTAGACACAATTACACACACTTGAAATTTGATATTCAGTCCTTATTGGACCCCCAAATGCTAGATCTATTTCTATAGTTCTTACACCAAAGATGCTCATAGGAATTCCTATGCCTCATTCCATGCAATTTCATAACAAATGACGCACAGCAGACATTGCTCGAACTTCTGGAATCGCAATTCAAGTCTAACATATCACAGTTCTCAGCAAACCATAAGTCATTTGGCCAAGTAACTAATAGTGCGCAGGTCACTGACAACCATTGGTCATTACAGAAATTAGTTTTCTGATATGACGATGGAACGAAGATTATTTATGCAGGAACAAATCCAGTGATGCAGGATCGTTTATGCAGCAAATGAAAGCAGCGAGCAAATATTGCACCATTTATTCTAGGAACATAAATTTCATAACGCAATTTAGATGAATCCCAAAAGAGACAGAACTCAACCCCTGTTACAGAACCAATTAAGCAGCAACAACAACATCAAGGGCTATGAATCAGGGCAACTGTTATTAACTACCAGTATCAGGAAACAAAAAGGGACGACATTCTAATTATCAGATGAATCGTCGAAATGAAGAACAAAACAGAGTAAAGATTCTTCTTTTACACTAATAACTAAGGCATCGATAAGATGTCCTAACGTAATGGCAGAGAAAATAATTACAGGATCATTTAAAGGTAAGCAAATGAGCTACGAGTTCACAAGACTTGCCTATCAGCAGCCTCAGCAACGAGGGGCAATCTTGGGAGCTGACCAAGCAAGCAAGAAGAGGAACCATAAATCAAGCAAACTAAAAGGTACAAAAACACAGTGCTGTCAAAGCTCATCAGTAAATCCAACCCCACCCCATCTCTTGGATTGAAGGTCCTCTCCAGAAGATCAGGGAAAATCAAGAGCACATCAAGAACAATAGCCTGCATTGTATTGAACCTCACATATCTACTAAAATTGGTATTCCTAACAACCACAAAATAAAGGGTCAAGAAAACCAAGAACCCATTCAAAGGGAAGGCTTTAAAGACCTTTATAGCTGGGACCAAAGGCTGGACGAGAGCTTGAACCGGTGCAAATTGTGTGATGACATACTTTCCATACTGGATGCCATCAAAGAAGGGGAAGAAGTAACAGATGGCGGAGATTAAACGGTCAGGGGCATCAGCTGAGTTGCTGCCTTTAGATTGAGCTTTTACGAGGTTTCTTCTGGAAAAATTTGATCTTTTTGAGGGGCTGGTAAGGTGGAAAATTGACAGCTGTGACGGGATTCTGGGATTGGAAGAAGATGATGAGAAGATGGTGGAGTATAACGGTGGTTTGTGCAAGTGGATGAGGGATGGAGTTACTGTGGCGGACAAAAGAATGGTCGTGGCCATACCTGCCGGTGCCGGATGGGAACTGGAGTCGACTGCCTGCGGTAGACTCTCGCTCAGTTTGTGGGGAATTTAACAAAAGAATATTATTCCTTACTACTTGAGTAGTTGAGTGGGAATTCGAAAAACCTTCTCTCGGGTTTGCGGTTTGGACTTTGGAGATTAATTGGGCCCAATAATTTGGCCGTTGAGAATACCCGTTCTACCTTCCTGATTTAAGAAATTTTAGGGACGAGGCCCATCACTGAATCACATTGGGCTCTTCCCAATGGACGAAGGCTGACAATTGACGAGCTGCAACGTACCCAAGAGAAATTTCTTGCTTGACGATCAGAACTCTACCAAAAAAGTAGATAATAGGCTCACGTATACCGAACAAAATGGCATCGACAAAATTAATCCGCAAAATCAACAATGATTCATACCCGAGACTATGAATCCAACAATATAGCAATAAATGTAATGATATGTTGAATGCGATGTAATTAGTGATTAGGACAGTCTGGCGTACTAAATTCACCCCATTATGGATTAAAGCAAATAAGTGGCACCAAATTAAGGCCTTTATCTCAAGAACAGAATGTCTATAGTTAACAATTTCATTGAAGGGTTTTTCATTAAATCGGAAAGGTCACGTCAAAATAATGAAAAAGAAAAAAACAATGCTGGGATTTTTATGCATGAAAGCAGAAAGGGAAAGTCGGCTTCTAACTTTCCAGAGAGTCATTGCCAGGCAACCTATGCGCCAAGTCGCTAACCATCTCTCTCGACATAAAGCGGCTTACATTAAAAAGTGACTCACACTAGAAAGTGACTCGACAGGGTCGCGAAACCAACGGAGGCTGAACCACTATGGAATGGAATCATATGAGTGCATTAAGGGGCAATCCGTGTGGATCTTAAAGAAGTGACATTAAATGGCAATTTTTGACGGGAGATAAGATTTGAATTCTTAACTTTTCATTCTACAAAAAATGTAGCGGCCAACTCCTCTAGAGGGGAGGTTGATTCCAAACCGCTAACCATCTCGCTGGCTGAGAAAAATGCCGAGGCATCGTTCGCTACTCTCTCAGCCTCTCTTCCAACCATTCCCGTGCCTTTCTCACACAAAAAAAAAAAAAAGAGAAAAAAGAAAAACCCTTTTTTATCCTTTTGCGGAGTAGCATGGTCAAGTGAACTTTACTATCCATGATACAGGAGGGCAAAGGGTTGAAATGGTCACCTTATTCCCATACCCCTTTTTTTGTCTCATCAAAGAGAGGCTCTAAACCTTATAAGAAAAAAGAGACGGGAGAAGGCTTGTGAGTGGAATCAAGAATTATAATTTGTAACCGGCCTTGAGGACTCCAACATGCTTCAGTATAACGTGATTCGAGACTCTTCAGCGATCTTTTGCCCGGAAAACAGTACTGCTCCAATGCGATTCTCCTAGTCATCATTACCTAAAGGCGTGGAAGGATGAAGTCCAGGGCATCACTGTACGTAGAGAATCAAAAGGATGGGTCAATTTGGCAGATTTTCTCAATTGTAAAGTACAGGACTTAATAAATGCATTTTTATTTTTTAAACGACAAAGTTAAATAAAAAAAAAAGTTGATTGAAAAATATGAAGAAAAATGTTTTCATAGAAATCCAAAAGTTTTTTCTGCAAATATTTTTACAATTGGATTTTAAATCCAGTTACACCTCCACACTACAGTCGAATTCTGGAAAAATGTGCTGTGTGGCCCGAAACAAAGAGGGTAAACTTTGTAATCAATGGATCAATCTTGTCAATGGCGCCTCCTTTTCTGTCTTGTGATAGAAATTCATCATCAATATCTTAATCAATGACATCTTCCATATTTCCATTTTCGACCCATTTCCGCAAACAATTCATGTATTAAATCCAAGCCAACAGCTTTTGCAACCAGCAAATACGATCTTCAATTTTCCACCTACTAGTACTAAGTGATGCCTTCCATTCACCCCACAAGGCATCGGCGACAACAACTAGAATAAGGTAATACCTAATATCAAAATTCTCGCAGACAACTTGTGCCAATGGAAAGCTGTTCGACTTGTATAAAATGTAGTCTGATTATTGCATTTCTATAGTATCTTTAGTCAGTTTTGGCCTACACCTAATCTCCCCCTCGCCTCCAACATCGCTTCCCCTCCTCCCTTTCCTTCCAAGAAATGTCAATTTTCAGTCTTTTTCCCCTTCTCATTTCGGTTTATGCCTGTATGACATCTTCAGCACGTCCCTTTATGCCAATGTCTGATGCAACAGGATGGTAAATATTCATTCATGACTTCATTTTACGGTGCATTCTTCATTTCTGGTTAATGCGCTTGACTGGGTAGAGCCTAACTATATGCTTCTTGTTTACATATTTGATTAAGAAGGCGGCCAACAAAGAACTCAACTACTCAACCAGGAACAGAATCATGTAGAACAGGCAACCCCATTGACGATTGCTGGAGATGTGACCCTGATTGGGAAACCAACCGAAAAGTGCTAGCTGATTGTGCCATTGGATTCGGGCGCAATGCTGTTGGAGGCCGAGATGGCGACTTTTATGTTGTCACAACTGAAGCGGATGATCCCAAAAATCCTAGCCCTGGCATGCTCCGCCATGCTGTCATCCAAGATGAGCCTCTATGGATTATATTTGACCATGATATGGACATTAACCTTGACGAAGAACTCCTGATGAACTCTTATAAGACCGTAGATGGTCGAGGACATAATGTGCAGATATCTAATGGTCCATGCATCACTATACAAAATGTCACGAATATCATTATCCATGGCATTTATATACATGATTGTGTGCAAGCTGGAAATGCTGTGATTGCAGATGGACCGAATCATTATGAGTTGAGGGGTATTTCAGATGGGGATGGAATATCAATATTTGCTGCTAGAGACATTTGGATCGACCATTGTACGCTGTCTAGCTGCCATGATGGACTTATTGATGCAGTGTTTGAATCAACCGCGATAACCATTTCTAACAACTACATGTTTAAGCATAACGAAGTCATGCTCTTGGGTCACAATGACAATTTCACCGCTGACGAGAACATGCAAGTTACCATTGCCTTCAATTACTTTGGAGAAGGTCTTATTCAGAGAATGCCCAGGTATATGTTTAGGCTTTGTGCTGATAAAAAAAAACATCAGAGCTGCTCATGAATTTTCTGAACTTTAAAAACAAAAAATACAGCCGTTTGAATTATTCTGAACAAACTTCTCAGGATCAGCTCGTTTTCTACAGCTGAACCATAAAAGAAACCATGATCTGAAACCATTGCAGTTTCAGCATAACGAGGCTGGCCTTGTTGTCTGATATTTTGCAGGTGTAGGCATGGTTATTTTCACATTGTCAACAATGTATACACTGGTTGGGAGATGTATGCAATAGGAGGAAGTGCCAATCCAACAATCAACAGCCAAGGCAATGTCTTCATTGCCTCAAATGATGATGAAACAAAGGAGGTAATCTCTTGCATTGTCAAGTCAATTTTGCTGATGCATCGTGATTCACTCTTGGTCCGTGTAATAATTACGGGATCAAGAAATCAAAACGAATATTCATTTTGCTAACTGGAGTTCCCATGCAAACTATAGGCTATAACTATGTTGTTTTTTCGATGGCAAAATCTGAAATCAGGTTACAAAACGGGAGAGCCCATTGGGATATGAGGACTGGAAAAATTGGAATTGGAGATCAGAGGAAGATCTTATGCTCAACGGGGCTAGATTTACTGCTTCAGGGCAAGAAGCTCCGGATAGCTACACCAAAGCATCTAGCATGGTTGCAAGGCCAGCTTCAATTCTCACAAATATTGTACCGTTTTCAGGAGTTCTAAACTGCAAGATTGGCCAACAATGCTAAAATCTGCACAGCCTGTACAACTTCTTATTGGGATCAATTTTCTCAATTTTCTAACCATGCCAAAAAATAAAAATAAAAATGAAAATTGTTGGTACTACCACCAATAAATATAAAAATCAGCATTCTTTTCCATTTTCAGAAAAAAGTGTACTACCACCACAATGGTACAACCTATTATATTTCATAATAGAGCAAATTATCCGAATGACCATTGAATTTTTGAAATCGTCGAGTTTTAGCCATTGAACTACTACAGCTTTTAAGCCATTTCACTAAATTTAATCATTAACAATGCCCCTTTGTTTTGTCTCGTAAATTGTGTGAGCATCGAAATCTACCATGCTTAACGACGAAATCTAATAAAATAATCTAAAATCTAAACTTTAGATACTTCAATGACTAAAATTATATTTTTCATAATTTAATGGTCAAAATTCGACGATTTCAAAAGTTTGATGGTCATCCAGATAATTTGATCTTCACAGTATTTGTTGGGGGTGGGAAATCATCTTGTCGGCCAGGGAGGAGGTTAAGATGAAGTAAATGCAAGTTCATGAAAGTGGAAGGACCAATAACAATATGAATGAAGAGGATACAAATACAACAGGTCGGGGGGTCATTGGATTTTTAAAATAAGCCATCACTGCTTATGTGCTTTTGTTATGGTGAAAAAACTGGTTGGGCCACTTTGCTTCAATGCAGGATAATTTTACAATTTATTTAAAAGGACCAAAACTTTTAAATTATATCCAATAGAGTTAACAGAGCATATATCCAAATAGAATTCGCAACCATAATATATAAATAATGATACGTAAAGCAATCCAGTGTATATATATATAAATTTATTGCCCTGGTGAATTAAGATCAACAGCTGTGTCCAACAACAAAAAACTATACGGCAGAAATATATATATATATATATATATATATATATATATATATATATATATATATATGACGTGAATAATCTCTGGAAACCAATTACAGGAAATATCTGGAAAAAAAAAAAAAAAAAAAAAGCGAACCCGTAACCACAAAAATTACGTGTTCTACACTTCTACAGACTCTTAGATGACAAAACCGGCGGATAGAGCAAGCCCAGCAAGAACAATTAGGCCCCCATGAATGGAGGTCGCACTCGATTCATCAGCAACTGGGCTTTCCGGTGCCAAACTCGTCCCAGCCGGTGAGCGACTTGGCTGGCTGCTGCTCGAAGGGAACATCGCCGGTGACTCTGCCGGTGTCGCAGAAGTGGAAGGAACACTGGCACCGGCGGATGGAACCTCTGCAGTGGCCGGAACTGGAGAACTCGCCGGGCTTCCAGATGGAGATGATGCAGGCGGTGACACTGCCGGAGCATTCACCGGGGATTCGGCCGACGGAGAAGGAGATGGGACCGGTGCAGACGCACTGGACGACGGAGTGGGCGCTGGAGAAAGTGGAGCGCTCGCTGCCGGAGACTGTACCGGAGAAGCAGACGGGCTGGTTCTGGGAGAAGCTGCCGGAGACTGTACCGGGGAAGCAGACGGGCTGGTTTGGGGAGAAGCCGCAGGGATTGTCGGAGGAATCTTCGGAGATGGAGAAGGAACCGGGGATGCATGAGGGCTAGCCGGAGAAGCTGCGGGCACGGGAGTTTTTGAGGGTGCCGGAGACACATTGGTGAACTTGGGTGCCGGTGCAGGAGCATGAGGGGTCGTCTGTGCCTCACCGGAATACGACACACACAAGAATAATAAAAAAGCAAAGAAAATCCGTCTGCACATAGTTTAGTGTGTGGGCAGAAAAAAGAAGTGCGAGCGAGGGTGAAATGGAAGGAATATTTGGATAATATTAAGAGAATGTTAGATGGTGGTGGTGGGGGGGGGGGTGATTACAGCGATATGAGATGAAGATCGGTGCGGGGAGGGGATTGAAGGGTGAGTTTTTATATAGAAGACAAGGAGGCGGGATGGAGGGTGGAGGGTGCCTGGTGGTGGGTTCGCATCAGATAGTAAGTAGTACTAAACGGTGCGAGTCTGATGAATGTTTCAAAAGCGAAGTGACCGTTGGAGCCGGAAAAGAGAGCCGTTGAAAGTTTTACATGGAGCCAACCATCCAATCGTGGTTCCTTTCCTTATACAGTTAACTAGGGAGGAGTGCCCGCACATCCGTGGTTTGTTCGGTGCTTGTGAGTTGTGATTAAATATAATTTTTTATTAGATAAATAATAGTATATTCTCAAAAAATTGTCATTAAATATGATAAATCTAATAATAGTAGTATATTTTAATAACAATACACATTTGTACACTTTATTTTATCAATATTTTTTCATTCTTAAAAAACTCTTATGGATGTCAGCTAAAAATCGTGCAAGAGGAAACATAAATTATTTCAGATAAAGGAATATTCTCAAACTGTTAGTTATACCAACGTGTTAATTGCACAATATGTTAATATGTCTTTATTTTTGTGATAATTATACAACAAAAGTCACATTTCAATTAAATGTGTCTATAATACCATTTCAATAATTATACCAATACATGAGTTTATATGAGTCGTACTTAGTGCAAAAATAATTACAAAATAATTCCATATTTCATAAATATTTAGATGTCTCTATAAATCAAAACTTTAAATGTACCAAAATTATGGTATTTCGATAACTATATCTAAACACATGTTGCCCTCAATTATATCAAAAGTTTTTAAAAAATTACACAACATTCCATATTCCTCAAAATCTCCTATCCATACGGTTGAAATTCAAACATCCCTTTAACCGCAACTCATTCTTATATACTAAAAAATGATATTTTTTTTATTCCTCCAGTTTTTGGTATATATATATTTTTAAGTAACTTATTGATTCTCTTCTTTCTTCCCATTTTCTTTTTAGAGTAGTACTAAGGTGGTGCTTGGTTGGAATGTATAGGAATCAAGAATTGGATTGAGTCCCATAATTATTGCTTGACTATTGGGTATGAGTTTTGAAATCTTAAAATGAATTATAAAAAACCAACCACTCTCCATACCCAACTAGATCGGAGAGTTTTGATGAATCCTACATTTGATTCCAAAATCAAAAAAAAAAAAAAAAAAAAAAAGCTTCTGGTCCCTTCTCTTTCTCACGTAAACCCCTCTTCTTGCCTTCCACAGCAACTCAATCTCTTTCTACCTCTTTACCTCCTTTGTGTTGATGATTGGGGGATTGAAATTATGCAGGTATACTCACAATTTCCGGTCATAAACTTCGACAAAATAAAAATCCGGATCTGCTTCGGCTATTGTTGCATCATTGGGACTGTTGCTTCTAAAGCTCCATTGTCTTTACAAAAAATTGAATGTAGATACTAATTGGTGGTAGTTAGGTGCTGGTTCAATAGGTATTGTCATGGTTGGGTATTGGTTCAATAGGATTATGATGGATATGTACGTGGGATAAACATTCGAATAAGAAAGATATGAAAAGAAAAAAAGAAAATTGATGCCCAATATTTACCAAGCACCTGCTTTTGTAATCATGGACCCCGTTTGGCAAGTGAGTTTTTTAGATGTTTGTCTAAAATTTTACTGTAATTTACTGTAGAAGTTGTAGAAACAATTTTTAAAGTGTGCAAATTTTTTGGATATTTTAAAGTATATAGTTTAAAATTTTTGAGAAATTTTTTGAAGTTACTATAGTTAAAGTTGTTAAAAAACTTGTAGCAGACAAACTTGGCAAAAAACTTGTTTGCCAAACACGGTCCATATCTTTGCCCAAAATCCATACTAACTTTTTTTTTTTTTTTTTTTTTTGTATGATTCCAATAACAATTTTGATTCTTAAACTTTAACCAAGCGCCCCCTAAATTTATTTGGCACAAACGAACGGATCAAGTCCAGTCAGGGAATGGGGATACTGAGAAAGTGGGGTGAATGTCGATTGATGAACAAATGATAAAGTAACAATCAGGCGAAATGGTAAAATGTTCTATTTTGATGTAAAATAGTATACAGATTTAGCCTTTTTTGGATTGCAATTTTGCAACCACTGTGTATTAGTGTCCACACTCTCACTGTGGATGATACTAATTTTCTATCAACTACATTTGCATTGACTACTAAACATAAGGGGTTATCTGAATTGTTATATTTTTTTTTAGTTTTTTGTATTTATATTAAAGTTTACTTGCAATTGTTATATTTTACCGTGATTTAGCACCCGCCCATATGTAATTTATTATACGCGTGATATTTTGTTCATCCTATCAATACAATAATGTAGTATTGATACAATTGTGTATGTATAAGTTTGTACCAAATTCTAAAAGGAATGTGACGACAGCGTGGATTGGACCAAAATCGAGTATACTTGTCCCTAATTCTATCACAACTTGCACTTATTAGATGTGCAGCAAAAACAAGTTTTTCAAATGCAATGCTACAGTAATACATAAGACCTTAAAAAATATCTTATCCATATAATATATATCAAATACTTCATAAAAATTTTATAGTAAAAAATTTTCATACACATTGCTAAAGTAAATTTTTTCAAAAATATCCCAAAAAATAGTTAATCTGAACGGAGCCGTAATACTTGATTGATGGATATATCAACTTCTTAGGCCACCCCTCTGGTCCCTAAGGTCAACCAGATTGCTAGGAGTAAATCCTAATTCATGCTAAGTATATCCTTTTATTCTTTGATCCACACTTGTTCTTAGTGATAGAGTTGAAGGACAACTAAACTCCTCGATATTTGAATTGCATCCGATTCAATACCAACTCGTTCAAGTAACTAGTCAAATTAAATTCGAATAATATTTTGCGTATTGTAAATTTTTCAAAATTGACTTGAACTTGACTCGATTATCATAAAATTAGAATTTATGTTTAAAAAATTTAAGGCCTTGTTTTGATGATCTTTTTTTCAAAAAAATTTATTATGTTTTCAGTGAGCACATTTTTAAATTACCTTTGTGACCTCATATACATCAAATCATTGTATTACATTTTTTTTAATAAAAATTTCAAAAAGTAGCAATCCAAAAAGGACTTAAGTTACTCGAGCTCGGTCTGATAAAAATTCATTTGAATTCAACTCGATAAAAATAAATAAACTAAATTTGAATATAATTATAAATTCATCAAAATGATCGAATAAATTTAAATATTAGAGTGCAACTAGCGTGGTTAATTAAACTCCTTTATATCCCCATTTGGTAATCGCAATAGAGCAAAAATATTTTTAGTCCGAGGTTATTTGCGTTTTTTTATTTTCTTTTTTTTGGAGGTGCAAGTAGTGTGGTATTGTGCTACAGGGGCACATGCACCGTGGCACACCGGAGAATTCGCAACGTAACCATACTCACTCAAGTAGTCAAGTGTTCTGTGACGTCCAATAGATAGCACTGGCATCTCCCTCTCTCCATTCTTCTTTACTTTTTTGCCCTTTTTTTTTTCTTCCCCAAATACAAGTACTACGAGTACAAATCAAAATCGAGTCACAACACGACTTTCCGGATTAGGGTTTCTTTCTGCTTTCTTCCCCAAACTCCGTCTCACTCTTCTGGTAAGATCCTCAAAACCCCCCTTCTTCTGTACTTTTTTTTTTTCCTTTTCCTTTTAGTGTCTGGTTCATTTGTTTCTTGTAATTTTGGGTATTCATTTGGGCTTTCTTCGAAACTTATGTAGCTGGAGGAAAAAATATTGAAACCCTAACCTTAGGTTTTGTGAGAAAGAGGGGAAGAAGACATGGAGGAGAACGAAGGTGGAGGCGGGTTCGGTGGAGATCCGAACGACCACCACTTCCACAGGAACGAAGCGATCTCGGCCGTTGCGGACGAGGGTTTTCTTGGGGAAGAGGACGATGACTACGAGGATCTTTATAACGATGTTAATGTCGGGGAGAATTTTCTTCAGTCAATTAGAAAGACTGAGGATTTTGGGGTTCGAAAGGAGGAGGGACTGTCTGAGAAAAGGGTTGTACAGATGGCTGGGAATCCCTCTTCGCAGGCGCTGCCGTTGCCTCCTCCACCGCAAAGGGCGCTGGATGGTGGTGGTGTTGGAGGAGGAGGAGGAGGAGGAGGGGAGGAGAGGAACTTTGAGAGAGATGAGGTAGGGTCTACTGCTGTTAGGGCGCCATCTGGTAGGGTTGTTGATGGATATCAGCAGCAGCCACAGCAGCCGCAGCAGCAGCAGCAGCAAAATATGGTGTTTAGGGGACCAGGTGCTGGTGCTGGAGGTGGTCCCACTGGGACATCTAGCGGTGGTGGTGGGCTGAGGGTTGAGTTAGGGCAGCCTTCGAGTAATAAGCGGGCAGGTGAGTTAGAAGAGCAAACTGTTAGCAATAGTGTTGTGAATCAAGGGGGTATGGTTCAGCAGCAGCCTCCTCCACATCAACATGCACCATCTGGTGGTAGCTTAGCTGGTCCTGTAGGAAACATGGGGAGTGTAGGAAATATGGGTGGAATTGAGGGCACAGTGAGGCCAGGAGGTGCAAATGTAAATGGAGCTGGTGGAAACGGGTATGGCAATGTTGGTGGCACTGTCGGTGGTGGAGGTGGGGCTGGTGCTGGGGGTGGCCAAGGGACTATTCTTTTTGTAGGTGATTTGCACTGGTGGACGACAGATGCTGAGCTCGAGAGTGAATTGAGCAAGTATGGGCCTGTGAAAGAGGTGAAATTTTTTGATGAGAAGGCTAGTGGGAAGTCAAAAGGGTATTGCCAGGTTGAGTTTTATGATCCCGCAGCTGCCACTGCATGTAAGGAGGGAATGAATGGGCATCTCTTTAATGGCAGACCATGTGTTGTTGCATTTGCCTCTCCCTATACTGTCAAGAGGATGGGTGAGGCTCAGGTGAACAGGAATCAGCAAATGGCTCAATCTACTGTTACTCAAGGTAGGAGAGGGACTGGAGATCAGCCGGGTAAGCCTGGTGGTAGCAACATTGCAACAGGTGGTAATTACCAGGGTGGTGGTGAAAATAATAGAGCGTATGGGAGAGGAAATTGGGGTAGAGGTAATGCTCAAGGGATGGGCAATAGGGGAGCTATGAATCCAATGAGAAGTAGGGGTGGTGGAATGGGTGGACGGGGTATGATGGGGAATGGTGGGAATGGATTTGGGCAGGGCATTGGTGCAACTCCTCCCCTTATGCATCCTCAAACAATGATGGGCCAAGGCTTTGACCCTGGCTTCGGAGGGCCTATGGGAAGAATGGGTAGTTATGGTGGATTTCCTGGTGCCCCAGCCCCTCCATTTTCAGGGATTCTGTCTTCATTTCCACCAGTTGGAAGTGTGGGTTTGCCTGGTGTAGCTCCTCACGTGAATCCAGCATTTTTTGGGAGAGGGATGCCTATGAACCCTATGGGCATGATGCCCACAGCTGGAGTTGATGGACCTAATATGGGAATGTGGTCTGATCCTAATATGGGTGGATGGGCTGGTGAAGACCATGGTGGGAGAGCAGGAGAGTCTAGTTATGGGGAAGATGCTGTATCTGATCATCAGTACGGAGAAGTAAGTCATGACAGAGGGGCTTGGCCCAATGCCATCAAAGAAAAAGATAGAGGCTCAGAAAGAGACTGGTCTGGTTCTTCGGAGAGGAGATATCGTGACGAAAGAGAACCAGGGTATGACCGAGATATACCAAGAGAAAAAGATGCGGGACACGAAAATGAGTGGTCAGAAAGGAGGCCACGCGATGAAAGAGATGTTGGACGGGACAGGGATCGGGAGCGAGATAGGGATCGGGAGCGTTCTCGAGACCGTGAGCGTGACCGAGATAGGGATCGTGATAGAGAACGTGACCGGGATCGTCATAGGGATGACAGGGACAGATATGCAGATCATCATAGATACAGGGAACGTGATCTAGAATACGATGATGAATGGGACAGGGGACGGTCTTCTAGGACTCACAGCAAGTCACGAATATCACATGAAGAAGAGCAAAGGTCAAGATCAAGGGATGCTGAATATGGGAAGAGGCGGCGATTAACCTCTGAATAACCAGGCTTGCAGGTGTATTGCTGTCCGGATTTGATTACTCAAAGATGATGATTGAAGTTACACGAACTGTGACATTCATTGAGATTCTCACCGAACTTGCCTGTTTGGTTGCCTGGCTTTGGCTTCACCAAATGACTTGTAGTATTCTCTATCTGTCATCTTTCAGATGCTGTGGATTTTTCCATAGCTCCTTTCTCAAGGGAGCACTGTTTTCTGCAGCAATTGGAAGGAGTAAGTCAGTTGTCCCACTTCTATTAGTTTCATTCAGCTCTTTGAGTTTTCTTTCTTAGAACAAATGTTTAACTTTTCACTACTTTGCAACTTGAACCTGCTAAAATTGGTTGCATGTCGTTGCGTCTTGACCTCTTGAGCTTTTTCCATGTTGCAGTTGTTTTATACATAACTTTTCTGTTGTGTTTCCGTTGTGTCGTAGGAATGTGTTACTATTGCTTCATGGTTCCTTTAGTGATTTCAAAAATTTATTGTGGCCGTACCAATTGATAGATAAACTGTAAATGAAAAATAGGAAAATAGCATCTCTTGCATTTATTACCTTTCTTTTAGGCATTGGTCAGTTTGAAAAGGATATTGGCATGTCCTTGTGGTTAATTTAGTTTATTTGATGTTGGCATTGGTCCTCTGCATTATGACTAAGCTCCAAATACAAGTGCATTTCATTCTTTAATTATTAACAAGGAATAAACTAGTCATTTTTTCTCGGTTGCCATGGTTCAACTGAGATTCCGTATTTTAACTTTAACTTTTGCCTCGGCAAAGCGGTATATAATGGTTTTCTCTCCTTTCTGAATCTTAAATGTCTTTGAAAAAGTAAAAGTTTTCCACTTATGGTGGTGTCTTCCCGGTTAATGGAGTTAATTTTGGAATGCTTTATGTGTCAATAAAATCTGAACCCTTTATTGCCTTTCCCGAGATCTTACTCAAGTTGGTTACCTACAACTGTACTTGCTCAAAGAAAGTAGCCATACTTTAGTGTTTTTTCATTATGTTGGCTGTGGTAATTCTTTTGCTACTATGCTGGTCTATCTTCAGAGTGAAATTAGTTTTGGTCATCTTCCTGGCATGGCATGTCCATTTTCTACATTCATGCATAATACCGTAGTCTTCAATATTATGCATGATGGAAATTTTTCTTTGCTGTTGCCGCATCTGATCTGGTTTCACTCCTTGTCCAAAATGGTACATTGTAATGTTCGTCTGAGCAATAGCTAAATAGGATTTAGTGTCTAATCTTCTTGATTTTAAATGTCTAATCGTCCAACTTAGCCATTGACATAAGTTCAAAATTGTGTAAGTTTTGTGTTGGTATATGATACTACTAATTGGTTGGGGGCAGTTTTGATGGCTTTAAAGTGTGTGCAGTGTGTTCCACTCAATTTGAACTCTGACAATTTCTTTGTTGGATACTTTCAATACTTTTCATGGGGCCTGTGTGAGTTCACAAATTGATGTGTTTCATGTTGTTGTTGTCTGAATAGAACTTGTGCAACTGTGTTCTTGCAAAATTTAAGTTCATGATTAGTTATTGTTAATTTGGTATTTAAGTTTTTGCACTGACAGTGTTATATTAAGACATCGGGCTTGATTTTGTGGTCTTACTAGTTTTTTTGTCATAGCTTGAAGGATATTACTTCAGAAACGAAGCTGTTCAGCAGATGCCTGGAGTCATTGAAGATGGGGTTGGACATGAAGTTTCTGATGTGAGAGAGCATCCAATTCCATGCGTTACTTGTTTACTCAATTCTGTTGCTAGTGAACATTCCAACTAAGTTGTTAGCCACTTTTCTTCTATTTCTGTTTAGCTAATTGTCACTTGAACAAACCAGTGTTATGGATGATGATTGTGGCTTGAATGCTGAAGTCTGAGATGTGGTGGATAATTAGAATTTACTATTTGAATTTGATGTACTAGGATTGATACGCTGAGGATGTGACTAATCTGGCCCCTTTTTTGTATTGATCTTTTTGTTGTATTATCCTCACCCTTACCCCTATTTTTTGTTGGGTATGCTGTGTTGACCATACAATTTTTCCATGTAGAATTTTTTGTAGAATCTGACCTGTTGTAGTAGTGAAATTTGTGTTTGGCACAGGAATTGTACAGTTTACTCCAGTGTTTAAGAAATGTACTGGTCTGTATTCCTGAATCAGCAATTTAACAAAGCCCAATCTCTTGTCTTGGGCATTTGATCTTTGTGCTCGGTTAGCTCGCCTAGCTTTTAGCCCTATATTTTTATTTCCTCCAATAGGCAATACCTGCTATTATTTGGCTTCTTTGCACAGATTCTGTTGTATTGATGGCAAATAATTTGCGGTAAAAGTTTGAATGTCCCAGAGCTTTTTGCCGAATTTGCAGCAAGGAGTATATCTTTTGTTTAATAGCCTTAGAAAACAAAGGCAGGTTCTGTGCATAAATTCGCATTGTTGTCGGGGGGTTGAAGAAGATAGTACTTGATATGAGGCCACCGCCTCTCTATTGCAAGAGCTGTATGGCGGTGGTAACTCCCTCTGCGCCAAGTATTTCTTGCAAGCTTTTACCGGCAAAATGCTAGACATCAGATCAACTTTAATGACGAGGAGGGATTTTGCTCGTCCACAGAAAGTTTGTTCCAACTGTGAATTACCTGGTTGCTGGAAGCCTGGAACAAAAATAGGGAGATGAGCCCGGTTAATGTCCATTACTTTGGTGTCCAATTGATGGGTACGACTTACTTCCATGTTGTGTGAGGAATGTTGGTACCAAAATTCACACGAATCAATGTTGGTTGTGGATCTGGCCTTGTTTATGTTGGTCCAGCCTAGTTTTATATGGACTCGGACCGTTAACCAGCAGAAAGTGGTCGGGTAATCTAACTGGGAATGCAACTCCTCAGTTTCTGTCTGTCTTTACTAGCTTCTTTTTTTTTTTTTCCAGATCAATCGTGCTATTCTACTCTTACTCCTGCTTATTAACTCTATTCCTACTCCTACTTATTAAAGAGATCTTTGAATTTTATTACAAGTGCAGAGGTTTGAAGCCTGATCCGTAGCAAGCCCCGCACTTTATGTGTTCCACTTGGTGGCTAACTCGCTTTGGGAGAATTGGTTATTGTCTTTGATAGCTTGTATACCTTGTTTTGTTAAATCTTCCTTTGAATGGCAATAGTAGTACTTTCTTAGCGGAATTTTGTTACTAGATTGAGCCTCAAGTTTTTCCATTTTCCACCTTTTATTGTAAGTCATGCTTATGTCGATAAAAAGGTCCTATGTTTTACAAATCATATAGGATTGAAAAAAACCACTTACTATAGGAAAATGTTACTACCGTCAGAAAAACAGGCAGTATCTGTCTGTAGTAGTAAATAGCAATCTTTCATGCACTACTTTGGTCGAGGCGAATGAGCGTGGGCTGGCTTTTTGGGCTAAAAATCAAAATGATGTAATACCAATCCATTCCCACTGAGATTGCTTGTTCATTTACATTTTCTTTTTGTTTCTCTTCTTCTGTGTGTGTTGTGCGTGTATTTTGGGCAGTGGCTCTAAGGGTTGTGGTTTGATGCATGGCTGTAATCATAATTCACATCGAAGGCTTGCACTCGCATGGCTGAAATTGCAACTACCATCAGGAAAACCACATATGCTACAGTATCTGTGCACTGCATGCCATAACTTAAAATCTTTCATGGACTTTCTCTTCTAAGTTCTAACTTCAAGCCTAAAGAGAGTGGACGGCTTTCCAGGCCAAAAATGAAAATAATCTGTCACCAATCCGTCCCATTCAGATTAATGCTTTACTTTTTATGTGTTTATTTCTGGTTTCTGGGTTTCCTTTCCTTTTGTCGTGGGGGGTTGGGGGCTGATACGGAGGGGCTTGAAGAATCTGTATTCATAACTCACGTAGCAGGGGTCGCATTTGCAGGGCTGAATCTGAATGTGGTGGTGGTCTTCGACTTTTGTAGTGGCTTCGGAATGCAAAGGAAGCAACCATGATTATGTCTCCCTCCATTTTGTCTGAATAATCTAGTCTCCTCCTCCCCAGTCCCCACTCCAGTCCTCTGAATATTGAAGAGGAAATTCCTGGTATTGGTCGACACTGTTGTTGGCGACCTAGAAATAGCTAATCCTCGCCTTCTTTGCGGCCTACGTTGGTCAACAAACTAACTCATTCCATGCGGAAACGCGGGGACCGACCGACTTCTTGTGTTAGAGGAAGACATGGGGCCCAAATTTTTTGATTGTGTGAATGATTTTTTGGCCACCAAAATAAAGTTGAGTTAGCATCTCATTTTTTTCCCCGCAGAACAATCTCATTCTTAGAGTCCGAGTACATCAAAACTAATAGCATATCAAGTTAACAACCCCTTCCCCCAACCCCCACTAACAAAAGCAAAACTTTAGCACCAAAAATGAAACGTATAAATTTGATTGCTCCTCCGTAGTGATGCATGGACTGAAAATGTCACTTCATATGAAATGTATAATTTTTTTTTTTTCAATTACAGTTTCGAAAGAAAAATTAGTTGTTACTGCAAATCAAGTCAAGCGAAGAACACACACTCTTTTTTTTTTTGGCCGTTCGACTAGATTAAAGTGGTGCTCTGATATCTCATTTGAATTTTTTTCACTACAAGTGATATTCGAACCCCCGACCTATCTACGGTACAAAGATAGGTTTAATCCCTTTTTGTGATCACTGAGTTAAAACTCAATGAGTTTGTTTGGATAGAGAAAATTTGGAAAAAAAATTTTGCCTCACAAATTCCAATCACCTTTTTACCTTCCTAATCACTTTTTTATCTTACACACATCACATCACATCACAAAAAGTGCTACAGTAAACATCCCAAATGAATCATCCCAAAATTTGTGTTTTTTGTTTTTCACTTTTCGCACTGCAGTTGAATTTTAAGGCAAAAAAAAAAAAAAAAAAAAACCTCATGATCACTTGATTAATAATACTCTACCAACCAGCCTTGGTTCTAAGGACAAAAACAATCCTTTATTCATTTGGCAAGTTAGTCCTTTTATCGTTCCCAAATTTATACATTGGCCTTACGTTGCTTTAATTTAAACCCCGAATTCATGTTAGACCTCATAATTTGTTTGATCTCCAATCCATAACCAAAGTAGTATTAAATATAATTCTTGAAAACAACCATGGAAAAATGTCAAAGCATCATTATTATATTTTTCGAGAAGTATTAAATACCTGAGAAGTATATTTAGGTAGCATCTAAACTAAATTGAATAAAACACACAATCAAGGAGAGGTATGGTTTTCCATGGGGTAACTTTATGATACCTAAGATTTTCTTTAAATGCTACACAACCTTTTATTTCTCTCTCTCTCTCTCTTTTTTATCTGCTACTTGCTTTTGCTAGTAGTATTTCAAATCAAGCATTAGTATAATGCTCACTCTAGGATGTTCATCCTGTGTAGATTTTGCCAAGATAGTATGAGATCTTTAATGTTCAAAAGACAACAATGTAAACAAAATATCTCTCATTTTAAAATATGTTGCTTATCCTAAGAAACGTCTGCCATTAAGAAAATAAAGACTTCTACACCATCACATAAATCATAATCCAAAGTTTACCTGGTCAATCCTTCTTTCACACTGGATGAATCTTTGAGCTAGAAAAGAAACTCAATAAAATGATGTACAAAGTTTAAGCAGGAGCATACTCACCTCCCCCTCCCCCACTTGATTTTGCAGTTTCTAGTTTTCCATATTGTTTCTTCTCTTCATCGTCCTTACTCTATTTGTTTCAAATATAGAAGACCGTCTACATTACAGCTAATTGCCTGAAATTTGTAGGACATGTAATTCAGGTTTCTGTCAACGCTATCTCAAGATGCCTTCTGAATTTGTTGCCCTAATAAAGGATTTGAAGACACAGCAACAGCATGTTGCGGGACTGGAACTTTTGAGATGCTTTACTCATGTGACAGGTATAACCCTTTCAGATGCAGAGATGCAACCAAATATGCATTCTGGGATTCTTTTCATGCCACAGAGAAAACGAATGGCATAATAGCACATCATGCCATAAAGAATTCTCTTGCACTGTTTGCTACAGAAAATGTTTTAATGTGTTCAATTATTGAAAAACTTGACTAATTTGTCAAACTGTTGAATCAGTTAAATTTTCTGACCTTTTCTCGTGAGGTTTCTTTCAAGAAAAAAAAAAAAGGAAAACTCTAAGCAGTTAATGATACGCCTGATGCAAAGAATCTAGAGGGAGAAAAAACAAATAGCACCTGAACGCAATGCTTTCTCTGTATAGCCATACAATGAAAAGTTAAAAACTAAAAACCAGAGTCAAAGAGAGTTCATTATCATTGTAATGGGATTTTTCTCATGACGGCAGCGATAACCAATAATATATGTAGAGCTGATATCCATGTATGTCATATTACTAACTACAACATTTGAGAAAAATTCTGAAGGCAGCGATGGAAAGGATAACCTGCCAACTCGCCACTAACAGAAATAATTCCTCGACCATCTGACTATTACATAAACTTTCTGTTTTCATCCGATCTATAGAAAGGAATGCGAAAGCAAGAGTTGGTGTCAGCCGTCTTTGACTTGCAAACGTGAAGATCATTTCTGCTGCTTCGGGAAATGCAGCTTAATCAGCATAGGAAGTTCAGCAAGATCGACTTGGCCTTTACCCAACAGAATTTGCTTCAATTTAGCATCACAATTGACCAGATTCTTGTTATTTGGATCCTAACGAAAACCAACAGAAAAGCAAAGGTTAACTAATATTAAAAAAAAAAAAAGAAAAGATACACCCAAAGTATCAAAACTACGAGCACTCGAGTATTTCTCCTGACCATTCGATTCGTAATTCAACCTTGCATCATAACTGCTTAACCATGCTGTTTCAAAAATTTTCCAGACATAAATGTGAATACCGAAGGAATGGCATTGAGCAATAAATCTCAAACCTGGAGTTTGTTCTCCTTGATGTACGACCAAACACGCGTAAAGCACCCCAAACGCGAGGTCTGCGACTGGCCCGTGAATTCTCTGAGCGTTGAGGGCAGGTTTACAAGGTCGATCAAGTCAGCAAGTTGTTTTGGGTTGTCGGTAATGACCTTTTTCATCCTCTGAGGCAGCATTTTCCTTCCCACTGCAACCTACAAAATGCGGTAATAATGTCAAGGTTCTTGATTTAATCATATAATAATACGTGCCGTTTCATTATCATGGTACATTACAGCAAAATCCCACGACTTTGATGGCACGCTGAACCAAAAAACTGGCAATTACGTTTACATATCCCAACCAGAAAGCTCCATTTCAACAACTTCAAGAAAAGGTAAGCCACTGACCATTTCTCGAACCTTTGTACGTAAAATCCAACAAGGTGCTAATACAGGCACGAATTTTGGTACAAGTGTTTGATAAGCAAGGTGTTTACAGTAGTTACACAGGGTTCAACATTCTCAGGGGAATTTCAACAAGCGCTTCATAAACATAATAAGCATAGTGCTAGTAACAACGCCTCCATGAATAGCTAAACAAATTAGTCTTGTTTATGAATTTCGACCCCAAATAGATTAATGATCACTGATTCATGTAAACTATTCTTATGATGCTTGACCTGTGCATTTTTACCTGCTGATTTGAGGTACAACTTTTTTGTACGACGTCGTCAGCGAGAAGTTTCGTGGAGAATGCCACTGAGATTGAGCTTGAGCTTGAGCTTGAGCGTCTTCTGCTGCCAAATAGGGGTTTCCACTGCGGGCCTTGGTTTCGAATCAATAATTAATTAGTTCTCGAGGGTCCTAATTATACTCTTATACTGATAACAGTACTAATTTTTACCTTATTCACCTAATCCAATTCTCCCAACATAACTACTCATACCTACTTAAAGTATTGTAATAATAATCCACAATCGCTTTAAGTATCATAACAATTAAATTATTGTAACCTTATAAATCAAAGTTCTTTAGAAAAATAATATGAATATAATTTATGTTAAAAAAAAAAAGCAAAATCATACAAAATTAATTCATTTTAAATATTTTAAATTGCACACACATTAAATGTGCCCTTACACCAGTACAAATAAAAGAGCATCAAAATCCCTTCAAATGCAACAAAGTTTTTAGTGTAGTCTATATCTCTTTCATTAATACAATTTGTCATTTATCATATATTATGGTAATTTGTACCTTTTTTTTAAGATACCTAATTGCCTTAAGAAAAAAAAAAAAAAGAAGAAGTAGAAGACACCTCACGGCCATGATGGTGTGATAAGATAAAATGATATCCAACATCAAACTTAAATTTTATAAAAACTGACGAAGGACATCAAAAGGCACCAGTGGTCTAGTGGTAGAATAGTACCCTGCCACGGTACAGACCCGGGTTCGATTCCCGGCTGGTGCATTCCAGGGGTTGCCGTGACGAAATCGGTGCCTTCTGTGGTGATGGGTCGCCACGATCGTCTGACACTAGGACGAAGCTAGCGCACATCTGAGCTCTCCTTTTTGCTTACCACAATGGTTAAATTTTTAAATGAATATTCATAAATGGTCTTGTGTAATGAGTTTTAATTTATTTGTATTTATAATTATAAGTTTATCTAATACAATTATAAGAAAAAGATACCAAAATTTTCATATTCATACCTACTATACGATAAACAAATATAATAATAATTTTATCACTATGATAGGATATTTTTTATGGTATTTTATTCTATATTTAGATTTATAAGATAAAAAAGAAAATGTTGAAATAATTCATTCAGAATTTATGAAATTGTCAAGTACTGAGATTATCATAATTTAGTAGTGATTTTGGGCCATTTTTTTTTATTTATTGTTAATTTTAATATAAAAAATAGAAAATAAAGATCAACAAAAACATTAGATTACAGATAAATTAACTCATCAAAAAAATCACTAGTTTGATTTTGGATACAATAAAAATTAAAGGTAATATTGGTAGCTATACAGTTTTATTGGTAAAAAATTAAAAAAAAAGGAATAAGAAGGATAAAGAATGAAAAAAATAATTTTAAAAGTCATTCTAAGTATAAGCATATAAACAAGGAAATTTCATTAAAATAGTTAAGGATAGTGTTGTCATTTTGAATGATATGAAAGGCATGTGTAATTTTTAAAATCTTGAGACAACTAAATGAAATTATTAAAAATCTCAATGGAGGTTTCTAAAATTATCCCTAGAACAAAATGCTATCCACCGTCAACGTGACATTTATTAAAAAGGTGATGCACATCATAAGGCACCAGTGGTCTAGTGGTAGAATAGTACCCTGCCACGGTACAGACCCGGGTTCGATTCCCGGCTGGTGCATTCCTGGGGTTGCCATGACGAAAGCAGTGCCTTCTTGTGGTGTTGGGTCGCCACGATCGTCTGACCACTCGGACGAAGCTAGCGCACATCTGAGCTCACCCTTTTGCTGACTACCACGCTTTTTCTTTCTTTGTACTTGCCCTCTTTTCCTAATTCCTACATGGTAGGCAATTATAATCTACTCTTCCAAAAGCTTGGTAGAAAATTTTGTGTGTATTTCTACATACCTTCAAATTTATTGAAACCTCTGTTTTGTCGAAGGGATAATTTCGAAAACCTCCACTGAAGCTTCTAACAATGGCAAGAGCTCCTCTCAAGTTTATTAAATTGCATTTACCTCCCTTGCTTTTACTATTCATGTAACATTATAGATCCAAAAGGCTATGTTTTTCACAAAAATCCTAAACTACCTTTTTGTTAAAAAAATGAAACAAAAAACGTTTTTCCAAATGCCTTTTTCTATATTTCCGCCAAATCCACTATACTAACAAACAGGCTAATTTTAAATCCAAACCCAAGTAATTCCATCATCACAATCATAAAATTGCTTCTCCCAAAGCATGAGCATGCATCCAACCTTGAAGGTTCGTTCCATCTTTCAAAAATATTCTCACCATATATTATCATGAAATAGTCAAACTCACAATCAATTACTCTTTATGTTTGCATGATTTTCAACATAGGATGCCATGACTTGGTTCCATACAAGTGGCTCAACTCCAACTACGTGAGTCACGTTATGGTTTTGAAGAAAATCCTTAGGGAAGATTTAGGTGTGGATGGGATTAATTAAGTTTAAGAAAAGGAAAGGCATGATTATGACTACGGAGATCTTCAAGAAATTCATTTTCCCAAAAACCAGAATTCTATTCACAACTAATCACACCCCAAATTTCAAATCCAATGCCCACACCATCTCAAACAAAATTACCTAACCTACCATCAAATCCCTAAACATGTTAACATCTTAAATATAGAGAAGAAGCTCTACCTCTATCGTAAAACTATAACCAACAATTGCAAAGCATAAAATGAAATCCAAATGCAGTTATTAACATTGAAAAAAAGTATTATGGACGAATGATAAACAAATTACCAAATTTACCCTCGAGTCGAGCTTGAACTGGCTCGAGTCGAAATCGAGCTCGAACTTGAGCTCAAAATATTAAGCTCGGCTCTCGAGCTCAAGTATATATATATAATATTTTTTTATCTTTTTTATTTTAAGTATATATATTTTTTTATTTTAAGTATATATATATATTTTTTATTATCTTATTTTAATAGTAAAATTACATATATAGCCTTAATATTTTATTATTTATTAAGAAAAAAATTATTTTATTTATTTAAAAAAATAAAATAATTATTTTTTATTTTTTTTGGAGCTCGAGCTTGAGCTTTAAATTGCCGGCTCGTCGAGCTCGAACTCGAGTTCGAGTTTGGTAAAATTTAGTCGAGGCTCTGCTCGATTAGCCTAAAGTTCGACTCGACTCGGCTCATTTACAGCCTTATTCTTTTGTCCAACGCCTGCATTATTTGTTTCATTATTATTGTAAGCCTCTTTATCTCCTTTTATTTTGACCATAAAATCAAATTTTACTTTAACCATTAAATTTGATCCCTCAACTGAACTTGTAATTTAGCTAATCCAAAGGAAGACAAGAGGAATGGGGATATATAGTAGAGTTTAGAGGGATCACTTGTGATATGATTGGAGGAAGTTATAAGCAATGGTTGGTAGGATTTTGAGAGCTATTTACAGGATGAGAATGGAGTGATAATAAGTGAAAGGGAATAGTTGTTGGTTGTAACTTGTAAATAGGATTAATCAAAGAGGTATGATTTTTTTTTCATTTTTTTAATCTCATTTCATTATACTATCTATTAAGTGAAGGTCATTATAGTCATTTTATTATAACAAAAGAGGTCGGTGTAATTTGTAAAATCAGATGAGAGCTCAATAAAATTATCCCTGTATTAAAAGGCGTTTTTGAAATTACTTTCTTTCAAAATGGACCTTGTTAGAACAACACGAATCCTTTTGAAGATAAAAAAAAAACTTGCCTTGTTGGAGTAAAGCTTCCGCAACAGTTTAAATCATAAAAAAAAAGATCTACAATGAACCTATATTCATGTAATATTTGCAAAATGATAATGTGTAAGTAGATAATTTGCATTTTATAGGTGGCATTCTTGCACTAAAAGATCTGATTACAAAGATTTGGTACCAAACAAAACTAGTGATTGCAGTATGAAGTTATCAAACAAAATAATACTAGTGATTCTTTATTTTGATTAAAGGGAGATTCCAAACCTTAGAAGGAATAAGAGAAAAAAGAAAAAAAATTAAGAATTCTTACGATTGCGTAACCCTAGCAATTAAATTGGGTATTAAGCACTACTGATTTGACATTAATTGAATGCGTCTTTTGGGCTTTGACACTGTGGAGGGGAGACACGCAGCATTAACTTGTTACCTTCTGAGCTGACCGCAAATTGTCATCGCATTCATGCAAACCCCATACAATCACTTTAGTAACCTAAAATTAACAGATCAGAGCAGAGCATATGAAGCAAGCAATGGAGAAAAATTTTCTAGCACTTTATGCGCAGACATAACCCACAAGTACACGCTTCAAATCAATGAAGTAGCTCAATCAAACAAGCAATACTGAACCTGATGAAAAGAACGCAATAAAATCCCGAGGGCAAAACCCGAAACAAAAACATAAAATGCTATCAAATCGGGGGTCAGTAATGGAAGAAGATTGTAGTAAATCCGAATGGAGGTTGTCTAACACCGTAAAAGCCTGTCCAGCCATAATATTGGTACCCATAACCTTCGTCGTGATGATGACGGCCCCCATGATAATCGTGATGATGACATTGGAACCCACAGTGCTGATGAGCATACATGTCCTCCTCTTGATGAGGCGTCACAAAGTGAAGTTGGTCATCACCATCATCAGAATTCAAGCAGTCATCTTTATGGACAAACACTTGCTCTTCCTCCGCATCAGATTCAGACTCAGACTCAGAGTCGGTACTGTCAGGAAATGTTACGGTATATTCTTGATCAGGACACAAGCACCCTTCAGGCACCTTCGATAATTCATCAGCACCAGAGTCGGAGTCGGAGTCAGGAAACGTTACAATATAGTCCAACACATGACTCTCTTTCTCCTTCTCCTCCTCCTCCTGCTCCTCGTCTTCCTCTTCCTCTGCATCTTCCTCCTCGTCTTCGGTGTCGTCGGCACCACTAGAATCTGTTGAGTATTGAATGGGAAGTGGACAGAAAACTGGTGGTACACTCTTTGGTGAATGAATTGCAGCCGGTGTATGATCGGCGTGATCACTTTCGCTAGGAGAAGAGACGGAAACACGAGGGGTGGGCGGATTAGAGGTTCTGTCGATTTTGAAAATTTTGCCTAAGTTGCAAGCCATCATAAATTGGTGTATTTTGGCTCCAACGTTGGCCATCAGATCCTTCAAGGCCTTCTTTGGATGCAAAAGGGTTTTTGTCGATCTAAGAAACGACATATTTGGTGACCACAGAGAAGGTGAATATCTATTGAATAGGGCGGAAACGGTGATAACGTAAATTTGGTATGATATCGTTTACATATACAACATATTCGGACTCCAGCCATCTTTTGGTATGTTCTCAATACAAAATATTGAGCAGCATTAATATTTTTTGGTATGTTCTTACGCTTACGCGGTGGAAGAGTGGAATACCATCAATTATGAGAAGGCAAATCTTGGTAAATTTTGTATCTTTGTTAAGATTTCTCTTGTTTCCTTTTACGCCATGTATATGAGAAAAAGGAAATGTACTTGAAAACGCTGAGCTTAGCAGCAGTCTCTGGGTAGGAACCATATCAGTTTTGTAAATGGAATTATATATTATTTTTGTAAGAATGCCAAGAAAATCAAAAGACAATACAATCTGAATAATTATTCATGTCACTGCTAATTTCACACTAGCTCGCCTAATCGAAGCGTACAGCGTCGTAGTTTTCCGCATAAATCATGTTTATGCGTCAGAAGAAGTTGAACGTGTGGGCGGCCAATCTAGCAAATCGTCAGCAATATTCTTCTGATTTCTCTTACCCAAAAAAACTGCTGTAATTTGATAGCAGATATATGCATATCAATCATATGGATTCCGGAAATTCTTGAGAAGTTCTGGGATATCGTATCCAAGCATATCATCAACAGATTGTATCATTTTAGGCTTCAATTTCTCGAACTTATCAATGCTATATCCACTCAGGACCTCCCGAAAGTGTTCAACATTCGGAAAATCCCCCGCTGGCAGATGGAACTCCCTCTGAACCTGTTGGGAAACGAGAAATAAACATAATTGTGATATTTCTCTGTACACATCTAAATGCACTAAAGAAAGAGAACAACCTTTCCGAATTCCACTTCCAGGTTATCAACGAGTCTCTGCTGCGTTTTTGCCTTGCCCATCATGGCAGGCATCTCCTTTTTCAGATGACTGATAATATAAGCATGAATCTTGGCAGCCCTAGCACGCTTTACAAATTCATTTATCTGCACAAAAAAAAAATTCAGGGAAACTTATCAACCCAAGAAGTTAAACTCCACGACAAGCCAAATTAGTTCATCTGAAAGCAAGCAAAGCATTCACGTAAGCAGAACTGGTCAACTTACTCTACGATCACAAGCCTTTTTGGGTATATTCTTCAGATCTGCAAGGAGGTCATCTTGTTCTTTTTCAAAAAGCTCTTTTCCAATAGGACCAGTGGCGACCTCATTGATAGGCTTGTCATTGAAAGAGCTGTGCCAGAGCAAGGCAGTCATAAAATTGCGTGCAACATGGAGAACTGATGGGATGAAAAGGAAAATCTATGATAATCGTACAGCGGTACATTCCCAAGTCCTCATGTCGGTCGGAAACACTAATCTCATCAAAAAATAGTTGAAGTTATGACGAGCATGGTGAGGCTAAGAGAATTGCATGTCTACTAATTAACATAAACACAAAGTGGAGATGAGGCAGTAACGTGCTTTGGCACTAAAGTTATTCCAAATTATTTATTTATCTGCCTTAGACCTTATGTACAAACAGAAGAGTGAGAAGGACAATAAAACTTTATTGAAGCCAAATGGTAGACATTCTTGTGGGCTTCAAAACGTTCTTGTACTGCCATAGGGTGACTGTGCTTATCATCAAAATGAGCAGCAGTTATTACATTTAGTCACTTAAATGAGTTAATGATGAGCAGCAGTTACAAGATTTAGTCACTTAAATGACTATATGATCAAAGCTGAATATCATATCCTATTAGCAAATCCCTATATTGAACATGACTCGGATTTGAAGGGCTCAAGATATAAATACATACTCACTCTAATATTCCGTGAAGAATAAAATCTTTCCTAGTCTCACAACATCTGATGCGTGCTAAGCACATACAATGAACAAAGACGCAAATATAGACCATACCCAATATAGACCCGAGTAACCTCGGGAGTGTTCAGAACTTTGCCAAGAGACCACATTAGAGCTCCGTAAACTCGCATAAGCTACAATACAGGGAGAAGGGAGGCAAGTATATCAGAAGACTAGAACTATATTTTGATATTTGGGAGAGTGTTGGATGATGAAATTGATTCTACCTACTTACTTGTTGAGTATCAACTTGATCAGCTTTATTCAAGACTACCCGAATCTTATCATCATGACCTCGTAGAGATGCAATTACACGTTTGAATTCATCACTTATATCAAGTTTGTGAGGATCAAACAAAAGCAAAATGAGGTCACATTTTGCAGCGAACCATGATATGACACCAGTAAAGTCATAACTTCTCTGTGTTCGTTGCTTTTCTCCTGATAAAACTCCGGGGGTGTCCACAAATGTAATATGCTCCAACAGCTTATAAAGTTCAAATGAACAGTAAGTTTGAAAACCATTTCAGGAGATTCTGCTAGTTTTTCGCAGGGAGGGGGGGAAGGGGGAATAAGTAGCCACTTACTGGGTGTGGCATTTGAGAGCACTCAAATTTTGACAAAAAGGAAGTTCCGAAGGTAGTCAGACCACTGAATGGCATATCTGCTTGTACAGCAATAGTGTTCCCTGGAATACTTCTTTCATCGGGTCCATTCTGTAGAAAACAAAATAAAGCAATAAGCCCAAGAATAAAAGTAAACAAATTTCCAATTACTTTCCTTATGCCTAATGTGGAGTTGGAATTCTGGAATAAGAAATCCTGAAATCTAATATTTGAAACTTTGTGGGCTTATACTGGTAAGGCAAATATTTACTTTTTTTTCATCCATTGAATAATGATTTGGATACAGATGAACTATTAAAGAAAAATGAAAAATAATTGAGTGGCAAAAATACCATAACAACAACAAATCTGTCTGTTGTAGGCTCTGGTCCAATGTGAGCACCTGTGAAAATAACACATAAAATGATCAGAAAGGTCCTATCTTCTAAGGAGATATTAGAGTAGATACGCAGACTCCGCATGAAGATCTAAATACCTGGATAACTCGTTTTGAGCAGATGTTTAATGAATGTTGTTTTCCCAGTTGAGTATTGACCCAACAACATCACCATGGGCTTAGCATCAAAATCGCTATTTGTCTAGGGAAAGGAACAATCCAGTCAACTATGATTTCAGTTAATTAAGACAATGGAATCACAACCATATCCAAATCCCTCAAGTGAAGAACAAAGCAGACGCATGACTCACCAACAAAGGGGAAACAAAATCATTGAAACGATATGTTGCTTCCAATGGCTTCAGTTTTTGGACGTACAACTTCTTCAATCCGTCAACAATTGATGTAACAGAGCTTAGAGACACCTGACAAGACACAAAGCAAAAGCAAAGCTCATTATAGGACCCAAAACAATAAGTAAAGTGTGTTTACATGATGCAAAATTAATCATCAATGGGCAAGTTCTTGCACATTAAGAAGTGCTCTTTGTGGAATAGTGTTCAAATCCTATTAGCATACTAGTTGATGTACTACGGTCCACATCAAACTTTTTTGTCATCTTGTCATGTACTAGAGTCCTATGGCAGCTTCGATAATGGCCACAGAAGATATATCAAATCTTCCAGTCTGACCTCTCTACAGCCCCAAATCCATTCTGTTTATCATCTCGCTGCATCACATTACTTTGATACATAATAGAGAGTATTGTAAAACAGTTTACCCAACACTAGAAATAAAATTCTATGAAGGGAACAGAAAATGCAAAGAATTAAATAACATGGATTGTGTAAAATGTATCAATGCAAAAAGTATAGGAAAAAGTGCAATATTTCATCCTTTAGAGACAAAGTAGTTGTTACAATGCACCTTCTTTGCAGACTTTGACGAAGAAAACCAATTAGCAGATGGTGAAGACTGCAACTGAGGAATGCCTGAATTGCAGAACAAATATGAACTTTACAAACTCAGGTCTCTAAACAAGGAAAAGAGGAAAGAAACACAAAATATGTAGCTAGATCAATAACAGTCTCACCATTTTGTTCTAGGTCACTTTTCGGTGTATGCTTTTTCTTCTGCATAAATGCAATAACAAAGTGAGAGTTATCAGTGAACGATCCAAGAGATTTGCAAAAAGAATTAGGAAGGACATTGGTATACTCACAGCTAGTAGCGCCTCCAACCCATCCATTGCTGGAGGTTTCAGACTTTCAAAGTCAACTGTAACAATTATAATTTGCTAAACTAGTAAGGCTAACATATGAAAAGGATAAAGTAGATTCCAAGACAGACAGACCAGAAAGCATCAATATGCTTATCACTCCTCCGGACCACATTATTCCCAAACAAAGAGAACGAAGGTGAAACCATACTGCTACTTACCTTCAGCGTATATGATATCACTAGTTAATGCATGCCCCGCTTGTGCCAAAGAAACTAACTAGAAATTAAGATACAAGAGAAAATTAGCATCTTTTCCGATACTGGAGCTAAGCCAAATATAAATGAGGGAGAGAAGATATCAGAACCTGAACTGCCGTAATAAACTCTTTAAAACCAAGAAAACCTTGTCGTTTAGAATCTGCAATAGCCCAAACCTTGTGGAAAACAAGGAAAATAATATAAAAAAAAAAAAAAATCACCAAAAGATACATAAACGGCATAAATTTGTAGGAGGCTAATATTTACATGACTTAATTAGAAATGCTAGTAAGCTGAGAAATATACACGTACGAGCATCCATGCTGGTAATATGGTTTCAACAACACAAGCAACTACAATATGCAGTCATATAAAGCCGAAGCAGTGTCGATGAGAGACATTTATTACGGAATACTATCATATTGCCATAAAAATCTTTTATTAAACCAAAAGAATTAAATAAACAAATAAGTGAGATTAAACTTGAACAAAAAGGAAAACAAGAGAGGAGACAATGATGAATACGTAGCTAGGAACAAAACCTGTTTAAGATCATGGCGAGGTAAATTTGAGAGGGCAAAGAATTTGGTGGCGTCAGCTCCTGTAAGTCGCCCATCTCCATCTGAAATTTGAAGAAAAAAAAAATTCAAAAGTTATCAAATAGAAAGAGTTCAAAAATTGAATAATTTTGAAACAAAAAGGACAATGTGTAAGAGAGGGGGGAGATTTGGGGAAGAAAAAGAGACCTGAATCAGCAAAAGCGAACCAGTCCTGATAGATCTTCTGGTTTTCTTTGGAGCATCGGCTGATTGGAGCGGAATCAATTTCCATGACTCGACTCCGCTTTCCAAATGATTAAACGTTCTCTGAAGCGAATGCACCAGCCCCCCGCGGCTTTAATTTAGGAGTTCGTTGGTTTTTAAGCTACAGGATTTGAAGAAGGATTTATTAGTGCCATCGCTTCCGTTAGGCGGAAAGGAGAGAGCCATTTTGCCGACGCGAGGCAATTTAACTTTCGATGTCGTCGTTTTTATATGTTTAATAATTACTTTAATTTTTTTTTTTTTAGCATCTGATTTATTATTATTGAAACTATTGTGGAAATTAAGTACCCTTCTCCTTGTCCCTATGATTTGTCTCCTTAATGACTAAGGTATGCTTTTAATATGGAAACAACAAAAAGCTATAAACTCCTTGTACATTAAAAATAACAAATTTATGAAAGGAAATAACGAATTAGAAAAGCACACTAATAAGTTTTCACAACTGTGACATAAGTATTTAAATTTAGTCTTCGCATGTGGTAGAACAAATTCTCTATTAATATCGAACTATTAATATTCACTCCAATAATTATTATCGCTGAACAAAACTATCCCATTGAGAATTGTTACTCGTTGAATATATCAATTGTTCATTTTGAGAGTGTGTCTTGCATATGTGATTATTTGGGAAGAATTTTTTGTTATGTCGTAAATACATTTTTAAAATTTTTTTAATTATATTTTTATCCGGTACAAATTACATCAAAGAAAGAAAGTGCTAATATGATTACTAAATAAAATTTAAATAATTTTCTACCCAAATACACTCGACTATTAATCTTTTTTGCGTCTCTTAACCTTATCCTGTCATTAGTTTTTTTTTTTTTTCCCCTTGGTACACATCCAATTTTAGTATATTATTCTCGCGTCAAGAGTGCTTTGTTTCTTTATTGTAAGCAAAGCCATGGAAGGAGGCAGCGATCTTGACTTGGTTTTTAGAAGCCTGTGAATAAACATTTGTGTAAAAAAAAAAAAAAAAAAAAAGCATTCGTTTAGCTTAATCTCGGCAAACTGCACAAAAAGGAACACGTACACCCGCATTTCCAATTCCAGCGTGGACACGTCAGAGTGAAGGTCACATTTCGACCGTGCAGACGTTGACTGAAGTTTTTTTTTTTTTTTTTTTCCTTTGAGAGTACAATCGTTTACTCCTAGATCATCATTAGTGCTCATCGAAGGAGCGTCTCAAATTTCTTAATGCCTCCATCCCATGTCCCCACTCGGGAAGATATTTTTCTTTGGTGTAAATACCAAAAAATACCAATCTTGGACCGGTGGCTACCACCTAGCTTGATGGACTAGCTTGGTGGAGTGGGAAACAAGATTCACCAAAATGTCACATTTGAGTGATTTGTTTCAAAAAATTCAGGCGAATGTGTTATGCACTTATTTGATCCGGTGATGATTCATTCCTCTCCGAGTTATCTCTGGACCTCCTTAGATCCGCCTCCTCCCTCTTAATGTAAAATAGATTAGATTATACAACTGTTATTGTCTCCGAAAAAAATACCAAAAAAATAGACTCATATTATTTTACCATCATAAAAATCCCAGCTGGACATTACCAAGAAAAGTGGTGACGGGAGCCGCACTTATCCAAATTTCTTTTCTTAAAAAAAATTAAAATAAAATGATGACAGTAGCTCAACAGATATAAATACGTTACATATCATCTACAGCATAAGTACAAGCAAAGAAACATTAATCGACATTGACACTTCACAAGAAAAAATAGAAATCAAGAGCTATTTAAAAAAAAAAAAAAAAAAACACAAAAGAAGAAGATGAAGAAGAACGCACGACGGATATTTTGACAAAAAAAATGTTGAATAGATGTCGCCAGCCAGAGCTAGACAGACCTTCCTCCGTCGCCGTCACTCGTCGCTGATCGTTCATGGATGGTAATGGGCGGCGACAAAGCAAACCGCCTCAAATCTCTTCTCAGGGGTCAATTGCCCAACATGGTCTAAATGCTAATCCCACACAAAATTTCGCAACCCTCTTGTTTCTTTTCTATGAAATACCGATGGTCTTTCCAAGCAACCAAAGCACAAGGGACAACTCTATGCCAAATATCGTGTGAAGCGAGGTCCTGTCCAGCATGAACCCATAGATTGTCACTCCCGCTCTATTGTTTTCAAAGTATGTCACTGCGACATGCATAGCAACACCCAAAACAATCAGCTGCCTCGCATACACCATCAAGTCTCTAATTTACAAACTCAAAAAACAAAAAAATTGTTTCTGAGGATTGGTTATTTAGGCGACAACTATGAGAATGAGATAGCCAGGTTGTTCTCAATTGATTCTGACTTTCGTAAAAGCTGCATTTTTCAAAAGCCGAAATCAGAATTCCAGAAACATGTATTGTGTAGTTTCTGATTGAATTCGGCTTTTCCTAGCTTTAAGAAAGCCAAAAGTTGAAAGAAGATACAGTTGAGAACAGCCTGGCATCATGATCACGGGACAAAAAATCAATAACACAAGTACGAATTTGATGCACTATCATCCACATTCCTGAAGTAGTGGTAGTAAAAGGCTTTTTTTTCTTGGACTGTATGAGGTTTTATACCAACTCACCTAAGGCTTGTCTCTTTTGGAATGAAATTGTGTTGTAGTTGTATGATGGAACGAGCTTGGTGTGGTCTATATCATCCTCTTCATCGCCAACATCATCATCAGCGTCTGATCCATCAGAACTCACCGGAAAAACGTGGTTGACAGGCACCCTGGAAATAGGCGTCTCAGCTTCAGTTGTATCGAACGAATCTATTGTTGCACAGACATGCCATTTGGCCGCAAGACACGTAACGGCTTGTGCTTTGTGTGTAATTCTGGTTGCACTTCTTAACAGGATCATCAGCCCTGCAAGAAGGCTGACGGAGCATAGCTGCGTGCCAAAGACGAGGCATTCAGCTTCAAATTTCTCTCATAAACAGATCATGGAAATATTGGAAAAGAATTTGGAATTAGGACACATACAGCAAGTTCACCGGTTTTGTATATACTAAGATCAGCAGTTGAGCGCGTAGTCATGAGTAGGGATGCAAACTGGCTAACTGTTATGATGATCAATGCCCATAAAATGAATGAGCGGTATCTGTGGCTTATAATTCTTAAATGCCTTCTGATCCTGAGGTGTTCCCTCAACACTGATTCGACGTCAGACTCTACCTGGAAGACTTGTGCAAAGTCTTGTAATCGGAGGATCTGAAGATAACAGATGAGGCGAAAGAGAATGCACACCAGGAAGAAGACCACAGTCCTGTAGAGCCATGAGCAAAGCTCTAAAATACATGCAACAGTGTCACTCACTATTATGTTGCCCAAGAAGGGAATTCGGGTGCCACCCGAGCTATACCACCAAATCTTGTAAGCGCACTCCACTGTGAAACAAGGTATCACAAAGATGAATACGATCTTCAGGGATCTCTGCATATAAAGACAATATTGCCAATCATGTTGATCAAAACAGAATAATGGCCATTAGAAAGGGTCTGGTTGTCGAAAAAAGCAAATTACTTGATTGGTCAAAACAGAATAATGGCTATTAGATAGCCACTGGTTGTCAGAAAAGCAAATTACTTGATTGATTTAAACATCACTGCAATTTCACTGCCAGAGCTATGATCACTTGCTAGGCATCAAATCTTATGCCGTTAGTAAACTTAATGCACAGATTATGACTGGTGCTATTAGTATTATCTCCTGACCTGATTATTTTCGTTATTGAAAAGGAACTAACCAAGAATTTTATTTCCAGGATTGCCTATGAAATTTAAGCACTTAACAATCCAACCACAATATACCACCTTGTTTCCTTCACAATGCTGACAGAAAGGTTTAATTGGGTGATAAATGTGGTTCTCAACAACAGGGTGATAAACAACAATTTAAGTCTTGAGCTGTATATAGCTCTCCTCCCCCTATATACAGCTATCCTGCCCCCCCCCCCCCTCCTCACCACTACTTCCTGCCCTCAGAATTCTTCAATCTATAAAAGATGATGGGTTGAGAAGAAGAACCTGTTCTAAGTTGACACTTGACAGGTTACAGTTCACCAGACTACTAGAGGACTGACCTTTCGTTTCCAGGAAACAAATACTACTTTTAGGCCACTCATCAAAACAATTAAGCAAAATGGCATGTTCCAAGAAGATCCACACTAAATTTACCACCCTACACAATCATACATGTTTACGAATTCATAGTTCTCCGAACTCGCAGGTGTATATACACCATTCCTATGCTAATCACATACTAGGATCCCCACTTGACTATTTCCAAAAACCAAAGAATGAGATCCTTTACCATAAACGTGGACGATCAGAATATCAGGTTGATTTAGCCGAAAAGACAGAAATTTCAAAGTCGAAACCTCTATTGTCTTGAACCCTAACGCGTGATTGATCATCAACCATGCATGAAAACAAGTCGGATGCTTAAACATCAAAGCCAGTAACCTTAAATAATACAGAAAGTAACAAGGGAAGAAAGAAAGGAACTTACATTGAGCTGAACGGTGTATCCTTTTCTGACGGTCTCGCTGTCATCACAAAGCCTATCGAAGAACAAGAATCTCCGGAGCCCATATTTCCTCACAAACTGGGAAAGGCAAATGAAAGATAGGGCCGCCAAGGTGCTAAGAGAAAGCTGCACAATGGTATCATAAGGCCTGCTGTGTCTGCTATCACAATCACTACAAGCCAGAAAGAAATGGGAGAGACAAGGGACGACGACAGCCAATACCACAAAAACAGACCACGAAAGAAACGCAGTCCACCAATCAGATTGATCCACGCACATCCATTTCAGCCATGTCCTGAAACTCTTCAATTCATCTTGTGCATGTGATGCACTTCTAGCTAACAATGCCTTCTTGCTGTTTTCGTTCAACGACGCTTCCCTGTCGGCTTCCATTGATCATTTAGTATTTACCCGAAAGGGAAAAACAATCAGTTCATCGTATGAACGAGGGTTAAACTATTATGAATTGAAGAGGCAGAGAGAAATAGGAGTTGGGAGGAGGGGTGCGAAATTCGGGAGGGTCCTTGATTTTGGTTTGAAATGGGGTCTGATTTAAGGATTTTATACTAGGAAAATAAATATAGTACTATTTGGCTTGGTTGAGATTATGAGTTGGCTTTGAATCTTGATTCTTGGATGCTTGGCTGGGATTGTGAGTCAAACGGGAAATATGGGGGGCGTAGGAAGGACGGACGAATGGGGCGGAGAAATGTGGCAGGTAAATTATTGGCTATGGTGGTGGTGGAATAAAAAGAGTTGGCTTGCCACCAAGGTGGGGATGAAGAAAAGAAATGGGAGGGGATTCTGGCTGCGGGAGCAAGTATTCTTTCTAGGATTCTCCCCCGACACCTTAAATTGTTGGTTAATTTACTTGCAGTTAACGAGAGGGAGCATTGCTATGTTCTACAACAGGGGCAGACGGTTTTCTTCTGAATCTTTCCAATCATTTTCGTCCTCTTTTGCGATCATTTTGTCACGATTCTCGTCCTATTTGGTCCACAAATTTTGTTGTTTATCGAACCACCCAAAAAAAAAATAACAAAAAAATCAAATGCGTTGCCATCTCAACTGAACCGGGAGTGATTGACTGATTGATTACTGAGCTATAAGAATGATTTTCCTCGATTGGACAGCTTGTTTCGAGTTTGATCAACGCCTTGTTTGTTTGACAAGTGAGTTTTTTTTTATGTTTATTTAAAATTTTACTATAACTTGCTGTAAAAGTTTTTAAAAAAATTTTTGAAATATATAAATTTTTAAGTATTTTAAAATGTATAGTTTAAAATTTTCAAAAAATTATTTAAGGTTATTATAGATAAAATTTTTAAAAAAACTTGTAAACTTAACAAAAAAAAACTCAAGTTCCAAACAGTCAATGGGTCTAACAGTAGCAAGTTTCACACCATATCCGTAAAACGCGCGGTGTTAAAAAGCAATAATCTGATCCGAGTCGATGTCACGGAGGCCGAAGTCGGGGGTGCACCTAAAATCTCAAGCAGCATGTGAGACAGCGAGAGCTGCTGGCATCCATCTCATGCTCATAGTTGTTTCCTTCTTGCCTTTGTGCTTTGGGTAGTTTTCCTTCTAATAAAGACCAGCCCGTGCCACCACTTTTTATCTCAATTTGACTGATGAGAGTATAACGATTCATCTTCTTCCTGTAAACGCCATAGAACTAGTAGATGCGTAGTGTATTGATTGGTGTAAAACTTCCCGTCAGTCAGGGTACTACCATTGACTGTTTTGCTTATTATTATAGTGACGGTGATCGGAATCGAATTTATTCAAATTCATTTTGTACAGAACCACATCTCCAACTGCAATAGTCGTGTAGTAACAACTCTTTTTTTTTCCCCTTAACATCAGATGAGATCTGATCTGGAAGTGTTAAAAATTGCTAGCAAGACTTGAATCCTCGAACCAAACTTGTACATCTGGGCTGTTCAGGCAGGATGAGTTCTTAAAATATTAAGGGATTTGTGGTGAAAAGATGCCTCTTACATTAGTGCATCATCCAATCACAGCTGTAGTTAACTGAAAAACGACATTGCACATATGAGCGTTGGTTTGCAACGTGTAAAGTTGGAGATTCAATTAGGCACAAAAAGGCCAACTCTCCACATGATAATGTCAAACCAGTCGCTTATAGAAAAATCATATCATAAAATTTGTGCTGCCAAAATATTTATTTCCAAATTTAAAAAAAAAAATAGGCATTGAATCTTCGGGATTACATCTCGATTGTTTGGATTGTGTTTGGATTGCATTTTCCGTCATTTTTAATAAAAAAATTACTATAGCGATTTGATATATATGAGAAAAAAAGATGATAGGGAAATATAATCACGAAAAACGACAATATTTTTCGACGAAAATAAGCAATCCAAGCATGACCTTATATTTTAATGGAGTGGTGGTATAATACAAGATTATCAGTTCTTCGGCTGAAGATAGCTTTGCAGAAACGAATCGAGAAGATTTTTTGTCAATTGTATTCGTTGAATTTAGCGTTACCTGGGAGTATCTGATTGGATGCAGTTCATGAGTCCTGCCTTTGGTTTTTACAGGTAGCAAAAAAGTTGGGATGGAAATTGACGTCAAACGTTCATTGGCTCATCTGTTTTTTTGGGGAAAGAACTCAATGCGGTTGGGATTTCGTGCAATTCGGTCCGGTTATTATACTTCTTGTATTAATTAGTATACAAATTACTTCTTGTATTATAATTTATGAAAAAATACTTTGCTAATAGAGCTCCTGATAGAAGTATTTATTAAGTGCTTTTAAGTATACTATTTGGAGATATAGTTCAATAAGTACTTATTGTATTGGATAATATGTGATTTGAACATTTTTAAATGTATTTATCTCTTTATTTAGTTTATAATATAGAATAAAATAATTAAATTTAATGTTTTATTTTTTAAATAACAAAAGTTACTCTAAAAGCACCAAAATTTATTTATTTATTTATTTTTTGCAAAAAGTGCTTTTAACACAAAAAATTTTATTCATAATTTTATGGGATAATATTCACCAAAAGCCTTGAAAATACTTTTAACAACTAAACGTGCTTTTTTACCGAAAGCACTACAACCCCAAAAGGGGCACAAGATGACCCAAAATTCAATTCTCATATATTGCATTTGGATTGAGAGATTTGTTGAAAGATTTGAAATCCTTTCAAATCTCTTTAATTGTTTTGATCACTCAATATATATTTAATTTTGTAAATCATCAATTAATTTAGTGTTTAAAATATATTTAAATAATTAATAAATTATAAATCCAAATATATCTCAAGTGATCCAAACAACTAGAGGGATTTAGATCAATTTCAAATTTTTCATCAAATTTCTCGATTCAAACGGAGCTCTAAAAAGGTTTTGTTTCTTTTCCCTTTGGTTTTTCTCTTCCAACATGTGTGTGCAGGCTAGCGGCCAAAATGGGGACGTTACTTATTTCGATCCCAAAAACTTGCTCCAATCTAATATGCATGCCACTAGGATTCCAATCGGTTGTATTCTGACAAATGGGTTGATATACATAATTCGACCACGGACACGAACGATTATCCATGATAATATTTTTGAATAATATAATATTTGTTAAATAAGATATAATTTGCGTGAACTATTTATAAAACTTAACAATAAAAACTAATTATTGTATATGGAATCCACTTAAACAATAACAAATATCTCACTTCTATTGTAAAAAGGATGTACAGAAAATTTACGTAGAATTATAAAAACATTCAAAAAAATATATTATTTGGACAGTGAAATTATCTCAAATAATATTTCGCTTGCATCATAAACACATTTTTCAATTCACATTTTTATATTTTCAATCACCTTTTTATCTCACATACATCACATCACAAAAAATACTACAGTAATTATTCCAAATAATATTTCAAATAATACTCTATCCAAACAAATAATATTGTTGTTCAGGATGGTTGACCGTCCCTGCCCCGCTCCTTATATAATCGTCCACAATCTAAACAGAACCTGCAATGCCGGTTCCCACCTAAGATTTGATGTCTAAGGAGGTCAAGTACTTTCCCCTAACATCTCTCCATGGTCCGAGGGGTTGATAGATTCTGGGACATGGACTAAAATGTGGAGTTTCAAGTCTCAAAGGCCGCAAACTACAAAAGGAAGGTGGACTTTTACGTAGGGAAATATACTTGCTCAACGTATTATTATTACATAAGTAGCTTTGAGGACTGGAACGTTGGGGAACCACTCACCTACAATTCCAAATCCAAATATATTATAATAATGATTTTTGAAAAAGCCTTGTTCATTTCTCCAGGACAAGTTTTTTTTTTTTTTTTTTTAAGATTTTTCCACTACACACAAAACTGTAGAAATGGATTAAGATTGCAGAATATCTTGCGGGCAATTCTTTAACTTTTGACCAATTGTTTTGAGGGAAATTGATAGCATCTCTACAGGAAAGCATGAATAAAAGTAGGATACGACGAGAATTGCAGTTAGATCTCCCTTACTCCCTAGTCTCACTCCCACTTCCATGATTATTGGAGGAAGCTAAGAATTACAGTACCCCTTTTTATTTTTTTAAGCAATTACAGTACTTGACATTCAGCCAGTTCAACATAACCACGCCAGCGCCAAACCAGTCACCGGTGCATGAGCTAATTCAAATTCTGGTCACCTACACAGGCGCAAGAACCGGTCAAATCATGACAAATAAATACTACTGTTAGTCATTCCCCCAGACCAAAAGTGCCCGCCTCACACGAGTTTGTTCTTCCATGAGATCATAAAATGCACTGCTGTATACATCATTTAAATTGTGCATTACCCGCCAAAATAGCTGATGGTTATGATAAGTTCATTCGCATTGAAATCCAACAGAACACTTGATAACAAGACTCAAAAGGAAGACCTTTGCAACTATGACCCCATGGTACCAAAGCGCATTAATCTCAGCAGGAGATTCTATTTGATGCCGAATAGCAGGATTAAAGGAAGCAACTCAGAATAAGAACAGGGTGTTTATTTAAGTTTCAGAAAATGTTCAAAAAGTAGGCATCGGCCTTACCAGGCAAAAAAAGGAGTTTTCAACAGAATGAAACACCAAATATATGGGGAAAGGAGGAAGGAAGGTACAGATCCTATCATCTTCAGTGAGCCAACGTGTACAAAGTCAAAGTACCTAGCATCTACAACACAGTATGCATATCTAATGTGACCATCAAGCAAGAGAGGTATAAACTACCCTCCTCAACAAAAAATATCAATTCCCGCAAAGAAGCCTCCATAAGCCTATCCATCCACTCACTAGAGTATTCAATGCATCACCATTTGATCACAAAACCTCTCATTCACTAATATATAACTAGCCACAATCCCATGGTCCTAGCAATCAAGTAGAGCATGGTGTTTGGCTATTCCCACCCAATCAACTTCTTACCTTGCAAAAGTGCTAGCATGCAACTTGCTCCTAGAGGTAATTTGCCAGATGCAAAACAAATGAAAAGAAAAAACACAAGTGAATGGTTAACAAGAACAAGCTTCGCAGTTCTAAACATATGAGAGGCAAAAAAACTGCCAGACCGAATTATCTCAAGCTAATTGTATTTACATATCATTCTGGTACAAGATTCAAAGCACAAGTTCACCCATTGTGATACAACTAAGATGCTTATGCAGAGCAAAGCACAACCACAGGGAAAAAAGGAAGGGCATTATGATGCAAGTCAGAGCACTACAAAGGTATACTACATGAATTCAACAAACTTCTGCAAGCAATAGATGATGTCAAGCTCTAAAAAGAGTAAGTATTTAAGACGGTAAGAAACGGATCAATAGGCTAATAGCTTTGTTATTACTAGTACACCAAACAAATTAGCCAACAAATTCAACCCTCAACTTAGATCCAATCTGTTGAATATTTCTAGGTTCAATGCTTCCTCATTTCAAGCATCCGAATGCTGAAGAAAGAAACATAACAAGAGCTATCCACAAATCAAAAAACAAACAATACTCCATACCACACACGATAACTTGCAATTCATAACTTCCAACAGGAAAATCTCATGCATGGCTTCAAGTCTACCGACTTGATCAATCATTCAATGCACTTTTTACTTCAACACTGACTACATACTCATGCTTAAATACTAAACTAATGACAGGGCTTGCATATGAACCTCTACGCCATTAATACACAAGCCTAGCAAATAAAAACTCATCAACAACCAAGATCTACGAAATAGCACACAAATCTACAGATTCATTTAAAGAAGAACTTCCTTTTGACCGTCAATCAAATTAGATAAAGCTCTCATTTTACATAAAACAAAGGGTGGCAATGTTCATATCCTCGTAAATCAACATGAGCTGCACCTCAGAACTGTTTGACCCAGTCTAGTTTTACAAGTAAATACTAAAGTAAATATCGTATCACTTCAAGAGCAACAACAACAGTAGAGACTGCTCTACATCCCAAAGCTCCCATACAGTTAAGATACAAAAATAAGAGTAATCAGTTCATCATACATTTATGATATCATATCACACTCTAGCCCATGTTTCAAAGCATCCATCTCAGTCATTCCTCTAACCATAATAACATTAAAATCATAATCTTAAGAATATTTTTAGGAAAAAAGAGGTAATTTCTCTTCAGACAACAGACTCATAGCAGACAGACCAACATATGACCCCGCCAATCTCATCTCTCTTACAGCATCACCTTAGTCTTACCCTGCCTATGACCCTTTTTTTCAATTTTGTTTTGGGGAATTTTTCCGGCTTAAAACGAAAAAATAGAGAAAAAGGAAAATCCGAACATCCATATCGAATTGTTCGGAAATCATATTATCATCAGACAGATCAGAACATCCATTAAAGGCATAGAGCTGTGCAGTGAAGGTCATCAGCGTCAACATCCACCGGCGCTGGCAAGTTGAGGTCAAATGGCAATGGCGGCTTCCGGAAGGAAGACGAAGCGATGTCACAATCGCCGTCATCAATAACGGAGGAGGATGAATCGCAGTCGCTATGACAATCATCAGGCACCACCGGCGGCGACCGAGGATGTCTTCTGGAACTGGACGGAATCATGGAAGTCGCCGCCGCGGCCGTCGTCTGAGGCCTGGGACCACTGAAAGATTCCACAGTACTACTCAGGCTGCTAGAAGTGGGCCGCTGAGGGTGCAAAATCTGGTGCGGCTCCTGGTGATACAACCGGTTTTGAGGGTGATCTATAAACATGGCAGGGTCATTATTATTAAAATTAGGGTTATTAGGGTTTTGATAATTACTAAACTGGTGGGGATGATGATAAGAAGAGGTTGATGGCAAAGGGAAATTGGTTTTAGCTTTCGGACCCCGGAGAGTCCGAGCAGCGGCGTCGTAGGCTCGAGCCGCATCTTCGGCTGAGTCAAAGGTACCGAGCCAAACTCGAGTTTTTTTCCAGGGGTCTCTGATCTCGGCGGCAAATCTTCCCCAAGGTCTTTTTCTTACACCACGGAATCTGATCTCTTTAGATCCTCCAGATCCATTGGTTTCTCCGGCGGCTGCAGCCGCCGCCGCTTGCTTGGCCACTGCGGCTGCTCTGCCTCTCGGCATGGCCGAAAGTCAAATTTACAACAAAATTACAAACAAAAGAACGAAAAGAAAAGGAGAAGAGATCGAAAATTTCTTTTATCTACAAAGAGGAGAAGAACAGAGAAATGAAGATCCAGGAAAAGAGAGGAGAGGAGATGAGATATCTCTTTTTTTTTGTTTTTTTGGCAGTATTTTCTCTTTCCTTTCTCTTTTCTCTCTTTCTCTCTCTCTCCACACAACTTTCTCTCTCTACTGTATGTGGTGTGTTTGGTTGAGGAGGAATTGAGGGAGAGAGAGAAAGGAAAGGGAGGAGGGTCTTTTTTTCATTTTCCTTTATTTATTTTTTGGGAAGTTTCCATTTCATTAGTTCATGTACTGTACCTTTCTTGGTTTTATTCTGCTATTTCCTTTATTTTATGTTCCTCCTTTTTCTCTCTATTTAAATTCTTTTTTTTTTTGGGTTAAATTTAAACGTTTTTCTTTCTACGGTCTTAGGGTCTACTGTATAACTTTCTCGATTTTCTCTACCATCCCTAACCCCACAAACCCAACCCAAGTTGTTTTCTCTTCTCTTCCGTTTCCCATCCTTTGGCTTTAATTCATCCATTTCATTCCCTCAAAAAAAAAAAAAAACAAAAAAACCATCCATTCATTCACAACCTGGGTTTTCTTCTTTCTTAATCGCCAGTAGAATAACTGGATGACTAAAAAGACAAAATGGTCCTTGGAAATCACACGATTATCTTACATTATTATTTTAACGATTTTTATTAAGTTGCATTAAAAGGTGAGGCCACCTTTTGGCTTAGTAAAAATTCTTCATGATTGGTCATAGATATTAATGGACCAATTTTGTAAACCAACCAGAAATTTGTCCATCGTTTTTCTTCTCGAAAAAAGAAAAAGAAAAAACGTGATGCTTCCAAATATATTGAATATTAAGTTAGTGTGTAATAAGATTTTCCTTTTCTTGCTTTCTTTTCACTCATAAAGGACAAGTCCTAGTTTTCAAAAGAAAAACAAATATGTCAATATTTGAGGCCGGCCGGCCTTCCTTAAGTGTTCTATCGAAGATAAAAGCTTTTTTTTTTTTTCTTTCTTTGTTGTGCGAGGATGAAATTGAGGATTTTTTTCATTAATTCGAGAAATAGTGGGTTTGTCTGGATACATTTTTTTTTAAATAACATTTCACTTACATTACAAATATATTTTTCAATTTAATTTTTTTATTTTACGTATATTACATTACAAAAAATATTACAGTAATTATTTTAAATAATATTTCTAATAATACTCTATCCAAACAAATTTACTTTAAAAAAAAAATAATTCCAGAAGTATTTCAACGAAGGTCCCCGTACCGTTGAGTTGTCTCGGCAGAATGTTTTATATATTCTCTTTTTTACGATTGGATTTGCTCCAAAATGTCGAGCATTCGCTTTGAGATGCTATTGCCTTGGAACAGAGAATATGCGACTTCGTCAGACGAAGTGATGAAGAACAACGACGAGGGTGGCACCCGAAATTGACCAAATCGATTCCATGTTCCCAATACTTTCCTAAGTAACGCACGTTTCTAATCTTTTGCCCTTTTCGTCCCAAATCCAAGTTCATTATGCAATGCCGCAATTTTGCATCTGCATAATTTTGCAGGATAACTCGCGGCCAAGTAATTTTTTCTTACCTTGCTCCCTTTCTCTCTTTCACTTTGAGATTTGACACGGTCGTTGACCAACCACCCTGAATGAATGTTCATTCACCGGCGTAGTTAAGTTTGGCAAATGTCACGTATGATGAGTCATTTGATAAGGTCAAGTACAACAACATTTTTTCACAAAATGTTTCGTGTGTGTAAATCCTAAATTGATGTGAGGGTAATTTGTAGTACTCCAATGAATGATTTATGGTCTCGCGAAATTTACAAAGAAAATAAGTTCGGCAATTGGTTTATTAGCTCCAATAACATGAAAATAAATTGAAGAATAACTAGCCTATGTAAACTACTAGTACTTTGAGCTTTTTTTTTTTTGACATAACAGTCTATTCTACACCTACTCCTACTCTTATTCTAACATATTCTAGGAAAGGACCCAACTAACCTACAGAGAGGTCCAACAGAAACTGAACCATCATTGGATTAAGGCATCCGTCTGAGTTTTTTAAAGAGCCACGTACTGTAGCGATTAGTGAGAGACGGTTCAAAGTAACGCTCAAGGTTTGAATCCTTACCTCCTACCCCACCAAACTTTCATGATTTGACGGTGGGTTGGTGATTACTTTGAGCGGTTTATGCATACCTATATTTCTTGTATACTATTTTACTTCCCAACAATTAATAAAGCCCCAACTGTGACCAATAAACTCAGAAAAAGCTGTGCGTACATGCGTGTACTTTGGCTATTGATCACCCCTGCATCAGAACTTGTAAAAAACAATTTTGTTGCAAATGTAGACGCCAGCAAACAAGCTGAGATTGTGGTCAAAAGAAGTAATTTGACTGAATGATTAGGCGTAATAGCCAAGCTAACTTGCATAAGTCTGTAGAAAGGACTAATTTTACACATATGTTAGGGTCATTATTAGAAATTAAATTGTGAATTGGAATGGGCATGCTCGCACTATCATCCTCATGACACCTTGGTGGATGAGGCCGCCACCGCTTGGTATGATTTGCCGTGACGGTGCCGTCCTGCACCCAACCCTGAGAAACGAATTATTTGCATACCTGGCTCCCGGAATGTTCAACAAATCTCATAATTTTCCATGAAGCAAATTGACATCAAAGACGGAACCAAAGAACTTTACTGTTTGTATATGGGTTTTTTAAACGGATACCCACGTTAACACATCTATATTTCATTTAACCTATTATGTATATACGTATATTTATAATTACTAATTTTTCTTACATTTATATATTTTTTCTAATTAATCCCTTTATATTTATACTCTTTCCTAATTAATTTTATATTTCAAAAAAATTAACAATTACGATAAACCTTTACGAGTATCCATAAGGCAACCGTTAACCAGACCATTTCAATATTGCTAATCAAAGTTTTTGAAAAATGTATTCACACACTGAATTCAGATTTACCTCTAATGATTATTGGATTTTCTTAGATAATATCAAATTTGGAAGATTATGGTCTAGTTCATAATGCAGTTTTCTAAAGAAAATTTTTATATTTTTTGTGAATACATTTTTCAATCGTATTTTTACTATATATATATATATATATTAAATAGTGTTGTGATATATTTTGCTTTAAAAAATCATAAAAAATAGAAATTCAAACGGGACCGTCCACTGCAAATAAATGTAGTACAAGTTCCCCCTCTCCCCTCCTCGAGTCTCTCCGACTTTGAAGGTTGGAGGAGGCCTAAAGCAAAACGCAAAACGGGAAGTATTATTTTGTTTTACGATCCAAGATTTTTCTTTTGACATGGACATTTCTGAACAAAATAAAGTATTTTAAGTTAATCGTGCATGGCAATTTTCCTAAAGAACAAGCACAAAGTAGAATTTGGAAATTAGTACTCATGAATTTTTAGAACTTTTGAATTGGTCGAAATATCAAACATGAATAAAAAAAAGAATTAGGCACTTACTTTCAATTCGCATTAGGCTTTTCCAACATAAAAATTCAATTATGGGAAGGATTGAAAATTCATCCACAAGTACGATGAAAAAGGATAAACCAGCAAAAAATTATGAAAATGAGTAAAAAGTGGAGTTTTAAATAGTCGTGCACCTTTGACAGGGGAAAAAAAAAAAAGAAAAAAGTGGCACTCCTGAAAAGGAAAAATTACCTTGACCAGCATGACCATTAAGTCTCGACCAGGCTGCGGGGTCAACAAGGGACAGACTGTAGACGCGCAACTATCGATAATCTAACCCTCGTGGCCCACAAACACAAGAAAATTGCTTAGCCATCCCTCTTCCATGATAAATATAGTAAATTATGATAATCTCCCCTAGAGTTTGTAGCAATTGCATTGACTTCCCTAGGTATATCTTAGACTACAATATTCTCTCTTTTTTTTCTTATGTTGATTTTGTTAATTTTGATAGGAAAAATGATATCCAAACACTCCTTTAACTTTTTTTTTTATAAATATCATCTTCACTATTTTTTATCGCAAAATTTTTACATAAAACTTACTTAAGAAGTTAAATAAACCCACCTTTTTTCAATAATATTTCACTTGTACCATAAACACGTTTTTCAATTCATATTTTTATATTTTTAATTATCTTTTTTATCTCGCATATATTATATTATAAAAAAGTGCTACAGTAATTATTTTAAATAATATTCTATCCAAACAAACCAAATATATAGATATCATTTTTGGCACTTCATGAAATTTTGAAATAATAGATATCATTTAACATTAGTTAGTTCAGAAACCATTGACCGCTTACACTACGAAATGAGCTTTCAATTCCTAAACTACTGTCTCAAAGGTTTTGCAAATGCTATATTTTGGATTATTATAAACATAGTGTGTTGTACTAGCATCGCAATATAGGACAAATGAGAGGCTTATTTAACAAAAAAAATCGGAAGAGGTTAGCACAATTTTGCAAAACGAAGAAGCAGGGGCAATTATGTAAGAGTTTAGGGAAGGTCAAGGTAATTTGGCAAACAACTGCGTGTTGAATTTCGAATTTTCTACACGCACCAAGTCCTAATAAATACACCAACCCGCGACCCACCAGCCCGACCCAACTCAACCTCCCGGGGACCATCCACCCTCCTACCCTACCTCAGCAGAAATTATTTTTCCATTTTGTACCCATATTTTAATTAGCATTAAAATATGGTAGTAGTAGCAGCCCAGTAGAGACTACCATTTCTCAACCTCGAGAGGCATCAGGTGGTGCGGGTGGGATCCATCCAACTGACCACGTTGTCAGCCAAACACAATCATGTGATCCAGATCTTCCCGCCTTTATTCAGCTCACTGGCTAGGCTAAGGTGAGTTCCGGTGACCAGTCGTTGAATCGGCGGGAGAGTGGGGACATAAAGCAAGCAAGCTGAATCAGGGGGCCGGTCCACTCTGACTAATTGACCCATTAACTGGTAAATTGAGGGGGCTCCGTGTCACGCCAACCGGCAGATGGTTTTGGCTTTCACAAGGCTTGGTTGAACAATTGAGCTACACGTATGAGGCTTCGGATTGGATTTTAGGGATAATTTCAGTCTCACAACCCTCTCCTAAGGTTTTTAAAATATCAGAAACACCCCCTGTCAGACTATTGGGTTCAATTGCCACGTCAATCATGAAGAAACGCCTTAAATACCCACACACAACTAAAGAGACATTTCACAATTATTTTCACATGACTAGTTAAATTGGTATTAACTAAATTTAACAGAAATAATGACATTTTATAAGTTTTTTTTTTAATTCAAATATGCCATTACAAAAGAGGGGTCAAATATAGGCATCTTTATGTGATTGATAATTGGTGTGCGTAAGTGGAAACAATTCTTCAAACTTTTAGTAGCTTTTGTGGAGCAAGAGAAATTGAGTTTATTTAAGCATATCTAAGGATTTATGAGACTTGAAGAGGAAAGTTGCCCTCAAAATTTTGGTGATTGTGAAAATCTTAAGGTCAGCCTCTAAGATTTTTCTGCTCTTAGGTTTTGAAAATTTTATTATTTGTTTGTAAATGTTGAAGTAATTCTTAATGGCCATGCTTAATAGTGACCTTGCAAGTGAAAATGAATAACTTTGATCAAACAAAAAATGAAAAATATAACATTATGTAGCTTGTATTATGTTCTATATAATCCTCTTCATTTGATGAATGGTATTCAATTATGAGTAAATATTTCCTACACTAACGGTGTATACATTATCATCGTTGGATTCATTACATGTGTGCAAAAGTTGAATTTCAAATTCAATTTTTGCATAGTTGTTATTCATCCAACTCTGATAGTGTATACACTGTCAGTGTAGGAAAGATTAATCCTTCAATTATAGTGTTTTTTTTAATATTCTAATTGATACTTTTATTATCATGGAAAATAGGCGTTGATGTTGTATAAAATATAAGTAAAGATTGTTAGTTGTATATTACTAAATTAAAAAATCTTTTAATGATGACAAAAAATTTTTTGTTTCTAATTATTCAAGAAATGATATTTTTTAAACCGAAATGTTGGTTGTAACTAAGTTAACATGCTTTATTTCTCTTGTAGCAGATTATACAACTGATGTGTTGTAATAGATGTAATAGTATGATATTGCACGTGCAATATGTAAATGAGACATTATTGAGTTGCTAAATTTGTTGTAGAGTTAGAAAGCTGGTCTTTTGTTTACACTCTATGAATGTGGTAATAGTTACACTCTTCACATTTGATAAAGTTAAAAAATATATATATTGTTCGTAGTAAATTAACATCCTAATGCAAAACTTGAGGGTAGTTATAGAATCAAATTACGTTCTCTCTCCTAATACCAATTTTATATTACTTTTGTATTTGAATTGGGTTGATTTGTTACTAACTAATTAGTTTTATAGGAGGTTTCCAATAGTTTGAAAACCTTGGAGGAGAGTAGTGAGACTATTATAAACCTCAGGGGAGGTTTCTAAAATTAACCCTTTAATTATTATTGGGTTTTTTTTTTTTTTGTTTTCCATGGCCCATTTTGATTTCTTTTTAATATACAGTGTGAACAAAAAGTTGACTTAGAAATGGTTGTTTGATTTGTTTTTGGTTTGGTGATTTTGTTCGACCACGGCACCAACACCGACCAACCATAAAGAGTGGCATAATACCTCTTTGCAGCTTCCTCTGCCTAAGTTCAACCTTTTCCTATACCATATTAATCTCAAATCATCAAATACACTACTTACTTGTACACCTAATTTTTAGTTGTCATATTTCTAGCGCTAGTGTGTTTTTCTTACGGTTTTTTTTTTTTTTTTTTTGAAATTTTTGGCCATAAAGTTTACATATCCTGGTAAACAAGCATCTCAAATATCACGAAGGTTGCTAAAAATTATCTTCATAATCATAACATATTGAAGAGTAGTCTATCTAACGTTTAGCTTCGAATGAACGAGGCTCCTAATGATAAATGTACAATTCCTTCAAAATTCCCCTCCCCCATATTTTAGATATATATGATTTTGTCTCTTTTTGTTTTTGTTTTACTATGTTCTCCTATTGGAAATATGAAAAGTCTGATAATAGAATAGTGGATTTTCTGATTCCAAATAAAAGATTAGTAACTGCAGAAAAGAGAAAGTAATAGAACTACTACCGTTGCATAACGTTATGGTTACATTTTGGAGAAGGCAGCAAATGAGGCCAATCACTTGCACAAATCAACTTGGAAAGACTTAACTTTTAAAAAAATTGTTCAAAATGTCTCTCACATTTTTGTCAAATAAATTTTTTTATCTCTCACTTTTTAAATATTAGCTTTATGTTCATTACAAATTCAAATTAATAAAATTTAGTGTCCACCTAAGTTTTCGACCACTTTTTTAGCCTAAGATCACTATGTGATCCATATGCAATTATATTTTATATACAGAAAGGCTAGATCCTACTTTTTTTAGTTGTGCAAATCAATATAAATTAAGTTAGTTTTCACTTTTTTAAGAGAAAAATAAATATGGATTAGGTTAGATCATATATTTCAGAGGCAAAAATGAATATGGATTGATCTAAAACATGATCTTGTATGGGTCACGTGATAGTTTCAATGTTAAAATGGTTAAAAATCTAGATTGGAATCAAATTTTATCGATTTCATTTTATAAAGGGTTTAAAAGTAAATGACAAAAAAAAATTCATTTGATATAATATGACAGACATTTCGAACGATTTTTCCTTACTTTAACCTTCTGCTTTTGTTCAAAGTTTGAGCATTCAAGGATCTATAAAAACAAAAGGCCGGTTTTTAATTTCGATTGCAAGTTTTTCAAACCAAAAAAAAAAAAAAAAAAAAGTTTTAAGAATGTTCGTTTACTATATTTCTTAATTATTTATTTTTTACCTGTCTATGAGAAAATGAAAGCTGGAGTAAGAATGTGTGAAACCTTTCGATTGCCAGTTTTTGAAGAAAAGTTTTAACAATAATGTTTTGTTTAATATACTTCTTAATTTCTTTTTCACCTTTGTATGAGAAAATGAAAGCTTGACTAACTTTTTTCCTATGTCACTCAAGAGGTTCTCATCCTTTCTCAAGTCAGAAACCGTTGAATGCCCTCTAATCTCGAAAAGCATCCAATAAGCCAGCCATGAACCATCCTTGAGAAACATCCCACGCACCGGAAAACATCCAACTTAATGGCAGAAACCTTTTATTTGACGCTCAATCTTTTTTTTTTTTTAAAAAAAAATTCTTTTAAATATCCTTGACCTTATAAGAGGAAGGAAAAGGGACAAGGGGAGTGCTTGGACTCTACCATTCTTCTTTAGCTTCAACAAGATTTAAATTACAAAAAGGTTTCACTGTTAAAGTTGCAAAAGCCGAAAAGCAATGAACGTGGAAAGCGTACGCATAAACACACAATACCAGTATGGTGGCTTTGTTAATAATCAGTAGTGAAAGCTGAACCAGAAAACATTAAAAGAAACCCGACAAGTTTTCTCGTGTTAAACGTAATGAGTTTCTTTTATAAGTAGTCATTTTCACAACTTAAGTGAATTTCTTAAAGCGTATTGAATGGAGCGTAAGAACTGAATTATATACCATGATGTGTAAGACACAAACTGAAAGCAAAAAATATGTACGAGACGAGACTCTCCAATACACTAAAATTTTTTAGGAAAGGTTTTATTTATGAGTAAATCTGAAAGGTTTTGTTTACACTGAAAGGTTTTAGGAAATATTTGTTCGTGAATCCAATATTTTTCAGTTTTTTAGCAAAACCGAAAAGTTTTAGGAAAGGTTTTGTTTGTTAGTAAATCTTATATACTCCTGACTGACAGTGTATGCACTATCATCGTTGGATTCATGGCATGCGTGCAAAAGTTAAATTTCAAATTCAAATTTTGTACAGTTGTCATTCATTCAATGCTGACAGTGTATACACTGACAGTGCAGTAGGAAAGATTAATCCTTTGTTTATTCATCAGGCCAGTTAATTAAGGATTAAAATATCCTCCTTCCTCACTCCAGACCAACCAAAAAAAAAAAAAAAGAGAGAAAAATACTAGTAATAAATTCGTCCTCTAGAGCCACGCTTGATGTTTTGGGCCCGTGCTGACGACTGATGACATAACTTCAAATGCAAGCTACCGTGATGCATGTTTCGGACGTGGATGTAGTAATCAAAAACTCATCTTCAGATGGGCTGGTTCCTTTCGCATTACGCTTGGATGCCTAAAATAAAACGACGCAGCTTTACCAATACCCTCGCCTTCCGACCATTTTACTTTCCTTTCCCCTTTTCACCGAAAGTTTTCTTTTATTTCAGTTTTTAAAATTTATTGTTGTTGTCATCATACACAATGCATAATCAAACCATTACGCAATGAATATTGAGATAGCCAATTAACAAATGCAGATATTTCCGTAGACAGCAACCGCTCCTATCACTGTAAACAGATGCATTCGCTTTGTTAAAAATACTCGGTTGAATTAATTTTGTGCAATTTCATGAAAATTAACTCCACAAGAAAGGAAAAAAAACGCAAATCAGCTGTTATTACTTGGGCCCATGGATTGTAGCTGGTGCAGAGCAAAGTTGTTAGTTCTGCCGATTTGTTGGTCTCAGCTGCTTGTCAATTAGTAGAGCGTCGACGGGCCGGGTTTGAGACGAAATTCAAAAATTTTGACCCGAACATGTTTTTATGTAATAGCTTCGGACCCGACCCATATATTTGACGAGTCTTGACTTTAAAGTTCCGAGAATCCAGGTTTGATGGTCCTGGATCAAATCTGGGTCGAATCCGAGTCTACTTGGAAAGAAAAGGTCAAAATTTAAACATTACAAAATTAAATCCAAAACCAATCATAGATCCAATCTTCAAACTTAAACAAATCAAATTAGAAAATTAAATCACAAATAACTCGTAATAGTCAATCCAAAAGTAACTACAAATCAATCTATAAAGTCATTACTAAATTATTAATTTGATAAAATAATATATATAGAAATATTTTTTATAATTATTATTATATTGTTTGGCCGGGTCGGATACGGATCATAATCCTATATTTCGTATCCGACTTGTTTTTGTTAGAGTAAACGGGATTGGATCCGAATCCAGATATCAAAATTAGTTTTCAACCCAAATCCGAAAAAATTTATCGGATATAAGTCCGAATACCCATTGACACCCCTGTCAATCAGGCTGGCTTGTGTAGAGGTGAAGTATTCCGTTTGGGTCGACAATTATTTTGGTAAAATGATGGGATTGTTCGCCAGTAACTTCGGAATCAAGGATTATCGTTGGGCAGGCAGGCACCATAAAGAATTGCTTTTTTCTTCTCTTTTCACACACTAATACGACTCGCATGAATTTTTACAGTACAAAATGATTGAGAGAGAATTGCAATGTATATGGACATGAACAACATAAGGTCCTATTTTTGGTTGCGTGCAAATTGCAATTCCTTAAGATGTGATAGAAAGAGATCTTAAAAATTGATCATTTTATGCTTCACACGGGCAATTTCCAGTTTACTTGGAGAAAATCCCATCATGGGACTCCAGATCACAGGTTAAAATATTTTCATATGTTCTTTATCTATATCTATATGTATTGCAGAAGGGATTTTTAGCAGAGACCCTCTCAATGGCTTGCAAACTTTTTCATTCTTTTTTCTAGATTTTTATATTTATTTTAATACATAAAAAGTAGTGGGTTATAACCAATCCTATCACCAATCAAATTTTAAATTTAAAACATTTTCGCTAGCTACTTCATAAGCAGTTTATAGTTTGTTATTTATACTTTAAATCCTTTTTACTCCTTAATTAAAGACAAGTGCTCATTCGTATGCTATTTTAATATAATGTTATATTTTATAATTATGAAATATTTATCACCAAACTAACCCTATAACCACCCCTACAAATGAGCTTTGCAAATTACAATTACGTTTCAAAAAAATCACAAATGTGCAACTAAATGTAAAGTTGATGGGGTAAAGTGCAGCTAAATGTAAAGTTAAGGGGTTTTACTATATTTAACTCTAAAAAAAAAATCCCAAGACCGAAACAAGTAGCCGATTATAGATTATTGTATTTATTTTAATACATAAAAAGTAGTGGGTTATAACCAACCTTATCATCAGTTAGATTTAAAATTTAAAACTTTCCCATAATCTACTTCATAAATCGTTAAATATATTTATACTTTAAATCCTTTTTATACTTTTGCATTTATTTATACTTTAAATCCTTTTTACTCCTTAATTAAAGACAAATGCTTATTCACATGCTATTTTAATACAATTTTAATTCAGAAGCATACAACATGATCAAGAAACAGCAGAACCAATTAGTACTAGATTTTTACCCCAAAAAAAATTAGGCCTAGATGCCACTGGCACGTTACCATAACTTGCGATGCCAATTAGGACTATTTAGCACTTTTTTTTGCAAGGAATTAGGGCACTATAAAGTTTATTTAGGCAAACTTTACCTCATCGGTGATTTGAGTATCAAGTTATTGAATATACTATAAATCCTATAACCATGCTTACATTTTCCCCACATTTCCCCCATGTTTCTTGATCATCTAATAAGGAAACTATAAAAACTAATGACAGAGTAAGAAGAACATTTAAAAATGAAAATGCGTGGTTGACGCAACAGACAGCTTTTATAACTTAAAACGGTTGACGCATGGTTGCAAACACAATGATTGGAAATATTAGCATCTTAAAATGCATATGAAGAAAAGAAAAAGAATATGTAACAAATTCAGCAATTTTTTAAATGCATTTTCATCCAAATTTAATTATGTTATTTATAGTTATAGTTCAACTTTACGAGGAGTATAGATACATATTTCTTCCTTATTACCTATCACTTCAAGAAACGAGAAGGCGCTTCAGTTCAGATTATGAAGACATCAATCCCTCCTTTAAAACACTACAACCAATTAAAACTTTTTCATTTTAGTTAAAGATTAAATCGTTGCCTGGTGTTTATATCTTCTGCACCCCAGGCTACAATATTTAATTTTCAAAATTTTCAAACATATATTCTTATGTAATATATATTTTCAACGATAGTTACGAATATGTCCTTGAAGTTCGAGCATAAACATTAATGAATAGTTTCTGTCCGGATAAAAAATTAATGAAATATATTTTTACATCTATATGTATTGCACGAGAGGCAGGAAAGGGTAACATTTGATGCTTGCTGTTCTTTTAGTATTTCTTTAGATATTTTTTATTTGAGCTTTGTTCAATTTTTTTAATATATGTTGAGGGTTTAGATAAAGGTACATAAATACAATATAGATTAGATACTAAAATGGTACTTTTTTTTTGAATTTTTAACCTTTTTTCCATGTAACTAATATAACTAATTCATTTCCAACACATGGAATAAAAGAAATATATTAATTAACCTTCAAAATTTATTTTTCAACCTTTCAAATTTAATTTTTTAAAAAATATATACCCCGACAATAATATACGAAAACAAGCTACTAGCCACGTGCATGTTAGTGGTTTAGCCATGTATTTCAAATTACTACATGTACCAAAATATATTAATATAGAAATTACTGTATTAACTATGGGTGTTAACAACAATTCTATTGATACTTAATTTTCATTTGATTATAATATAATTGTATATCTGACCATTGATGCTATTTCTTCTTTAACTATTGTATTTATTTGGTTAACAATTCTCATACAATGTATCACATCATTATATTTAAAACAAATATAAAAACTATTGATTGTGTTGGTATAATTTTTTAACCTTTTTAAATTCATCCCTTTATTTTTATTTTTTCAATAATGTTAGCACCGTGCGTAGCACGGGTATTTACACTAGTTCCATAGTACGAGAACCACCTAGAAAATACTCGCTATTTATCCCTGTGAAGACTCCTCCGCTCCGATGGAAAAAAAAAAAAAAAAAAAAAAGACGTTGGTTTCGTTCTGTTGTTTGGGCCACAGACATTCATTGTTTAATTGGGTTTTATCCGCAAAGGTAAGCCGCAAGCCCAGACCTGGTCACATAACTATTATTCCTCTTTTTTTCTTCTCTTCTCTTGCAAGAAGAACAAAGTGTGGGAAAGAGGAATGCACATATAATACGAGAATCTCTACACTTCCGTCTAGCTACAACTGCATCAAAGGTTACATACACTTTGCTGATGTTTGCGATCTTGTTTTTGAAGATTTTTGGCTTGTAACTGTAATTTCTTTTACTTTTTTTTTTTCCCCCATCTAGATATGGTTTTTTTTTTTTTTAATTTGAAGGAAAAGACAGACAAAAATAGTATAATGATTAAGATTTAAACAGGTCAGTAAAGTGGAATGGGCTGGCTCAGTGATATAACAACATAGGCTGGTCCAACTCCATGTTAAGATTGATGAACTTGGGCTCCCATTCCATTGTCAAATCTAATATTTCTTGTGAAGATTGATTTCTGCACGCTAGCCAGCCACAAGCTCTAGCAGAAAATCTGTAGTGAATTTTAATCTTGTCTTGAAAGCAAATACTTGTGATTTTAAGTCGTGGCAGAAGGAGAGTAAATTTGAAGCCACATACGAGGCACTAACCAAAAGCTAAGCACAGAACAGAGAGGAAAACTGGAACTTTCACGACATCTAATCATCAACGCACCAAAGAGTAGGTATTTAATTACAGAGAATCAGTCAAATAGCCATCATACCAACCCGATGTATAATACTACTACAATACTACTCTCTCTCTCTCTATAATAATAATAATAAAAAAATGAATTACTTACATGATAATTTTAAAAATTAAAATAGAGTCCCTGAAGCCAATAATAAATATGGCGCAGCAACAAAAAGTCTGACCTAACTCCACAATAAATCCCTATGTAATAAAGGAAGTAGAATCAGAGCTTCCATCGCAATGTCCCTGCTGCTGTCAATAGCCCGTGGGATAGTTGCACCTCCCATACTCTGCAGTACACACACATATAATTATCCGGAATCAAATTGGAGAATCAACCAATAATTACATTGCTACAGTGCTATACTTTGTAGCCACCCCTTCTTTAATTTTGCTCAATGATGGATACTTAAATATATATATATATATTTTTTTTATTAATTACTACTAGTAAGTATAGTACTGTAGTATTTTGAAGAGGACTTACTGGGAGATTGAGAGACCACGTAGGCTGCACCCCCAAAATAACAGGACCCACTTCTTCGTGCATTCTTCTGATAATAGCTATTGAAAGCGTATGATGCGTGGGCCACAAGGGTGTTCGGATTGTAACACGTGGCACCGCGCTGAATCGGACGGCAATCAGCAGCTCCTTCCCCGCAGGCATAATCCAGTGCGTCCTTCAGCTTCTCCTCCCCGGCATCTCCACTCGCCACGCACCAAGTCTGGCCCGCGGTGCTGGGGGAAAAATCACCACCGCTGGACGTGGACGGAGGCTTCGTCGCCACCCGACTCGTGTTCGACGGCGAAGCCGTGGGTGCCCTGGCCAAGGCCTCCAGCGTCAGCGGAACGTCGTAAACTTTCTGCTCGCTCGGATAAAAGAGCCCATAGTTCCTCTCGGAGGTGGCCCCCGTCTTCTGATTCTCATTGAACAGAGCAAACAAGTAGACGTTGAGCGGCTCGTCGGGTCTCAAAGGGGTCCCACCACCCGTAAGCACCCTGCGCACCAGGTTCCCGTTGTACGACGCCGCATTCTGCTGGCTTGCACCCGCTTCATTTTCGTCCCCCTTGGACGGCCACCCGGTTTCCGACACCGCGACTTTGACGTCTTTAAAACCCACCGCATTCATCGCTGCGAAAACGGCGTCGAGCTGGGCCTCGAGCAGGCTCTTGTAGACCAGCCCGTTATTCGGGTCTGTTACGCCTTTGTTGTTGCCAAACAAGGCGTAGTCCAACGAAATCGTGTCCGTGTTCGCCGTGTAAGCGAAGAACGGATACGCATTGACCATGACATACGAACCTGTTTGTTTCAAGAAGTTCAGCATCGGTTTGATCACCGGCTCAATCAGCTCCGACTTGAACGAACCGGAGGACGACGGGTACGAGGTTTGCAGTGCGCTGAGAGCAATGGGGGAAGATATCTTGATGGCGGAAACGTTGTACTTAACCAGCGAAGAGTAGACGTTTTTCATGGCGGGTACGAGGAAAGGAGTGGTGTTCTTGGGGTCCACGAAAACTTCGTTCCCGACGGCAATGGCTTCGATGAGAGTTTTGGGGTAGTAAGCAAGGACGTTGGACTGCACCCACGAGTCAGTGTAGGATTGGCCGCCGGCGGCGGAGGAAAGCTGTTCGTTGGGAAGTGCAACGGTCACGGAGATGCCGGAACCGGAGAGGGCTGAGAGGACATTGGAGTCTGTGTCGTAGAGCTTGACTTTAGTGAGGCCTTGGGCTTTGAGAAGCTGGACGACTTGGGGCGGGGACGGGAGGTCGTTGGCAACACGGCCGTAGTTGATGGCAACGGAGCCGCCGGCGGAGAGGGTGGAGGGGAGGGAAGAGAGGGAGATGAGGGAGAGGAGGAGGAGGAGGTGGTGGTGGGGGGCGGAGGGAGTTGCCATGTTGCTCTGAATCTTTGGGACGCAGAGCATCGAGGAAAGAATCTTTCCAAGGGGAGATTTCTTTTCGGCGTTACAAGTATTTGGTTCTAGTTCTATGGTGGTTTTATAGACGGAGGTGCATGGCACTTGCTAAGTTTACTTACCGTTGTGGTATATTTGGTCAGGGGGTAAAATAAAAGGATCGTGGAGTTAGTGGGGAAGTGTGTGTGGGAACGTAAAGATGATAAGAGGAGGTGGAATATTGGGGCAACGTGGCCAATTATTGATGATTGATCTCATCCAAATTGTAAAAACCAACATGATGGCCTTACCCCCATGAAATTGCCTGAATGTAAGCACACTGTCGAGTTGCAAATTTTACAACGAAAAATCAGAATTGGAAAGAAAAAAAAACTCTCACATTGCCTTACCTTGGAACTCACCTTCGTTTAAGTTCTCAAATTTGGAAAACGATTTCAAAAGTTTATCGGTCAGTGAGAGTTTACAAAGAGTACTTAGTTACCTTGGAAGTATGAATTGGTAAGATTATGTTGTGCCCAAGTGGACCCACATATTCTGTCGCTGCTATTTTGAGCTCCCCTAACTTTTCCAGACAAAAAAAAAAATATTGGGTAAAAATAACGGTGACGGGTCAAAGAAAAGTATGATATTGGGTAAAATGTCGCAATCTTGTTGGCCTACTTCCTTCCTGATTAATGTACATGCTTACAACACCAAGTCGGCTGTATGGTTTCCACCTTATGGACAAAATGTCAATTCATGATGATCTGGTTGAAATTATCTGATTTTTAGTCGTTTTTTTTCACCAATATGAACGTTGGACTCGATCACTTGCCAGCTGTGATTGGCGCTTCGCAAGAGACTTCAGTTGATGCTGGCCCAGGTCAGGTCATGTCATGTCACTGTACGGATGGAGACGCTACCCCATTTTTCTAATCGTGTAACGGCCCAAAATCTGCCGCACGGGAAATTTAAGTCAGAGTCTGCAGCCTCGGAGATTTAGCATGTTAAGTTATCGAACTCTTGACTGCTATTAGTGACATTCAAGACGAATTATAAGCTGCAATACAGAGTGAGAAAAGTGGCAAAATAAGGAGGGGGAATATTAATATTAATATTACTGTCATGTTTTTTGTAATGCTATAGGTGTGAAATAAAAAAGTAATTAAATTTATAAATTAAATTTATAAAAAGTACGTTTGTTTGTGATATAATCAAATAATTTCCTTCAAATAAGAAACTATCTGAACGCATTTAAATGAATAAAATACTCTATGCCTGTGGTGGCCCGAAATCATAATCCTACTGCTATTGCTCCATTTTTTCCTTGCTTTCATATTTCAAGTTGTGCATATGTGCATATTTCAAGCAGGGCATCCTGTGGGAGGTTTTCTATCCCACGTCGGTATTGGGGGAGAAAGGGTTTGGGTAGATAAATTCCTCACAGGACTTCAAAAGTTGCCGGCTTTTGAAGTTACTGTGGGGATTAGATTTATTTACTTAAATTCTTAATTCTGTAAGAAAATGTCAGAAAAAAAAAGTTGTGCATATGTCTCCATCAATTCATTGCTTCGAGGGAATAACAAATCTTTACTAAGGATGTTATCGAGTCGAGTTCGAGTAGTACAGTATTCGAGCTCGACCTTGAACTCGAACGAGTAAATAAATTTGGACTCGAGTTCGACTCGATAAAATAAAATTAAACTCGAACTCGACTCGTTTGAGTTCGAGTAAATATCAAGTCCGATTTACTTGAACTCGAGTTTTAAATGAAACCTATAAAATTTTTCTCAAAATATATAATATAAATATAATATGAAAACTTGATTAAACTCGTCGAGCACTCGAGTATTTATTTTTAGAGTTCGAACTCGACTCGTTGAATGTAACGAGTGGATCGAGCTCGAACTTGAGCTCGGTCAAAGCTTTTAACCAAGTCGCTCGCAAGCTTTGACTTGATTGCACCTCAAATCTCTATCCTTGGAAAGGAATTTATCATGAAAAAAATTTTCACGCTTTTCGTAAACATATTTTTCAATCATTTTTTTACCTCACATATATCAAATCGCTACAATACACTTTTTATTACAGAAACTCTAAAAAATACAATCTAAACACGATAGCAAGAAGAACACGAGCCAGATAGAGGGAAACATGTAGACCTGTTGGATCAATTCCAGAAAATAAGCCACTCGGTTGGTACTATACGAGGAGGATTGAGGTCGTTTGGTTGAGAATGTAGTAATACGTAATGGACCCTTTATATCAGCAGAAAACACGATGCTAACGTGGGAGGACCTCCAGGCCTCCACCCAAAAGAATAAAAAACCGTAGGAGGACCATTGTTTTGTTTAAGGCGCGTCTGTATCCACCAAAATGCTTAATTTCAAGGTTTTCGTCAACCACTAAAACCTACGTGGACTTTATCAAACAAAAGCCTGAAGATCATACGTGGTAATTGGCAAACTAATCACTACTAACCATTCCGACAATCAGACGTAACTCATCACATACAAAAACATATTCCGAGAAGAAGGATGAGAACAGGCCAAATCTCGACAAAGCCAAATCTTGTGTCTCCAGTTTTAGCCGTTGCTTTCGTCCTTCATGTGCAACGGGATGCAACCAAGACTGATAATTATTGGAAATGGGAATGCGTCAGGGCTCCGGCAGCCAATCAGGCAATTACGGTTTAGTCTGTATTGTGCATTATACTAATTGAGTTTTTCTTGGAAAACATAATTTATTGTGTATTACTGTCTCAGGCAGGAGAAACATGATTAGATTATGCTTGTTCTTTATTGTACCTCAAAATCCGGATGAGATGGATAATTTACAAGTTTAACACTTTTCGACTTGAAATAAAGATATCCCGTCAGCACGGCTCTCCAAAACCGTAGAAATTTTCACGAAAAAGGGAACTCATTTCCTATCTTTTAAGCTTAGAAGTCATCTCCTAAATGAATCAAGTGATTGATTATAGAAAATCTCCTGCCTTTCTTCCTTTGGCGTTGTCTGACCACACTTTATCCCAAAGTCGGTAGAGGCAGTTGAGAAAATGTGATTTCAGTTTAATGCTTTCGCCAGAAGTGGTGTGGTGAATTACTCCACGACTTGCCATTCCTGTAGCCCTGTGATGATCCTATTAAGCCTAAATAAACTCTCCATCAGTTGGTGGGCTTTCCCCTGGCCGGTATTTCTTTCTACGCAAATTCGTATTTCTTTTTGTCACCTTCGAATGCTTTCCGAATAGTAGGTGCAACTTATATCCTAGAGAAGTTGGACAACACTCCCTTTGGAACAAACTGTTTTTTGGGAATATTTTTAAAAAATTTCACTGTAACAGTGTATATGAAAAGTTTTTACTATAAATATTTAATATATTATATGAATGATATATTTTTTTGATTTATTTTTATTTGTACATTACTGTAGTATTGTATTTAAAAATTTTATTTTTGAAAAAAAAAGCCAATCAGATTTTTAGATTGTGACTTGTGAGTGCATGGTAAAGTGAAAATCAATATATAAGGATGTAGATGTATGTTTTGATATTTATGCGTTTTCTTGCGTAAGCCTTTTTGAGTATTGAATGACAAATAGCTACGCTTGTGCAAATACATAGGTGATAGGTCGGCCGAGATTGTGACCTCTGCTCCTTCATTCATCATTTGATCAACTACCAAAACAAGACAGTGGCTAGTCTGTTTGGGGGGGGGGGGGGGATTCATTAAAATTCCGGCATGTCGGCCTACTTAGTGCCTAAGCTAACAACCCAACGCGGGGACGATGAAACCACTGGCCAATGGCTCAGTGGTCACTGGGGAGGGATTTAATTTCCTCCTTAGGCTGTGTTGATAAGGGTTCAAATCTCATCAGCAGTAAAAAAAATTTAAGAATTGTGCCATAGCATTTTTTTAATTTAGTTGAATCTGTATACCCACTAACCCCTATAACAGTCTCCTTAGCCTCCCCTTCCTTCTAGATTAGGATAAAGTAGGTTATAACTCAAAAAAAAAAAAAAAACAACACGGGGACGATGGAATGGGGCGGCATTGCTCTTGGATCTCCATAAGCGGTTGCACTTAATGCTGCCAGGTTATGCTACTACTAGTTTTCTATCTTTTGCCAGTTTGGCAAACAAGTTTTTAATTAAATTTGTCAGTAACAACTTTAAATACAGTTATTGTTAAAAAAATTTCAAAAAATTTAAATTATGTATATTTTAAAATATTTAAAAATTTACGCACTTCAAAATTTTTTCTTATAATTTATATAATAAATTATAGTAAAATTTTAGACAAACATCCAAAAAAAACTCATTTGTCAAATGGGACCCAAGATTTGATGAAAAAAAATTTCCTTTTTGGTGAAATCTGGCATGTTATAGTTGGTAAGCATAGGCAGGTAAAAAGGAACGGTTGGTTTTCAACTATTGCTAACTACTAAAGCGTGCGTGACTTTGATTGAGCGGATGATCACCAATGCCCTTGGTGTTTGTGGCAAGGTCAATCGAAGTTCCGCGCTTTTGGGGTCGGGAAGGAGGAGTAGGTAACGGGCCTTCTCGCAAGTACGCGTACTCTTTTGTGGTGAGAATTTAATCCATACTTGCGGATAACTCCCATGGGCGGACAACAATTGGTCCATCAAGTAAAGCCTTGTTCAGCTTTGGATTAGTTATAGCAAAAATTAATTAGTAAAATTGACACTAGAGAGCAATTAGAATTAGTAAAAGCTAATCTTTTATTGATTCTAGATTTTAGCCTTTTTTGGTTCGTAAAAGAAATTTATATTTTAATACAAACGCAAGCAAGAACATTTTTAAAAACTGCAGAATCTATAATCAACTACAATAATCCATCATGAACAAGAGCAGGAGTTTTTTTTTTTTAACGAGCAAACTTCAAGCATTATATAAAGAAAAATGGGGAATCGATAGGATTTGAGAGTCGAACCAGGAAACTGCGGAATTGAAAGAGCCCTTCGGCTAATGTCCTGGCTACCTCAACCGGTATTTACATTAGTAAACCATGGGATTTCAACAAAAAATTGTTACTTGAGTCAACATGTTTCAAAGAACGTTAGAGCTCATTGGGGAAGTTGAAAAGAATTCGTGCGGAGATTCCAAGAAATTGGGCTTTTCGTGGAGCACCGACACTACCTAATTGGGCCAGTTGATATGATGATTGCTTTTCTTGGAGCAACGAGATTTCCTACTTGGGCCAGCTTATATGACGATTTAGTCCAAACAGCATCTTTCACGGGCCAGGGCCATACGCACATTTTGCATGCGACAGTACAAACCTTTTTAGATAACCAATCTCGCCCATTGATCATGTTCTGCCCCACTACATCTTAGCCGTCCACTTCCCCAATTAACCCAATTTCACCCAAAATTCACATCAACATTTGGCAGTGCCCCGCTTTTCCCCGAAGTTTCTACATCAGCGGCGGCGAACTCAGCGGCGTCAACAGCGGCGTCAACAGCGGCTGTAATTGGAGGAGGAGCTGGAAAATGTCAGGCGTCACTACTCAAGAGGAAGATAAGAAGCCCTCTGAGCAACACATTAACCTCAAAGTCAAGGGACAGGTCTCCTATTATTTTGGCTTTTGTATTTTTCTGTATGTTTTATGTTTCATAATCTTTGTCTTCTAGCACGGTATAACTCCGTTAAAAGGGGTTTCTTTGTTTTCCATTTTCTTTCTTAAACAGTTAACGCGTGTAGAATGTCTGTCAGGGTTTCGTTTTTGTTTTGTAGTACTATGTTTCTAAAATTAAGTTATTTTTAGGAATTTGATTTTTCTTGTGTTATTCTCCGAATGTTTGTGGACTATATTATACATGGATCTGTGCCATGTTCGAGTTAAGGTTCCTAAGCTAAATTTCGCTTTACTACTTGGTGTTTTGGTGCTTCAATTTCCTGCTGGCATTTAAGCTCTTGGCTAACATGATCAAAATATTTGCATTAATTTTTTTTGGCCGTTGAGCAAGTAGTCGATGACGGTGGTTTGTGTAGGATGGGAGCGAGGTGTTCTTCAGGATAAAGAGGAGCACACAGCTGAAGAAGCTCATTAATGCTTACTGCGAGAGACAATCTGTGGAACTGGGCTCCATGGTATTCTTGTTTGATGGCCAACGCCTCCAAGGGGAGCAGACTCCTGAACAGGTTACTTTCCTTCTTTCCTTTTAAGATGTCTTTCCAAGACACTACTGTTATGTAATTTGCAATCAATCCATTTAGTTTTGTTTACATTTTATTTTGTACACAGGTGAGTATGGAAGATGGTGATGAGATTGATGCTATGCTGCACCAGACTGGAGGTGCCTTTGCCTAGGCATTGATATGATGGGGAATCTGGAAGGCTTGATGATATTGTAAATTTGTAATATTAAAAATTGAGATGGTACTTTTAACCTTGAGGGCTTTTATATGTATCTATATTAGTAGTTGATGATGGATGCTAGAGGTGCTGTTCTGGATGTTTCACGTTATGACATATAGTTACCACGTTTGGTAATTATCTTTTAGATTCGATGCTTTTTCATCAGTGTTTCAGATTTTTCTTCATTTTTTGTTGTTGTTGTTGTTTTTCCTTGGCATGGTGCAGTTTTTAACTTGTGATTATGTTCTTCTCGTTTGTTCGCCTGTTCTGGGGATGAGGGCAGATGAATATTTCCGTCAGCAAGCTTCTCCGGAAGCTAGCTGGCTAGCCATTAGATCAAAAGGTGTTGTTGGTACAATTTCATGGTTACCGGATTCTGGGAGACTGAGCGACCTAGACTAACTGCTTGCTGTCCAGGGAAGGAGATGTAAATTGAGCGTCCTAATGTCCTATTGCAAGATGTAAATTGAGCATCATATCATAGGTTGTCATCATAGATTTGTTGGTGGTCAAAGCCTGGGAAGTTCTGACCACATTAGTCATGGTATTTGGAATGAAGCCCTGTTCTGTTCTGTTCTGTAAAGTACAGAACGAGGAGAAGGGTTTCTAGGTGGACGCGGGGCTGGAGCGGTTGTTCTGACAACCGTTCCGGAAGGCGTAACACCATTTGTACATGGTGTAACATCATCTGTACAAGTATAACAATTGAATAACAGTGAGTAAAATAAAACAACATTTTTGTGGGTTTCGCACGGCATGAAAATCGAGTTACAAGACGTGATCTAAGCCGCACAAATTTTTGAGATTTCATCCAGACCGTGAACTGCCTGGGACGGTTGTCTCTGACAATCGTCCAGGCCCCTCGTCCTTTCTAAGTCAATAATTCTGAAGACTCGAAAAAGTCCTTTGCAGGTATTGTGATTCGGGTCCTTTCTAGGTCAATAATTCTGAAGACTCGAAAAAGTCCTTTGCAGGTATTGTGATTCGGGTGGGGGTTACATTTCAGACTTCAAGGATAAGCATTTTCTTGAGCAGTAACGACTCCTCTGCTTCATTGTATCAATGGAATGTAGTTGCTGGGAACACCATTTGCATATTTGTTTTAGTACCAAACTTGACTGCGTCGTAACCTTGGAACACCATCTACATCTTCCATTTGGATTGGAAGTTGTTATAAAAAAAATTATACTATAGTGATGTGATGTGACATATGTAAGATAGAAATCTGATTGGCAAATGTGTCAAAGAGATTATTTCAAGAAAAAAAAATCCATGATAATTTACAATCCAAACGTGCTTAGTTTGGGAGTTGGATTTTGGAGAGGAGAAAAGATAAGTTTTTCCGTTGTTCGGAAGTTTCAAATGAGAAGAGAAGTGGATACAAATGGTGGAATTTTTTTTTTGGTATTTTGGTTAAAAAGCTCTCCAAAAGTGGAGATGAATTGAGAGATAACCAATTAAAAAGCTTGATAATTTTTCAAAAAAGAATTTTAAACAACAAAATGGTAACGCCTGAGTAATCCAAATCATTCAATCTTTCATTCATAAAGTCCCATAAAACATAGAAACATATCTACGTCACTTCTCTTCTTTTCTTCTCTCTTGTAAGTTGTCATCTTGCCTCTTTTCTTCTGCTTTTTTTTTTTTTTTTCAAGTCTAAACTCTCAAACAAGCGCAAGAGTCGTTCTCATTGACGAGAAAGGACCTTCTGCAGAGTGCCACGTCAAGGCCAGGAGAAGAACAATCCTTTTTGAACGGACAAGAAAAGAAAAAAAAAAAAAAAGAAGAAGAAAAAAATAGAAGGTGGACAGGAAATAGGAATGGAAGAAAGATGAGGACCAAGGATTACATCTGATTAAAAAAGAAAAAAAAAATGCTACATCCCTATGATTGGGAAAAGAAAACTGCTTAATAATATATTATAGAGTATTTGTGTAAAATAAATGTATCGAAATAATAGTCCAGTGGAGCTGGCTAGGGAATTATAGGTATACTTACTCGCGCATGGTAGTAGATTCACAGTTACGAGTTGGTGGAACAAGCGCAATGCTATATACATACGACCGTTGACCGCGGGCATAATGATCTTGTTCAGTAGTTCACAGTGGAATAATTTCTTTGACGGAACCAGCACGTCCTAGTCATATTGATCCTCCTGTAAGAATTCCTTTGTTTGGATTCCATTTCTCTTCAAAATAAAATTTTTTTTTTATGTTTTTCCTAAATATATTTTTTAATCATTTTTTTTATCTCACATACATTAAATTATTATAATATTTTTTTTTCTACAAAAACTTCAATAAATAATAATTCAAACGATTTACGAAAAACAACCAACAAAAGGCTATGACCTCGCTACCCTCCTGAAGTGTTCTGTTTAGATTGATCATTTTTTTAAAAATAAGTTTTTCAAATATAATATTACAGTAATACATAATAATTTAAAAAACATCTCATCCATATAATATATCAAATATTTCAAAAATTTTTTATAGTAAAATTTTTTCATATACAATACTACAGTTAAATTTTCGAAAACACCCCAAAAAACAGCTAATCCAAATGGAGTAAAAAAGGGGAGGAAAAAGAAATGGAGAAAATTTAAAATTCGAAAATCTAAAAAAAAATAAAATAAAATTAGAGACATAAGCCACGTAATGGCACAAGCGAACTTTTAAAGAAGTCACATGCCTCAGATGTACATACGAAGGCGAAGAAGAAGAGGGAAAGGTGGAAGTGACTCAAAAGCTGAGAGAGAGTAATGGAGGAAGACAGGAAATGCAAAGCTCCCAGGCGATGGGCTGCCGCTCTAGTCTCCATCTTTGCCTTCTTCCACCTCCTCCCTTTCTCTGAATCTTCAAACCTTTCCCGTTACAGAGAAGCTCTTTCAAAAAGCCTCCTTTATTTCGAAGCGCAACGCTCCGGTCACTTGCCTTACAATCAGAGAGTCCCTTGGCGACACCATTCTGGCCTCACCGACGGTTTGGAACAAGGGGTTCGTACGACCACAATCTCACCTTCTTCTTCTTCTTTTTTCTTCCGTCACATTCTACTTATTATTATGATCATATACGGTACAGCATGTAATTGGAACATTACTTAAGATTTTCTTGTACACTTTTTTCATGTATTAAAAAAAAAATATATATATAGGTGGACTTGGTAGGAGGTTACTATGATGCAGGGGACAACGTTAAGTTTGGTTTGCCAATGGCCTTTACCATTACGATGCTTTCCTGGAGCGTCATACAATACGGGGAAGAGATTGCGGCCGCGGGCGAGTATCGCCACGCGCTCGAAGCAATCAAATGGGGGACTGACTACTTCATCAAAGCACATTCTCAGCCTCATGTCTTGTGGGTTCAGGTAATTTATACCCATTTTTACTGCACCCAATTATTAAAAAATAAGTGACGACGAGGCAAGCGATTCAAATTTCAAACTGTTTTTTCTTTTTAAGCAAAGAAATTATGCCCATGTTGAAAAAATTATGGACTTGTCTAAAGTCTCTGTATGTAGCAAGACATGCTAAGCCGTATCAAATGTTCCCTCACGCGCAGCATTCTGCCCCGAAGAAATTGCTCCAATCACGCCGGAGACGTGATTTTATTCATTCACACCATAGATTTTTTGCGTGGGTCCAAATCTTTTCTGGTCAAATATTTGTACAAACAAACTACTGTTTTTGTCCTAAGCATGTCAAGTTAACGTTGATCCTTCAGGTGGGTGACGGGGACACGGATCACTACTGTTGGCAAAGACCGGAGGACATGACGACGTCCCGAAGAGCTTACAAGATTGACGAGGATCATCCGGGTTCGGACGTCGCCGGAGAAACGGCGGCTGCAATGGCGGCAGCATCCATTGTGTTTAGGAGAACCAATCCTCATTACTCCCAACTTCTGTTGGATCATGCGCAACAAGTAAGTTGAGTTCAGTTAGTTAATTAATGAGGTTGTTATGACTTGTTAGTTAGAGGGATAGGTACGTTGGGTTTGATTGATCTTCAGTAGATTAGATTCAACTAATTACGTACACAATTCAGACTACAATCTATGCCCGCACGCAAATGCAATTCAATTCAATTCAATTCAGACTGCTCGAATAGAATATCTTTGTGCTATGCCATCAGATGATAGCGACCAACCAAACTGAACTAAAGCAGAATGTCTGATTAATATATACAAGTAATGGTATAAGTATTTCTTTTGGAGGTACCGTTCAGCTAATCAAAGACTATATGATAGCAAGGCAACTAATAAATTTCTGTCTCCTTTAATTTTAAAAGTGGATTAGTAATTAACTTACTGTATCAATGGTCACAGAAAAAAAACTGTGATTTGAGAGTTTTGCAACTACACTGCACAACACACATGCACATGCATATGCACAGATGTGGGGTTTGATTAAATTCGTTGCGCAGTTGTTTGAGTTTGGTGACAAGTATAGAGGGAAATACGATAGCAGCATAGGGGCGGCGAAGGGGTACTATCCGTCGGTGAGTGGTTACATGGATGAGTTGTTGTGGGGAGCATTGTGGCTGTATAAGGCCACCGACAGGGCAGATTATTTGAATTATGCAATTGGAAAGGCTCAATTTTTTGGTGGGATCACTTGGGCCATGCAAGAATTCAGCTGGGATGTCAAGTATGCTGGTGTCCAGGTTATTGCTGCCATGGTAAACTTGCTTTTTCCCTCTTCCCATGTTTTCCACTGCCTCATCCAAGACCAACACACTTTAGTTATGGCTCTTTTTAGTCTTCATAGTTGGCTTTTTCCCATTACGTGTTTCACTGCATCGTTTCTTTTGCTTTCAGTTCAGAAATCAACCAACACACTTTAGTTTAAGGTTTAAGGTTTTACGTACAGAGCCCATGTGAATTTCATTTCATATCGGAAATACTACCACCACTGTGGTTAAATCATCATTTGATTAAAATGATGATATGGTGTGGGAAGGACCTGCCCATCCGCCGCCATTAATTTTACTGTTAGGTGTGGGAAGGACAAAAGGATGACCCCTCCGACCTCCAGAATCCAATAATCCAAAAGATTTTATGTCTTTCTCTGCCATCCACATTATTTGAGCGGCAAATAGTAGTAGATTGGGGTAATGAGCGCAAGACAGAATTAGGAAAGAAAGCAATTAAAACGTCACATTATGATTGTTAGATTCATGCACAAGATTCGCACAGATTCCATGACGGTGGGGAAGAATTAGTTGTTCTTAGGGTCCGTTTGCTTCAGTGCAAAATATTTTCCGAAAAATCCTTTCCAAAATTTCCCAGTGTTTGGATGCAATTAGACCACTGAAAACCTTTTTTTTTTTGGGAAAATGATCTGCATTCTCTTGTGGAAAACAACTTACACAATAGATCTTTAGAAGTTATTTTTTCCACTTGCCATGAGTTACGAACCTAATATTTCAAACTGCCTATTCGTATTACCACTACATATTCTTATGGAACCTTGCTTTCTAGTTTGGAAAAGAATCAGTTTATGCCTTTAAGAATGATAGACAACGTAGAGCGGAGTACTTGCATATAGGGCTGCAAACGAACTGAGTCGCTCGCGAGTCAAGCTCGATCAATATCGAGCTCGAACTCGAGTTCAAGATATTAAGCCCAGCTCGAATATATATATATATATATATATATATATATATATATATATATATATATTATTTTTTTATTTTAAGAATATATATATTATTTTTTATTTTAAGTATATATATTTTTTTATTTTAATAGTAAAATTACATATATATTCTTAATATTTTATTATTTATTAAGAAAAAAAATATTATTTTATTTATTTTTTAAAAAATAAAATAATTGATTGGAGCTCGAGCTTTAAATTGTTGGCTTGTCGAGCTCGAGCTCGAGTTCAAGTTCACTAAAATTAAGTCAAGCCTCAGCTCGATTAGGTCAAAACTCTACTCGACTTGACTCATTTGCAGCTCTACTTGCAGATATTCTGTCGAAATGACATTTTAAAAATTAACCAAACATCAGAAAAGCATGAAACATCAAAATATTTTCATGGAAAATGTCTTTTACTGAAAATATTTTCTCATGGAAAACATTTTACGTCGAAACAAAGGGACCCTCAGTATAATGATAACGGGGTCGATTTGCTAATGGCCCTATTTGTATCCCAGACTGGGTCGGTCAGAAGGGAAAGCAAATGGGATTCATCCCATACATTCAATACTGCATTGAAGGTAAAAATTAGAAATTATTTTCCTTTTTGTAACTGATGAAGCTTAATGGGGATTGTGATTTATGCACTAGGCAGCACTAAATACAACAGCAAATCAATACTTGAATAAAATTGAAAATACTTTTCCCTGTTTAATGGCTTTTCTACAATTTATCCATACGTTTCCTTTCATGCAGCTGGGCATGAAAAAAAAGCATGAAGAACACAGTCAGATTCTCCAAGAATACCGCTTCAAAGCAGAATACTACATCTGTGCCTGCCTGAACAAGAACAATACAACCAATATACATCGAACCCCAGGTGGCCTCATCTACATCCGCCAATGGAACAACATGCAGTATGTTTCATCTGCAACATTTTTGCTTATGGCCTACTCTGATCATCTCCGAGCTGCCAATCAAAAGCTCAATTGCCACGGAGGAGTCTTAGTGGGTCCAGATGATATATCATCCTTCGCAAAATCACAGGTTGATTACATCTTAGGCTCTAATCCGATGGCCATCAGCTACTTGGTTGGCTACGGTTCAAGGTACCCCCAGAGGGTGCATCACAGAGGAGCATCCATGGAGTCTTATAGGAATAACAAGGGATTTATCGGCTGCACACAAGGTTATGATAACTGGTATGGACGCCAGGAATCAAATCCTAATGTCCTGGTGGGAGCACTGGTAGGTGGACCAGATATTAAGGACCAATTTAGAGATGGTAGGGAAAATTATGTGCAGACAGAAGCCTGCACTTATAATACTGCGCCTCTTGTTGGAGTTTTTGCTAACCTGCATGCATTAGAACAGAAGAATACTAGTCACGTTTTTGATCCTCCGTTAATTGCTTCAAGCTAGAGACCATGTACAGTAGAGGAGTCAAAAGACAATCAAGGTGCCGTTATCCCACCTCAAATAATCTTTGCAGATTTGAAAAAAAAAACCAAATGTTATAGGAAAAAAAGAAAAGAGTGACAAATCTTGTGTGAAATTTTGGTGTTCAACATCCTTGTATTTTCCTCCAATTTGACTTGGAGATCATTATCATTTTCTATGCTATACTTTGAGCAAAGGGCTACTCGAATACAATGGGTTCCACTTGCAATTCACCACCTTCAATTTCTACCACTACCCAACAATTCTGAAGCATTAGAACAATCTCAAAAGTTAAAGACAAGCATGAACTTCCCTTTACCAGCTTTAGAAAAAAAAAAAGAAAAGAAAAGAAAAGGGCTAAGTAACCAGATAACTACTAAAGATTACTGGTATCATTTCTAAACCGTCATTCACCACCTTCAACTTTCTCAGAGATTTGACCAGATTTAAAGCCCGTTCAACAAACAGGGTTTTCTATATAAGCTGATGCATCGAACGATTTAACATACACCAGGCCATGAGCGAAAATATAACATATCTGCTTTTCTTTTGTTTCTCTATCTCAATTCCTTGGTTAAATGAGCTGGAGTTGCTCTTGTTTCTTGGCTGGTGTTCAAGGTTGGAGAAGGAAAGAGAGGTTTTCTGTTTTTCCTTCTTGTTGTTTCTCGGTTTTAGCCAACAGAGGAAGTGAATGGAACGTGGTTTGTTTTCCTTTCTTGTTTTCTCTCAGCCAACTAAGAATGAAGCACTAGCTTTGATTCTTCCATTAGTTCCTCCACTAATGCTTGGACACATGTGAAGGCAAGTATCTTCCACTTTTTCTTTTCTTTCTTTTTTTTTTTTCCTAACACCACAACATATTCTAAATAATACTAATGGTTTACGGTGTAAAAGGGTTTTCTACAAACATGAGTGCCAAATAAATCCGACGGTTTAGTCCACTAATCTATGATCTCATTCCAAAAGAAAAAACCTCTCATGAAAAAAGCATTAACTGCCTATGTCTCTGCAGTCTGAACTAAATTTGCAACACTTCAAATTTTATTCATCCGCCAGGAGATTACAAGCTTTAACACAAGTTCGGCCACTAATGAAACTTCTGTTCTTCAAAGATCTGAATCACAATCAGTACTATGCTATGTATCTGCAGAACAGAGAACATTACATAAATGGAAGGACCAAACCAGAGAATTACACTAATGGATAAGACAGCAAATAAACAATTGCACGTTCAACTACATCGGATAAAGAAATGAAAACAGCACAATGAAGCATAGAATCTTATACACGAGCCTTGTATCCAGCCCTCTTTCCTTCCTCCCAAATTCGATATCCTGTTTTGGTCACTACGTCATGTTTCAAGCCAGACAATTCTATTGCTTTGCGTCACATTTTAAATAAGACAATTTGCAATGACAATCTAGCTGCAGGAGACAATCTTCAATCTATTTCTCAAATCAATACGATTTCTTCTGTTCATCGTCATCCCCACTTATCTCATCTAACCTGAAATTTTACAAACATCATCCTGATATAATTTGTAGAGAAAAAAGGTCCAGCACTACCCTCACCAACCGCAAAACACATCACCATTTTACCTGTAGACACGTTATTAATGCTTTATCTACCTTCAAAAGTGTGCTTCTGTGTCTGTGTTCACTTGTATGTAGAGAGATTAAAGCAGAAAAATAAAAGAAGCATGCCTCGAAGAATCTCTAAGATAACTGAAAGGATTCAGTCTTTGGGGCTGGATGATGACTAATAACCAACGGTGGTCGCAGAGCTCTGTGATTAGCCTCTCTTCGTTTCCGAGCCTCGTGCATTTCCTTTGTCTCAATTGCAACCAATCGTTTTACCTGATATGAACCAATACACATAACAGAAAGAATAGTAATGACTATTTGCAATCTTATTGAAGAATTGTCAGTTGCCAAACCAGAGTATGACCACATAAGACAAATATGCAGTTGGATCAAGCTAATTTCAGAACCTGCTGAAGCATTCCACGAACTGTAGGAGTATTTTTTCGCACAACTGTGCGGTTGCATTTGCGAAGGCGCAGCGCCTCTAATGTCCGCCTATGGAGCTCCCTGGTTCCAGGGATACCCCTAACAAGGGTTATGTAGAGCTTATCACTCCATTCAATCGGCACGCAAGCTTTAAAAGCCTTGAAAGCGCTCATTTCTTCCTGGTTGAGCACTGCTGTCCAGTTTCCAGATTGATCAGTAACTGAGTGTGGCTGTAACTTGGCAGGTCATAACATAAATTATCTTATTAAACCTAGCACTCAACAATAATCTGCTAGCCAAACAGGCAAAGCGAGAAAGAATTTGTTACCGAAGTGGTTAACAAAAAAGAAACTGCTTTGACATTTGAAACTGACAAGCAAATTAATGTGCTAGTAACTCTAGGGTGTTCATGAGCCTAATCAGTTGGACACAATGTTAAAGCTTGGATTAATTTTTCATGAGCATAATTTTGCAGAAAAGCTTTGCTTGGTTCTTCTATATGCAAATTCTCAAGTGTTATCCTTGTCAAGCTGAGCCTGAGCTTAAATAATTAAAAAGGAGCAAGAAATCTTGCTCGCGTTAGATTTGATTACTTGACGAATCAATTTAGAACATATTCTCATTGAACAGAGCTCCAGTCTAGTATTGACAATTGAATAGCATGATTATGTTTTTCAGCTGTAGCTAAATCCAAGTGCCAATCACTTTAAACTTGACGTAAACCAAATAAAATCCAAATGAGACTGGAAAAAGTTTAATTCCCCAAATTTCTAAACCTAGTAACTTGATAAAAAAATTTAAAAAAAAAAGAGAAAAACTCTATAATCCAGAATATCCGTTTCACCAAAATCCCCAATCAAACAAGTTTATTCGGCTAAGCACAAAGACTCAATTTTTATTCACACCCCATGTTTACAAAGTAAGAGAAGCGCACAAATTTATTAGTGCATTGCGAATGCTGCTATATATGATGTAATTACTCTTGAACATCCGGATTAATAAAAGGGCAAGAAGAGAAGTACAAATGATGTTACCCAAGTGGTTTCCGAGTCCTGGGAGTTTCGGTTGGAGCAGAAGACGGGTGAGGTTTGTATTCCGGCTACAATGAAAAGTTTGAAAACTCGACTCTTGAGAGAAAATGGGCTCACTACTGAAAGGTCTTGGTCCCACCTGACTGAGATAGGTTATAGGTCGGACTAGAACTCAAATACTTACTTTTTCTTTTTTTATCCTACCATCCACCATTCCTTTTTTTTTTTTTTTTCTTGAAGTAACCATCCACCATTCTTCGCAACCTTTTTAATTTTCATCTCTAATTGTGAGATACAAGATTTAAACTTAAATCCCTCCCTTCAATTCAAATTTTTAATTTGTGAATAATAATTTTCTTCACTAATATATGTCCAATATCCGTAACACAAGATATGTCAGTATAATTGGAACCAGCAGTTGATTAAAATAGTTGATATATAATAAAAAATATAAAAAAAAGTTATTTATACTTCCATTTTTTGTTAATCAGACACCCGCTATCATATTAATCATATAAATTTTATTTATTAGATTATATGATAAAATAAATGGTGAAAGTACAAATAATAAAAAATAAAATGTAAATAACATTTTTCAAACATGTACATAATAGCTAGGATATATACATTACGTAATTTACCCATCAAAAGCTACGAAGTAGTAAGGTAAATCATTCTCGTTCAGTGAGCACCAAACAAAGATGATGCATGATCAAGTGACATGCCACCTGATGCTTATCCTTCCTTCGGCACCTTTCCAGGCTATCACATTGCGTACTACTCAGTATACGTAATTGAGGCTGCGTTTGTGATTGTTATTTGGGATAATTGCAGAAACCTCTCGTGAGATTTCCAACAGTTGTACTCACCACTCTTAAGGTTTGAAAAATAACACTAACCTCCTCTAACATGAATTTGGGGCATATATAGTTGACATAAGATATGATAAATTTACCTCTGTATCCTAAGAATTTAACATTTGTTAGTAAATAAATTTGGGGCAAAAAAATTAGAGTAATAAACAAGTCTAAGATAGCTAATTAAACAAAATTAACATTTACTTTATTAAGCACTATAAGTGCACTTACAAAATGGCACCAATTGATGATCCAACATAGTGTCATTTTATGATTGACAACACTTGAGAGAACAATTCAAATAATATATTTTCTACATAGAAGAGAAGCAGAAGCAAGAAATATGTAGGAGAAATAAACCTCCAAAGAAGGCTTCATAGAAGAATAAGTTTTGGTGGTTTTGGTTGGATTTATTTCATCTCATGCATTCATGAAACAAAAGAAGAAAGAAAGTAGAAATCAAGGCAAAATCTGAGGATTTTTCTGTTAAAAATTTGTGACAATCAGAAGATGATAGGTAAGTAATTTTTTATCATCTCAATTTAATACACAAAATTGTGGTGTTAGTTATAGTATGATAAAATTGTTGTGTTGATCACGAGAGAGCATAGCTATGTACGAAATATAGTAAATAGTGTAAAATCAATATACTATAAGGATTATTCTTTTCTACACTAACAGTGTATACACTATCAGCATTTGATGAATGACAATTATGTAAAATTTGAATTTTAAATTCAATTTTTGCACACATGTCATGAATTCAACAATGATAGTGTATACATTGTCAGTGTAGGAAAGATTTACTCATACTATAAGGATTAGCATGACAATAAAAAACTCTCTTGTACTGATCAAAGATGAATTTTCTTGATTGATCAATAGTTTCTTTATATGCTTTAGAATATCAGATTTTTGAACACATGTTTGTTACTTCTTGTAGCTTTTACTGCTGCCATTATTCTTTTTGCACATATATCCTCTAAGTTTCACTAATTGTTCTCATCTTTAATGTTTTTCATTCTTTTACTAATACAACCTTGCAAGAGGCAAAACGAGTACAAATGAAACAAAATTATTATCTCACTTTTCAAAAGATTTTTTTTAATGACACTTTCTCTAACATGGGCTAAAGTTGCCATCAAAATCTTAAGTTCAGGGGAGTTAGTGCTATTTACAAACCTTAGAAGAGATGAGTGCAACTATTAGAAACCTGGGGGGAGGTTTCTGCAATTATCCTTAAATATTTTTGCTGCCTGCCACGTGGCAGACTACTGTCTCCAAGCTATAAGCTTTGCACCAGTGACTTGCTGGCCTTAGCAAGTGATGAAAAGGTACATAGCCAATTCAATTTCTTTCTCATTATTTTCAATTCTTCTGGTGCTTTAGGATCACCGAGACAAAAGAGTAATCAGGATTTGTGTAAACCAACAATTCTCTTTCTTCATCACTGCTCGAATTCAGTATGGGAGGCAAACTTCTGCAATTCTATAACTTGTCACAGACTTGCCGAATCAGATATCTACCTGTCAAACCCATTACCTTCAGGGTACAAGTAATCATCTAATTCCTTCCTGTTCATGCCTTTTTTTTCCTTTGTTAAGTGTTTTAGTGTTTGCAGTTTACCTAAGACTTGGTTTGTCTGGTGATGGTGACCAGATGTATAGCCAACTTAGCAAGCAGGGACAGAAAGAAAATGGTTCAAAAAAGAAACCAGACCACCACCGAGATGGCCGTCCAGCGGAGAGAGCAGCTTCGACGGCTGAAGAGTTCAGACGGGTGGCGGAAGAAAAAGCTCGCCAGGGAACAACTAGTCAGACCGTAGAAAAGGAAGCTGATGCGTTTCAAGAAACCATGGCTGGTGACACCAGTTTTGAAACTGTGAAAGAAAGTTTCAAGAAGCCTCCTGGTAGGGGAAACATCCACAAGACGGGTGATGAGAGTGATCCCGTGGAGAAATAATCAAGTCTTTGCAGTTTTCCAAGGCTTTTGTATACATGAAAAAGAAGTCAAGTGATCAGTCAGAACCCTTTTTGTGTTATGCCTAGACGTTTGATTCTAGGATTTTGTTCTTAATTAATGTAGTATTTAAAGTGCTATATGGTCCAGTCTTTGATTGCATGGATGTTTGGTTTGTTCTTGTTCTGAAACACTAGGTGAAATGGCTTTTTGTATGTAATATTTGCGAGATAAACTGCAGATCTTTTCATACACAGTGCTGAAAGAAATAATTGCTTTTATCTTATTTTCAACTCCGTTGAAAATGGATGACCATCTTGTATTATTACTACTGCTACTACTACTACTTGAATAGAGAATTTTCAATCTTCCTATTCTGGATGGACGTATGTTTTGTTACAGATTAAGCAACGCCATGAAAAATGATATAAACTGCAAGCAACGTGGGGAAAGTTGGAGCAAAGAGTGCAAATCGCAAGGATTTGGCAAATAGTAGCCAAATATATCGATTTCATCATGCAGAACTGAGGGTTTTTCATTTCTCGGGCACATCATCATTGATTAGAATCGGAAAATGCAGCTAAAGTTAGCCATCAATGTGTGCCAAAGTAAGGTACAACTCGGCAGCAAGTATGAATTTTGTGCTCATATCAATCGTCAAAGGAAAATTAGCCAAAAAGCCTCTTAAAAGTGAAACCTAGCTGCTCCACATAGAAGCAAGCACCACTGGCTACTGTAGGAAAGAAAACCCATGGCCATCTTCTACCAACCAAGAAGTAAAAGCTTTAAAAGAGCCATTCTAATGTAGAGACCATTCTTCGCTTGTCTGAAGTAGGCAGCTCTTGGATCTTTGTCCACATCCACCGTTATCTATATTAGAGAGTGAAGGAAAACAGCTGGTAATCAGGGAAAATTATGGATGCCAAGTATCACCTAAAATCCTGTTAGTACGGGTGGCAAGCTTACCTCGTCAAGCCTTGGGAGAGGATGCATCACTACTGCATGTTTTTGCAATACATTAAAGACGTCCTGGTTAACAATATACTTGCCTCTAGCTTCTTCATAAAGATCAATCCTTTCTCCAAATCTTTCTCGTTGGATTCGGGTTTGATAAATGACGTCACATTTAGAAGCAACATCCATTAAATCTGCACTTTCTTCCCATTCAATCCCCATAGATGTCAGATAATCCTTTATGTCATTCTGAAAATACAGTTGAAAAGAAATTGCTGAGTGGCAATCCTCTGTTTCACATGTAATTAAGCGTCCAAATTATTAGCAGAAAGCAGGAGGAGCATGACTCCCAGCTTTCTAAATCAACAAATTAAGTTTATTGGAATTGCTTTGAGGATGCAAAAGCAGAAGAAAAAACCAAGTTTTGAAAAATGCTACACCGTACCTTCATTCTTACAACATCAGGTGACACAAAGTAGATTTTCACATCATGGTACTTGGCTAGTAAATGAGCAAGTGATCGAACTGTTCTTCCATAGGCAAGATCTCCAACTAGTCCGACTTTAATTCCATCGAGCTTTCCAATCTCTCTTTCAATGGTGTATGCATCAAGAAGGGCCTGTGTTGCAACATGTGATAGAAATTATTGACAAACATTATTGCAAAGAAACCTAAACATGAATGTGTTGCCCCAGAAAAAATCAATGGAAACACGGAAAATCTTATTTAGATGCTTGAGACATTCCACATAATCATTAATATTTGGAAGTTGGATGAGAATTGCAGTGGAAGTACTTTTAATCCCTCCAAAACCACATCCCATCCAGAATCAAGATAACACTCCGTATCGAAGAAATGCATGCTACTAATTCACAACTTTTGAGATATTTGTGACAAATGGAGATGAGTAACATTATGGACAAACCATAACCAGCAAAGCAGAGCAGAATCTCGAAAGAATAATCAGGATTAAATTATACGTAGCAGAAAACCTGAGTTGGATGCTGTCCGGGACCATCTCCAGCATTAATAATGGGAATGCTGGCTGTTGTTGCTGCTCTTCTGGCAGCACCACTTTCAAAGTGTCTCATCACAATTATGTCTGAGTAACCTTCAACTGTCCTTATAGTATCTGCATATAAAAAGCCCAACTTACAATGGAAACAACAAAACCACTTGTCAGGGGTTTGGAAAATGACTACCTTCAAGTGTCTCGCCTTTTGCTGCTGATGAGAACTCGCGTGCATTTTCTGTCGTCAGAACCTCCCCACCCAAACGCTTCATGGCAGACTCAAATGACAGCCTAGTCCTAGTTGAGGGCTCATAAAAAAGTGTGGCCATTAGATACCCTTTAAGAAGTTGACTTCCAGGAGTATTCTTCTCAACCAACTCCATCTCACGTGCCACTTCAAATATTGCATTCAGTGTCTCTCTGTCAAATTGCTGAGCCTCAATGACATCCTCAAGTTGAAACTTATTCCCAACCATGACTGATGGTGTATTCTCAACCTCGAATGCACTGCATATGACTCTATTCTTGGAGACTAACCTTCCATTTGGTTGCAGCTCAAAAGGAATTTCGACTGACAAGGAACTAGGCTTACCACAAATTGATTGCTTTAATTGCAGGATTGAACAACTGTAAGTATGCTCATTAAAAGTATTGGCCCACATTGTCCTGGAAGCAAGCTTACTTCCATGCAATGCATATGTAGAAAATGCAGCAGAAGATGCCATTACAGTAGGAATATCTACCAAGCAGAAACATGAGAAGTTCTTATTAGAAAACTTTCTCACTAGAGAAGGAAAATGAGCAATAAAATTAAAGAAACTATTGAAATCATTTAGGAATAAGAAACAGCAACACCCAGGGTGTGACAGACTTAACAGCTGAGAGAGGAAAACAAACACAGAATTCCCAGGCAATGACTCCAGAGAAATATAGTACACATTGAATCAAATTACAAGATGATGATTGATGTAGAAATCCCTTTTTGTCTTTTACCTTAAATGCTCATTCTCAACTAAATCTACTCGAGCACTTGTCTTAGGCATTTTATCAAGCACGTAGAGGCTATCAACGTAAACATCCATGGCCTGCTCCGAATACAAAAGCATTGATGCAAATGCCGCTTCAAGTTGCAGGCTACGATCAGGCAAAAAGTTTGAGAAAAGAAGGGTAGTGGAGAGTACCTCAAAATCCGAATTTTGCGCCTTGCGGGATGGCTTAGAAAAGGCTTCCAAGGGTGTTCGATGGAGACTGCGAAATTATGGAACCCAGACTAAATTTCACCGTCCATACGTATCATGGATTTTCACTACTATTTTGTTAAAAGGAAATACTTATAAAAGCCGTTTTCAAATATTAGAATTTACATACTTTCAGGTGAGCATCAACATTTCAAGCTTTTTTTTTTTCCGTTGATTTTCTCCAAAGAAATCTTTAATGCTCAAACTTTCTGGTCATTAGGTGCATTTAAACCGGCAAAGAACTGAAAAACACCATATAAAATTTAAAGGAAAAAGAAAACGGCAAGTAATTAATGGTCGGGATCCTCTGTCCAACGGCATATCTGTCCAAGTCTCCTGCCTCGTGCAAAACGACGGCGTCTTAATCTAGAACTTGTTGACGTGGCTTACCTCTTCTATCCTGTCTTTTCCTTTTGTTTTTGTCAAAATTCTACCGTCTTTCGGCTTCCCCTTTATTCAGATATCAAGTTTTACTTTCATGCGGGGTGAACAAAAAAAAAAAATTACTATCATTCTTTCTGGAAAAAAAAAATGCAAATCTGAAGCTTCAAAGAACCTTGCAAACGGTAGAGTCCATAATTTGATGGCAAATCATGAGTACTTTTAAGGGATATATACAAACCTCAAAAAGATTAAAACGCAACCATAGCAAAAAAAAAATTAGTGGAGAAAAGCAAGCCAGAATTTTGATATATACATACTTCTTCTTTTAGAAGGGTTTAATTGATCAAATTTTTGTTTCAGAGAGTGGGATTCCTCCTCAGCTACTCTGGATTGGCATTTTCCAAACCGTTTGGAGTAAAGAATTAGAAGATTTTCTTCTATTACTCCATCGACACAAGGCCCTGTAAGAGATTGCAGTATAAAAGGAGTTCTACCTGAAGGTGATAGACGTCGGGAAGGGTAGTATTTTGACTGCAACGACGTACATGAATGTGGATAGTGAAACCAATTGGGCCTTGTTTTTTTGAAAAGGAGTTTATTTGGATGATTTATTTGAGATAATTATTATAGCGTGATGTATATGTAATAAAAAATTATTAGAATTTATAAAATAAATTATTTTATTTCAAAACATATAAATCCAAACACTATTTTATTCCAACGACGTCGTTCGTATTGGATAGTGAAATCGAAACTTGGAAGATATTTTAGATAGAGTTATACACAGATCTGACTAGAGCAAGGAATGCATTGACACCTCCTTTGGATTTTTTCCACTGCAGATGGAATTCAAACCCCCAACGTAAAGTTCAAAGAGGGATTTAGTCCCTTTTTAATGGTAGTTTCAGACAGAAGTTCTCAAGGCAGTAATTATACATTACCCCTCTTTCACATCAAACATTTTAAGTTTTTTTTTTTTTTTATTTCATTGGTGAAAGTTTCTTTTTCTTAAACATGTATGTATGGGTAACTGGTTTCCATTTCACTTGCCTAGCAAGGAAAAAATTTGGTAAAAGCGGTCTGTTTGGATTGAGATTTCTTTATACAAAAATTGTTGTTACATAATATGTTTCTCAATTACCTTTTTTATTTTTACAATTGTCTTATTTATCTCACATATATCATATTTTAAAAATGCTACACCATTATTTCCAAAAAAAAAAAAAATCTTCCAAAAAATAATACGATTGTTAAACGAACACAGTTTCCATATCAAATATTCATATAACAGTGCTTTCTTCCAACAATAAACGAAGAGCTTAAATCACAGTATTCTCCCCCCGCCCCCTTTTCCCCCTTCCAGCTTTCTTGACTTTGGCGAAAGATTACTAGTTAATCACGCCATGCAAATTAATTTAGCTAGCAATCAATCCAAAATTTGTTGCGCTTTCGTACTAAGTTTAATACTTGTCTCAACATGCTTAGGCGCAAAGGGAAATAGGATCCCACTTTCGGCTTTTACCTTACATTCTGATTCTGACTCCTTGAGCCTTGTTGAACTATTGGCAAGAGATTACTAAGCAGAACGCCCCTCATGATTAGTAGAGAATTTAATTCCTCTCGCAGCATAAGAATCACCATTTTGCATACAGATCAGAATACCTCAAGCGAAATTTGAACATAATGCATACGCCCCTTCCCATTTGAGTTCAAAAGCTGGCCATTTAGCAAACGGTGGCAAACCGGCTTTTGTCGAATCAGACGCAGATCATCTCTGCCCAATAAATTAATTCTGCCTCTTAAGGAAAATATGAGAGATTTTACGAAGTCTCTAAACGAACAACTATTACAACATCAAAAGCATTCTAAATGACTCGCAATTCAGAGCTCATGTTTTGCAAAGCCAATAATACACAGTAAACAGACAAGTGACAGCCATAAAAACCCAGCAAAGACCTGGTTGCGTTATTTAAGCCATATCACACAAGGAAAGGGCAACTGAGCTTCATTAGCACAACAACACAGACCATCAAAAAGGGGGGAAAACAAGGTACCCAAACTGGTTGAACTAATGGTTATCAGTTTCTATAGTATATATCGTACTAGCACTCAGCTAGGTGGAATAGATAGTCTGGAGGAAAAACTTCGTCCTTCAGATTATCATGTGAAGATTAAGGACCTCTAACATGATAAACTTATGTTTGCAAAACTAATCATAAATGAACAATGAAGAAAATGAGCGATCTCAAAACTAAACAAGTAGAAAGAATAAGATTCAATGCTAAGACAAGTGGTTGTTGTTTGCCTAAAGAAGCATAAGCCTAGAAACTTGCAGGCTGCAGCAAGAAATGACAAGAATAAAAGAAAGGGAAATAGAATCTAACACCTTGCATAATCAAAGGTACATTTGTCATATATCCTTAAATTCAACTTGGCAGAGAACACCGTTAAGATCCAAAAGAAAACAATAACAATTGCAAAGAAGATGAAAGGACAACCAGCAGATACTGAAGCCCTTGGTATCCATTCTGTGAAATATTACCCATCAATGTCCATAAGAAATCATTAAAAGTTGTCAATTATGGAAAAGAAATGATGAAGCATATGTGCTACCATGCACGATAGTGTAATGACAAATGAAAACAAGGCATTCCATATTTGGTTCAGGGAAAACATAGAAATGTATCATTGCTCCTGCAAGTGAAAGGATTTACTTCTCTTCTGTTTCCTCTACCTTCTGTTGTTCATAACGACGCTTAAATTTTGCAATCTGGCCAATGCCTTCGGTCCTCTCCTGTCTACCCCTTATGTGATAGACTTTACCAACTTGGTGTATTTTTGTCATCATAACGTTGATCAATCGCCCGCTCTGGGTTACGTAGGAAATCCATTGACGCTGTGGATGAATTCCTTTTTTCATCTTCTCCTAATACAATCCAAATTAGGCAAAATTACCAGCAATTTACGATCAAAAACAGGATTCAGAAAGATATAAACTTAGGCTCACGAAATTATGAATGGATACGTTTGAGATGTGCTAGAAAAAAATGAAAAACTCTCAAGCTGCTTAATCCAAACACAGAGCCAAAAAAAAAAAAAAAATCTTTTCCTTTCCTAGTTCTCCTAAAACATATATTCCCTAACTAAACAAGCAAGCAACCAGAGCAACAAGTAATTCTTCGGAAGAGACACCCAGCGTGGCACAGACTTACAGCTAGGAGAGGAAAAGAAAGAAAGAAAGAAATTATTCCCAGGCAACGACTAATAAGAGAAGCATAGTTCACAGTGAAACAAATTACAACATGATCATTTACGTCACAATCCCCTTTCTCTTTTTGACCTCACACGATCATTCTTAACTAACTTTACTCGAGTACTTCTCTTGGGCATTTTATCAAACAAGTAGAGACAGTTACAATGACCATAAGCAGGCATGGCCTTACCTCCAGGTCCAGGTGAATATATTGATGCGAATGTCGGATTATAATGAGGGATAAATTTGGAACGAAGGGCAGTGGGCGTTACCTCGAAATCCAAATTGCTCCTAGCGCAATGGCCTACACAAGGCTTGGACGAGAGTTTTGTGGAGGTGCGTCTTCGCTTTCGTTTATGAGACTGCAGAATTAGAAGGAACCAGACTAGCACTAACTTTTTTGCTTCCCCGTAAAAGTAAATGCCCTTCTGCCGTGCCGCCTTCTCCAACGTGCCCATCCATCATACATACTACTGTATTTATCTTTGATCTAACTATTTTGTTAAAACTAAAAAGCACATTTATTAAATGTTACTACAATTTTTCATAAAATAATTTCAAGTTTTTGTTAGTTTGTTTCCTCTGACGAAACTCTTCTATTATGCTTAAACTCTTCTTGTTAGTTTGTTTAAGCTCTCATATGTTGCACATTTGTTTAACCTTTTCAATCAATTGGTATTTGGTACTAAGTTTGTTTTTGTTAATAGAATATGTGTTGCGAAGCGTTTTCCGCCTTATTTTGCCAAGTACCACATCAAGACAACATCCTTCAACAAACACAACAATTTACTTTCCCCTCTCAAACTTTAGTTCATCGTTTGCCATCTTACAGACAAACAGCTTAGATACCTTCCGGTATCTTCAATCGATTTCCATCTTAAATTAGGTGAAAGCCTATTAGTTCATTTGTTGAACTACTGCATCTCATCATCAGCCGATGCAAAATTACTTTAGTTAATTGTCCAGATTATCCGCAATTAATTGGAAGTTTGTCATGGTTCGGTGCTACATAGCTACTCGTCTCCCCATGCTGTCACCTGAAAAGAGATGGATCAAACTTTCGGCCTTTTTCTCTGATTCTGACCCCTTAAGCCTTGGCAAACTATTGGCAAGTTTTCCCAATACAGAGGCTACTAAGCAGCATGCCTTCCAGTTAGTATACTACAGTATACACTTGAACTCCCTCCGTAGCATGAGAACTGCCGTTTGGAATGAAAATCAGAATGCCCTGATCAAAGTTTCGCATGATACATGAATCCTATCTGATTTGAGTTCAAAAACCTGCATTTTTTGCAGAAGGTGGAATCCTGCTTTGTTGAATCAGAAGCATATCAGCTCTGCCAACCAACCAAACACAAGTAAATTTTGCCTCTCATGAGATTACAAGAGATTTTAGGAACAACCATCCATTACAAACATCAAAATATTCTACATGACTCCCATTACAGATCTCAGGTTTGCAAAGCCAATAATACACAGTAAACATACAAGCAACAACCCTAACAATCCAGCAAACCAAGTTGCATTATTCAAGGCACGTCACACGAGGAAAGGCCAATCCTGTACTTACTCTGACCTTCATTAGTACGACAATAGACACCATATCGAATCTAAAATGTTTACATGACTCGCACCATAGAACTCAGGTTTGCAAAGCCAATAATATGCAGTAAACATACATTATCCAATCCCACAAACCTAGTTGCATTATTCAAGGCATGTCAACCAAGGAAAGGCCAATTCCTGTAATGACCTTCATTAGTATGACAACAGACACCATATCCAATCTAAAATGTATCGGCCAATGCTCAGCGGGAACCAAGCATGCTTACACAGACACCATTGTTCGCTGAGACCCTTTGTTGAGGGTATCAACATCCTCAAGAGCCTGATGTGTGACATCTGGCTTCTCAAGGACGCTTGGATTCACACTGTCGATTTCCTCAATGCTAGAAGAAATGGCTTCAAAGATCAGAGCCTTCACTTCTTGGAACCTCTCTTCAGAAAGGGATACCTCAGCTAAGAGCCTCCAAGCATTTTCCTCAGATGCCTCCTCATAATCTTTCTTCTGTTTCAGCACCATATGCCCACTAATCTCCCAAACTGCTGGGTTAACTTGTGTGTCGAGTAGCTCAGCGCTTACTTCTCCAAGAGCTTGTTTCTCTGCATAGCACTATCAATTCCATCCAACAAGAAAGAGGTCAGACGTTACACAGCCAAACAAAATAAACCAGTAAGCAGGAGTACAAGTAACACTCACAACGTGCAAGGTCACCATGAGAAAATACATAACCGGAAATGCTTACCTGTGGGAACAGGAAAATTCTTTTTCCAGAATCCGAGATAAGAACATTGTAAGGGATATTAGTTTCTTGAAGGCAGATGCACGAGTCAGCGACAACATTGGACAAATCCTTGAGAGTATTTCCACCCTCAAACACAAGACCCCTGACTGGATATTTCAGAAGTTCTGAGATTTGCACCCCACCTTTTGTGGTGGTGATCTTCTTAGAGGGAGCCTTCTCAATGGGAAATGGCACAGCCAGGTAGTAGGCCTTTAATTAGAAAAACAAATTACTTAGTCCAGAATTCGTTATAGAGAACTTTCCAACTATGAAATCAAATTAGCAGAGCTTAACGGTACACCATGTAGATGGCAGATTGGAACCTGGAAATGAAGATGGTTGATGGTGGCAAATGCACCCAAGCTGTTGTAACCCAATCGGAAGTATGGGCTTCGAGCCTCTGCAGCCATGTACAGAGCAAGCAACAAGCTATCATGGTCAATGCTCTGAGGCAAGCAATTGAGAATTTGAGGGATTAACAGCACATGTCCATACTCAATAGGACTGACCTGTAAATTAACCAGGACGAATTCAGCTAAAAATAGATGAAATTCTAACAAAAATCAATTACAATGACCATGAAAGGTAAAGTAACAAACGTTTATGGCAACAACACTTGGTGAGTTCTCAGTATCAATGAGTGCACTTGGCAAGAACTGGACTTCATCGCCCGGCTCAAACTGAAAGAGGATCTCTTCCTGCCCAACTTTAGTAAAGTTGAATTTGGTCTCATCAAAGGGCTGCAAAACCTTATCAACTCGAAACTCAGTGGGCCTCTTCTTAAGGTGCCTGCCCTCATTCAGCTGAGCAATAAAGCCATATTCACCAGGAATCACCTATTCCAACATTCGTTGTTTACATCAATGTCATATAGGATTCTCGAGCAAGACATCCTAGAGCCTCAAAACCAAACAGATAATAGATAGTAAAAAGGGAGAAAGCAAAAACCTTGGTTTCACAGGCAGTAACATCATAGCGAAAGAGGCCTCTTTGCATCCGACCCTCCCACTACAGTCAAATTGCTACTCTCAGCACGCATATGTAAAAATAAGAGTTTAATTTAATACCCTAGCATTCTTACGACATATACCTCCCCGAGCAGGAGAGATTCCAGGAAAGGAACCGGAGGTTCTTTGTTCTCACGGCTAAGGCCAACCTTCTCATTAGCAACTTCGTTCAACCTCTTAAAACGATACAAAGGCAGCTTTGCGCCTAGTGTCCAATCAACAGACAGAACCAAATACTACACTTCAGCCCCAGAAACACGACATATAAAACAAGAAATTTAATAATCACGGTGCAACAATTGATCAAGTACCTGGAAGGCAACAGTTCATGAGGCAATTTCGGCCGCACCCCCCTCCTTGGCGAGCAGCACCTTCCTCCGCCTCTTCCTTTTGGTAGTTGGAAACGACAGTAGGAACCCTCTTAATTCTCAGCATTTTTCATACAAGTTTTCAAATTTCCCAGAGGGCAGCAATTAAAAAGTCAACGAAACCAATCAAAAGCAGAGATTCTTGGTTGGTAACAGAATTCGGCGTACTTAAACACTTGAGCGGTGAAAGTATAATTTTAGTAGTGCGAAAAATCAATTTTAACTTTAAAATACTGCTATATAAATTAGACCTAATAAAAAAGTTAATGACCGCCGCCGGCGAGGAAGAGGAGGTCGGAAGGGCTGCCGCCTTCAGAGGGCAAGGCGCCTCGTCCGCCGTGCGGCGAAGGGTTGTTGCTCTCGCTTAGACAACCCTTGCGTCGTACAGTTCGGACATGTATGAGAGGGCGGAAAGCTCTGTGTATAGCCGTGATGTCTGCAACTCGTTTAATCCTGGGTCTTACCCCTGCACCTATCAAACCTGCAATTGCCAAATCGCATTAACACACCTTTGTTTCCAGCCTCCGGGGGTGGTTGATAGCGATTGCAGAGATTCAATCGATTAAACTATATCCCGCTCGGTTGGCTAGCTGTAGAAGCAAGGCAGGAAGGGGAGGGTTTGGTCTGCAAAACGAGGAGATTTGCTGCTGGTTTTTTGCTGGGTGATTTGGGGGCGGAGATGGCAATGAAAGGCGGGTGTATATATAGTAATTACATTATCCGAAGATAAGAGTTGGGCGGGTAAGGATGCAGCAGTGGGTATGGTTATTGGAGGGAGTGGTCCCTATGTCCGTGTCTTTGACACTGCTGAATGGGGACCGGAATCCGGGTATGGGGTCAAAAAAGGGTGTACAAAATTTTTACTTCTACGGTATTTTATTATGGAGTATTCATATTTCGTGATTTCATTGGATACTTTTATATAAATATAAAATTTGTAGTGAAGCTTATTCATGTGTTGTTTTCGGATTATCAACCACTGAAAAAGAACGCTGAACCCTTGATACTCTCCATTTGTCCGAATTGAGGCTGAGGCAAGAGGCGAGAAGTGAGTAGTGATTTCCAAAATAATGAGCCAGTAGTGTTTGATCGGAGCTTTTGAGACTCAAATTGACTTACGATAACGACATGATGATGTTCGTGGAGAAAAAAATTAATTTAAAAATATGTTAAGATAATATTTTAAAAGCTTTTTTAAATATATATGAGATAAAATAATAGTTAAAAATATGTCAATAAAATATTTATAAATTTTTTTACATAAAAAGGTATTTTTTTAAAAACTTTTTCATATAAAGTGTGGTTAAAAAATATGTTACGAGAGATTTTTGGGGGAAAAGCCGCATTCCAAATGGGACCGCTCTGGGAGAAAATTAGCCTCCTTTCGTGAACCGCTTTTTGTAAACGGATGTGGATTTGAGTTGAATACAATCCCCAAAAAAAAATTTAAATGCATTTACGTAGTGTCATGAATCTAATGCTGATAATGTATGCACCGTCAGTGTAGGAAAGATTTACTCTTAACACAATTGAGCTGAACTTGACTTTTAACCTTGCTCGGACTCCATGGAGAGCTCTAAAAAGAAAAATAAAAAAGAGAAGAGCTCCTAGCGTAAATCTCGAGTTTGAACTTGAGCTCAAGTTCAATCCTGGGTTAAAATTAAATTTAGTACTAAACGTAGAAATTCAACAATGAATAGCCTTTTTATTACAAAAAAAAAAATTTCCAATAGGGAATAAATAGATTTGAAAAGTGCAGGAAAAAAAATTTCGAATTCAAAACTGCTAATTCAATCTTAGTCACTACACCAATTATCCATTTGAATATGAATAGACACGAATTAAATAGGGTTGTTGGATAAGCTCCCGTTGAAGTTTAATTCATTCGTCGCTGGGGTCAGGTTTTCATCATTAAGCTTAGATAGATTATGGGATCAACTTATTGAGTTTCATACGTAATTGCCGAATAGACGTACCGATTGAGTGACAAGCTAAAACGAGTCTATTTCAACGCTTTTGCCTGAAATTTGGGTCGGCTTAATTCTACAGGTCCTACCTAAGACGTGTCCATGCGTCCAACTTTTATTTAAGTAGGATAAGCATTTCACCGTATCAATAATTGCTGCAACAATGTCATCATTTATGTTGATGCTCAGTTTGTTGGCCTGTCATCGCGGAGCAAGCAATAGGAATGGAATGCAACCTTCCATGGTGGGGATGGGCCTCTCCTTTTGCATTTCCACGGAGAGGGACGGGCGGAGAGCGGTCCACTGGAGTTAACTGTACGGGCATCTGTACCAAGATACCGGCGCTCATATTTCGTATTTTGAGAGCTGATCAGTGATTACGTGAGAAACACGCACCACCGCAAGGGAAACGGAAAAAAGGTAAGGCACGTACTATAAGCAATAGCCTATACGAACTCATTAACTTTTTTTCTGAGAAACAAAAGAAAATGAATTCATGGCTTCATGATGGATTGGGGGAAAAATACAAAAAAATACGTGCACGCGGAAATTTCTTGGCTTGGAAAAGGATCCCCGAAGTATCCTCCGCCGTGGACTCGACTGGCCTGATTGTATGGCCAGCGTTGCCCGTCGTGTAATAAAGCGGGCATTCCATCTTCCCAGCTTGTGGGACCCACCGCTAACGATCTATTTGCATTTCAAAGAAATATTTAGCAGCTGTGCAGACGAACACGCTCTTCTGCTCAATGCCGCAGTTAATTGGACGATTTCTTTAATATATTTTTTTAAAAAAAAAAACCTTTTTTAAACCTTCATATTTAAAATTAACCACAATAGTCTCTCAGATATAAAAAGTCTGCTAGATTGGTCCTAAAAGTCGTTTTCGCTCACTTCTCTGGCCAAGAAGTGCGCGCTTCTCTCACTTACCCATAAATTCAAGGACAAAAATAAAAACACATTTCATTTCCTCTTAAAAAATATGTTAGCCACCAAAATCCTAAATACAGACCTCGATCGAACAAGGGAGATTTTAATTTTTTCCATTTTTCAATATCATGTTGACGATGGTGCCAACAATCAAGGTGCAAAGATCATATTGCTTTTACACCATATGTTTTGTTTCTTCTTTTGACTGTAATTAAATTCTTATTCAACACAATCAACAAAATACACATTCAAAAGTAAGTAAAGTAGTCCAGAGTAATTTTTCTTTTTAAATTCTTCTTTCTTGCTCAGCTTCCAACCGATTGATGGCCTTTAACAAGGTAGGTATCATTGAAATTGATTTATTGCACATCAGAGGATTATACCACTTGAAATAGTGACATGTACGATTTACCTAAAATGTAATAACAGCACATATTAGGAATCTATTTTCACTCTATATTAAGAACCAATTTTTTCTAAAACAACTAAAATAAAATATGCTCGGACTTATTCCATAGTTTCGGTAGCCACAGAATCTCTCTCTAGGATTTGCAGTTTTCCAAAAAATCACAATCATGGGTTTTTTTTATCACAATGACATCAATCATTATTTATTTCCAGTGTACTCTTCAATGAGTGAGTTTCTTAAATGTTCTTTTTTGCTCTTCTTTTACTACTTGTAGGTGACCACACTAAAATTTTCTTCTTTTATTGGGTGTTTGATGGCTTACAACTAGGATTTTAGTAGCTAAAAAATGGAGGGGAGGGGGAAAAAGGGTTCAGTGGTCTACATTTTTTTTTCTTTTTTAAATAAAAAGAGGAAACGAAGTGTTTTTTCATCTTTTTTACCCTTAAAATTACGGACACGCGAGAAAGATGTGTACTTTTTGGTTGAAAAAGTGAGTTAAAACGAATTTTGGGACCAATCAGGCAGGTTTTTTTATATCTAAAGGATTATTGATGCCGATTTTAAATGTGAGGGATTAAAAAAATTTTTTCTAAAAATATGAAGGACTAATTTGACAAATTTTTCATTCAAAGTACTATTTAGCAGCTGTGCAGATGAACACGCTCTTCTGCTTAATGCCGCAGTTAATTGGACGATTTCTTTATACAAAAAAAAAAAAGAAGAAGAAAAACGTGTTACAGCAAATAATTTTTTTTGGAGGGTTGTTACCGCAAAATTTTAGAATAAATGGAATAGCCTCATTGGACAACGGCTTGCTGTCCCGTACTATGGATTTCTAGACGCTTTAGGAACATAATCGACAAAAAAACTTGTGGAAAGCATCGAGATTCGTATCTTCCTTTAGAATTTTAGATTATTCCATTGTACTACTGTGCTACTTCTGCTCCAAGCTAACTTAACCTCGACTATTGGGCCAATGTGGAATCAAATGATGGCATCATCGTGTTTCCTTCATTTTATTGATTAGGTGATCTTTCAAAATTGGCTCCATTAAAATACTCCATCCGTCCCACTTTGTTAGTATTGTTTTCCTTTTTCGTCCGTCCCAAATTGTAGTCCACTTTCCCATTAAGAAATGTAGTAATCTTTCAAATTGTCTAAAATACCCTTATTAAATATCTTGTTATTAATACATTGTTATTAAATACTAACCCACTACATTAAATTAGCTGTAACTGATATTAATTGGCACTCTTCGTGATTAGCATAAGGGTATTTTAGGAAATTATTAATCTAAATTTATGTTTCCAACCAAATTAATTACACTTTCTTAATCTGTGTGAAAAAAAAACCAAGACTAATAAAACGGGACGGAGGGAGTATGTGATTAGCCGCCCCGCCCCCCGCCCCCCTCCTTGATTTTGGAATGCATGAGCACAATTATTAAGACTCTAGGAGATGAAGAGTTGACTCCCTGACCAACTTTTCCCGAGGATAAACTATAAACAAAAGGAGATGGAAGAATGTTTAGGGCAAAAAGTTATCCGCTTCATTTCGAATGGTCTGATTTGTAGTTCAAGAATTTTAGTACTAGTTTGCTGTAGATTTTCTTAAAGGTCTATTTAAAATGGTGTGTGTTTGAATTGCAGATTTTTAAAGAAAAATCGTTACATTTTTTTGTAGATATATTTTTTAATTATTTTTTTATCTCACATATATCATATCGCTAATGCTATCCAAACAAAGCCGAATTCAAGAATGGCTACTGAAGCGCTATTAACCACAACGTTCAAAACTAGCTAGGCATGTTACATGATCAAAACATGGTGTCTAGCATTTAGGCCTCATCTTTTGCTATCATGTTCTTACCTTTTAGTGAGAGCTAAGAACTGCTACAATTACCATTTAAAAAAATGGACTTCCAAATGCTCAAATCAATCAGAATCTTTCAATCCAATGCCAACTAAAATCACCGAACTAAGAAAAGTCGAGGTAAGGAGAAACAAAATTGGATTTTTTTTCCCCCCAAAGTACTAAGAAAATTAGATGTGGTATAAGTTGGCTGCATCAAATAGAAATGTTGTACCAGGTAGTAAGTACCCAAAATTTGGAATGACAAAAAAGTCTTTCACGAACATGACAATGGTTATCCGATGCAGTTGAAAAGGCATCATGTCAGTCTGAGCGAGGCCACAGGACAAGAAGGGGAAATTTCGCAGGCTGTCGTTCTGTTCTACTCAACGTCGCACAGGGTATTGGGGAGTGAACAGACTTTCTCCAACAGCTTTGGTACCGTACGGGGGGACCTCCACATCACGTTCACTGACAATCATTCTACCACCGGGCAAACCACGAAGGGTAACGCCAATGGATGGGTCTCTCTTTTTCTTTCAGCTTTGGCCCATTTTACTGTACACAGCACTTTAGTCTTGCCATGCGTCACAATTTTAAAAGACCTCCACTTTCTATCGTACGGTTTTTTGACATAACTTTTTTTTTTTTTTGGCGGGGGTATAGTTCCGCTCTGTCGGTGGCGTAGAGATCCATAATCCCCTTGCCAAGAATCTTGCAAAGTTAATTACCAAGAACTTTGTTGAACTGAAACAAAAACCAAAAAATAAGAACGAGGGCAGCTCTTTGATGAACCATCCATTCACTTCTGTATTCGACTACTGTGGACACCACTTGGGCAGTTCTATACCGAGGTGATTATCCCGGCCCTTTAGTTTCTCCAAGTATCTCGTCCTCACCTTCCCGAGGTAAAAAATCATCTCAAAAAATTGATTCAGCCTCACTCTTACCTCGAGCACGGTTATAAATTCTAACACCCTAATAGATAAAGGTGACTAGTGATTGATATGTTGATATAACCACCCACCGTCCGAGCGATTAAAAATATGCCTGACTCCGCCTCCATTGCCTATCATCTAATAATTAATTAGTCGTAGGTGTCAAATTCTATCAATTGAATTTTCCCTTATAAATACTCCTCACCAGCTAGATGCTAGGTACACATTACCAACCACTCAACTGCTCGTACCTTTAATTTCCGACCTATAACTGACTTCAACAAAGTGAGACCAGGGGACAAGGCTCCGGTCATTCTCGTATATTTGAGAAATGAGCTTGTTCTCCTCGTCAGCTAATGCTGCTACATTTACTGGTTCAAATTCCTAAAGCTAACAATTAACAATTTGAATATCCTATAGACATGGTAAGCTACTGGATCATGGCTTGGGTGGGAGAAGAAGAAACGTTAGCAAAACTTTTGGGCCACACGGGGTTCATTTCTCAATTTAAATATTAGCCCAAGACAACTGGAATTGGTCCAGGATTGGAGACTCAAAAGCCCAGCCCGGCTAAAGAACCCATTTATTTATTTATTTATTTTTAATTTAATCCAAATAAATCAAACAAATTGAACAAGGATCCAAAAATTATAATAATAAAAAATTAGGATGCTACTACTGTAATAGTAGTTCTATACTTGACGGTGAAGATTCCAGCTACCGGTTTCTTCCCATCTTCCTCGCAAGCTGGAAGTTGGAACCAACAATTTACTTAGCCCGGGCAGGTGCCCGCGTGAGTCCTCACCACCACCCTCCCCCGCGACGCCCCTGACCGAATTCCTCCAATTGGAAAGCGAGACCCAAAAAACTCCACGTCTCCACCTCCGGGATCCGAATCCACGTTCAACGACGTAGTTTTCTCTAGATTATAAGCCCTAAGTCAACCTGCAACTTCCACATTTTTATGATCCAAAAGGTGAAATGAACGAAGTAATGACGGCAGCTGATGCATCCTCCAGCTTACGCCCATACTCATCTCCACACTCCATTTATCCCTCCAATCTCCCCCTTGTCTCCGCTTTCCTCGCTTGTCTTGTTGCCCAATTTCTCAAGATCTTTACCCATTGGTATTGCATTCTGATATTCTTGATTTGTTTTTTTTTTCCTTTTAGCTGTTGATTTAACTGGTCTCATATGATAACAGAGAAAAAGTTTTTAACTTTACTCTGATTGTCTATCTTTAACTCTGAAATTTTAGCTTGGTTAATTAATGCTGTTTTAGGAAACTGTAGTTGTTGAAGTGTACTTGATTTTCTGTTAAAATTGGAATGACTAAAGGGTTGCTTCGGTTGAAATAGGGAAATATCTTTAGCTTTGTCAAGTTTATTGGTGTTATGTGGCGTGTTGACCCAAAGTATTTCTATTTAAGGGCTGGTGCTGTACTTTCCACTTTCCCTGTGAAAACTTTTTGAAGGGTAAATTGTTAATTTTATACCTAATTATATTGAGCTTGAGTTGAACCGAGATCAGTTGCCTTTGTTTAGTGATTTGAGAAGCTTAAGTCTGTGCAGAGTCTTTGATGACTTCCTTCAGGAGGAACAAAGGACATAATGAATTTTGTCATTAAATGTGTCTGCTTATTTAATGAACCCTGGAGTGATAATGGAACTACTAATGAGTGACGCTATGATTTCAGTTGGGACGATGGGGTGTTAATGTTAGACTGTCAGTGGTAAAGACGGAAATTAGTTAAAGGTTCTTTGCTTTCCATGTTGGTGCCTTTTTTGGAGCTTGCCTTTTTTTTTTTTTTGTCACTTTCATTTCGTGCTTGTAACTTTGAAGCATTTGATTTCCAGGTTCAAGGAGAGGAAATGGGATTCGAGAAGGATGCTTAGCTCTGGTGGAATGCCGTCATCACATTCAGCAACTGTTACTGCTCTTGCTGTAGCAATAGGTTTGCAAGATGGAGCGGGAACATCTGCTTTTGCCATTGCGGTCGTTTTGGCATGTGTTGTATGTACTTTCTAAACCAGGTTTTCTCCATTCTTTTACATTTGTATTACATAGCTTCAAAAATGCTTCAGTAATATTTAAAGTAGGAAGGTCAGTGGGCAACCAAACCCCTTCAACATCAACCATAATGTGTTTATTCTAGACGGAATAAGGTTTTGTAGTGGGAAACTGAGATGGTTTTATATCTCAGATGGCGGATCAATCGAATCTACTTGATAGTATTTAGAAACATACACCATTCCATTTAACCAACTAACTTAGGGTCCTGATATCTCCGGCAAATAGCTCCCTTTTTTCCTTTTTCATATTCGCTCTCACTTGCTCTCTGGTTGGGTTCTTTGTTTTGTTGAGGCTGCAGTAGCTACTTTCTTTATTGGAGCTTTGGATAGTTTAACAAGGAGCAATCATTTTCAGTTATTTCTTTTTGCATTTATTTCAGGTAATGTATGATGCTACTGGTGTTAGGCTTCATGCCGGTCGGCAGGCTGAAGTAAGATTTTACCTTTTGCATTCAAAGATCCTTCGCTAACTGTTTATTAGTGTCTCTCCCTATGAACTTCATTAACTGTTTATGAGCTTTACTGTCTTTTGTGTTTTAGTTACATTCTTCATTGGATGGGTATGCACATTTTGAATTGTGTGTATGAGTTATCCTATTTACTAGAAACTTTTCATATGGCTTCTTATACAATGCATGTTGTATTCAGGAGTCTACCCAAGTTGTTTTTCTTGCTTTTTGTTGATTATATAGTTTGACCTTTCGTTTGTGCAGTTATTGAATCAGATAGTTTGTGAATTGCCCCCTGAACATCCTGTTGCTAATGTTAGGCCTCTGCGAGATTCACTTGGTCACACTCCTTTCCAGGTTTGACTGCAGAAAAACTCCTCTAGCTTTACTTATTCTTAAGTTATACAGAGACTGATTGCTTGTTACTGTCTTTTAATTATTTTATTTTTCTTTTAAATGTGGGTTTTGCCTTTTGGGGTCATGGTTTGGTCATTGAAGGCTGGACATCTGTGAGCAGCCTTTACTGATATACTTGCTGAGCTCTGTTTTATTCATCTGGAACATTGACTCTGTGTTTGGAACACTACTGTTGTTTAATATTATGCTCGAGAACGGAGTTAGTGCCTTTCACTAGTTGCTGGACATATAAATCCACCCAATGCTGTCCTCCATTAGGGTTCTTTGTAAACTGCGGTTGTTTGTTTTGGGTGTTAATTCTGCCTTTTCCTTTTTCTTTTTTAATTTGTTCCCAGCAGGGGAGGTGGGACTTAAGAAGTGGGAAGGGGGCAGGGGGATTTGAACCTAGGACCTCTAATTCCTAAGGTCTCAACCTTAGCAATTAGACCAAGGCCTTCTCGGCTTGTTAATGCTGGTTTTAATATTCTCTTAATGAAATTTACATAATTATTTAATATCTAATTCTCAATGATGCGCCACTTATGTTGCAGCGTACTTACCTAGAAAATAAGTACTGTGATACCCATATTGTGCCTGAGGTTTATATTTGGGTTACATGCATTGATGTCCACTGAATTTATCTTTTTAGTGTGTCACTATTATTCCCATATAGAGGTATTGTGGCTAATGTTCCTTGCAGTGATATCATGATGAGCGGTACCATTCAGAGTCACTTCCATGGTATACCACTGTCTTCTTAATTGCAGCGATTAACACACTGTCCAGCTTTTTAGGTTCTTAAAATATTATGTACTACAGCAAGAGGATAGCTTGACCCCACCAACCCACCCACGCCCCCCCCCCCCCCCAACAAAAAAAAAAAAAAGAAATTCTCATAGTGACATTATGTGGTACAGGTTGTTGCTGGTGCTTTGCTTGGATGTGTGGTAGCCTATCTCCTGAGTAGCTCTGCTTAGAATGGTGCTGGTGATTCTTCAGAGCCAAGTGCTATAAGAGGCTTTTGTACTTTCTGATTCGTTCAGGCTGCAGCTTGACTGGTCGCTTCAAGTAGAAAGGAAAGAGCTAGGAGTTAGGAATCGGATCCTTTGTGGTGGAAGATACGCTCATTAAGACACGGTTTGGGAAATTTTGCATGGTGGGGTCATTAGAGGGTGTGGGTGATCGAAACTGTGTATCGGTACAAGTAACATATATAATGTCATTTGTATTCTGTGTTATGGTATCCATTTTCTAAGATCTTAGATAAAGAATATCCAGTGGAATTGGAGGCAATTCTCAACATTTGTATTTGTGTACACATAGTCAACTTGGTGAGAAATGAGTTCTACTGTTGATTCAGGTTTGACTCAGTGACATATATAGTTGTTAGATTGTTGTCGATGCTAATCCCCTGTAATTCATCCTCATCAATTAGATGAGATGTAGAATTGATGTGTAGCATGTTCCTGGACAGCAAAGTGAGTTTTGATTTAGGCCTCCAAGGATTCTTTGCCTCCTTGTATTATTGTTAATCGAGCTTAGTTCAGCATTATATAGCTTTTCGGCATCTATTTATCTTGTGACTATTGTCCTCGGGCAGTTTTAAGTAACTTTTTTTTTTTTTTTTTTTTTTTTTTTGTATCTTCCAAAAGTGAATGCCTGCAAGTGAACGTTCGTCTGCATGTAACTGTTTAGGTTCTATTGTTGGGATGGTTTCGCTGCTAAGTAGGTGTCAACTGATTCGCAGGTGATAGTTGTCATTACAATTGCACAATTCTTCGGTTCATTGAACCATTAAAAGTAAAGCCAATTTGGCTACCTTGCAACAAAGTGAGGTGACGGTCATATTTGGTGAAGTATCTTTTGCTATGCATGTTACTGAAGTTTGGATTGGAGATGATAACCTCGAAAAGGTTATGCTGGTTTTATTTTCCATGGCAGATCAGGGCTGTACTTTTTAGTGCTACTTGAAACCTTATCGATCTTAGGCTCATGGGGTATTTACTTGGTACCACTCACTCCTCAGGACGGTGCATGCTCGAAACCGACTTTCGATATAGTTGGAAAAAAAAAAGGGAAAAAACAAAAAAGAGAGCAAAAATGCTTAAACGCAACTCTAGGGAGAGATAAACTAATGTGGATCAGATAAAACATAATAGAGACAAATGCCAGTTGGTTTTTTCACTTCAAAAAGTCCGATCCGATGAGATGGGATTGCTAGAGCTACTCAGCCGATCCTCGGACAAGTTTATCCAAATGGATGACAACATATTGTGTCTTCTTGCCAAAAGCTTCGGTCTCTGCTGTTTATCACCTACATCTCTAGTGGGACAGAGAACAGGCGAGTGTCAAAGATTGTACTTTCCTTTCGTTTATCTCATCAAATCAGTTTCCAAGTTCCAACTAATAAGCTAAAGCCTTAGAGAGTAAGCGAAATCCTCGGAAAGAAACAAAACCGGAGCAAGCAAAAACCCCCCGGAACAATTTGAACGGACATGCCTGCAAGTGAATCTGAAAAGCTCATCCAAACAATATTCTGAAATTCAAGTAACCTAGCAAACAAGAGAAAAAAAAGAAAAAAAAAAAGAAAAGAAAAGCGTAAAAAAGGTGAAGATTATGCCTGGACCGTCAACTTGGTAAAATTTTCCGCCTGCTGGCCCAATTGGCCCAGAGCCGTAGAATGGGAAAAAAAAAAAAAGGAAAAAGTATAATCGGATTTTGTGGCGGGGACTCCACTACCACGACTGCGAGCATGACAATTCTTCGAGTGGGCTTTTAGTCGTAGAGATAAGAGATTCCATCGGAAAACTTAAGCTACTTTGGGACCAGGGCAAAGATCACGCATCTGGATTTCTTACGACAGGAAAAAGGGCGACTGGATCGGTAAAAACGCCGCCGGCCGGTTGAAGTAAGTTAGTGGACAAGAGTAGAAGAGCTGCCTGCCTTTGCCTTTGCGTTCTCCAAAAATCAGAAAAAAAAAAAATCAAAAAGGGGAATGATCAAGTGGAATGAGAATAATCAGTCCGTTTTCCCACCGACCTTATCGTATGAAAATGTCTAGTCCGACTCAGATGAACTTTTCCCGGTTTCGCTTGTTCTTTGGTCTCCTTGATGACGTAAGTCAGAATCAAAATCTCCTTACTTGAAGTTGACGATGATAAAGTTCAGATTATACCACATCTCCCATGCAACCTACCACAAAGTTCAGATTTTTTTATTGATGCACAAAGAAGAATTACCGGCGAGCATTGCAAGGAAGGCACCTTAGAAAGATTAATGTCTTCTATAGACCCTTTTTTACAAAATAACATGTTACTCATTTTATCATAACAAAAAAACATGTTACTTATTATTTTTTTTCTTTTTTAAAAAAATTAAAAAAGGATCAAGAGTGATTTCTTATTTATTTCCTTGATAAGTCAAACCCGTAACATGTTATTTATTTCATACGATATATTTGTATAATAACAATAACATAATATTTATTGCATATTACACATATGTTATACTATATTAAAATACAGACACTAGGTGAGGCGGGGGGATTGCTCCTCCGCCCCGTCCCATTTCATGCGGGGGAAGAAAAATTGCCCCTCTCCCATCCCCACAGTACTAACCCCGACCTCATTCCTCCCTCTATGGAGCAGGGCTCATTTCCATTGCCATCCCTAAGGATAGTTGCTTGTCCTCTATGGTTGGCAAGGCCTAGTCTAAGATATATTCAAGTTTCAGGCAAATAAACTGAGATTTCCTTGTACAGTAGTAACAACTTTTTGGATTAATTTTCCATATGCTAATAATGTAGAAGCCATTAGGTTTGGATGCCCGATAACTAATTTTAATTTAAATTTGAAATTCACATTTTTCATGTACGATGTGTATCTGAACCCAATAATATATATGCATTGTAACGTACGAGAGATTAATTTAGACCTTTTACACACATAAATTCTAGAATATACTAGTTGGTTATCAATTAATCCATCCCACCACATCATGATTACTTGACAGGTTTCAGGGGAGGACAGCTTTTGGTGGCACTAGGCAAATATGAGTGCACGGTTTTGTCTAAATTAGTTTGGGGAAGATTTGTGGGAGGATATATATAGTTCGAACAATTCTCTTTTATATATCAACCACTAAAGCTCTATATCCAGGATTTAATTAAACCCTAAAAGACAAGAAAGGATCCGGGCTCCAGTGTAACCCTACCATAACTAAGCAAGTTTTTCTACCATGTTCTGATTGTTTCGTCTTTTCGGAATTTTATTTGCTTCTTTTTGTTGGATTGCACGTTATTCTGTTCAAGGAGTATTAATTTATTTTCATGGGGAATCAGGATAAAGGCAAACCAACATTCTTCCAACCCGCCCCCTTAATCTGATTTTCACTCCTGCGTCTGTGTATATAAATCAATAGGCCCCTCCACATTTCCACTCCACCGTACTAAAGCATCTACTGCCATTCACTCTCTGTTCAAAGGAATTACACAAACACAAACAACATCATAGTGTCCATATTCCTAAGCGTATTTTTATTGATCATGGACAAGTTTAAGAAGTCTCAAATTCTAAAGCTTTGTTTCATAGCTATTCTCCTAAGCGTCACGCCTCTCTTATCTACATCATTGAGGTCTCCATATCTCTACTTTGTTTTCAATCTTCTCATCGTCGCGCTTGGTGCTGAAGCTGGCCTTCTTTCCTTCATTCTCAAAGCAGCAGAAGACAAGAAATCTCCTCCTTCTACAAGTCATGAAACACAAAAAGCTAAGATAATAATTCCTTCAGATCAGTATTCTCCGAATGATAAAGAAATATCTGCTAACACCACCACCAACGCCAAGGCAATGCTTCTTGAATCTGAGCCTACAAAAACCAAGAAAAAACCTGATGTGGCCGAGAAGTTGTCGTCTGAGAAGATTGTTGCAGGTGTCAAGGTTCAGAAGGTTGTCAAGAAAAGCCCTTCTACACCAAGCCTATTTTTTATAGCGGGTGCTGAGACTGAAGTAGAAGATTTTAGTTCAGATGATGATCAACAGGAAGCTGTTGGGGATGAGCTTAGTGGACAGGAGCTATTTCATAAGGCCGAGACATTTATTGGGAACTTCTATGGGCAATTGAAGATGCAAAGAGAAGACTCATCGAAGAAAATTCATGAGCTTTACCACAAAGCCTTTTGATCACCCGCAGCACCCCACATACTCCTGTTTCTCCCAAAGTTCCTGATGTAAGATTTGGTGGCCTCTGATATTTATTATTGGGCTCGGCCTTTTGGGATGTGCATGTGATTTTCTATTCATGTTTCTCCAAAACCTTAGGAAAGGTCTGTCATTGTTTCTGCCAACTAGCTAGGTTGGTAGTTTTTAAAGTGCCAAAATTCTTGCCGTCCTTAGAGAGGTGGCTAATTTACCTAGGACGTATGGAGGAGGATCTTATCCATCATCTACATATAATTTGTGTCAGATTGGACACGACGACACTCGTGAAGAAACAAATAGCACATTTCAAATTACTGAATTAGATAAAGTTTGCAGGTACAGGTTGAATCTATGTGTATATAATGTAAGTATTTTATTTTAATATAAATGACGTCTTGATGCTGTATTGGTACTCCATTTTTCATGATCACCGCTACCTAAAAAGAAGGCTGCAAGGTGCATTAATTCAGAAAAAAATGGAAAAGGTCCTTCAGCCCTTTTGTTTGTGTAGCTGCATGCTCTTTCTTTGTTCTTTTTTTGCTGTCAAGGGCAAAAGTTTGAATTAGCAAAGGCTAGATGTTAGTCGCATGCTTTTCCGCTTATAAATTCATGGAGTGCAGGTTTTATCATTCGAAATTCTAACCATTATGATGTTCAAGTTCAAGGGAGGTAAAGAACGACTACTTTCATGATGTTGCCCGCTTTTCCAAGTAATCCAACTACGATTCTGCGGTGTCGATGCAACTGCTTGGAGGCTACGACTTAAAAACGGTTTGCAATGGTGCTGACTTGGCAGATAAAGCTAATATATTTGATACGCGTGTCAGTACGAGGTTTTAACCGTCCAAAATCTTATTCCGGGATTTTACCCTGTTCTTGTTGATACAGAGACAGAATAATGCAGAGATGGAACGTATACTTAGCAATAGGGTTAATCACACTTTACCCTCTTCCCCCCGAGATTTGGAAGTAATCACGCTTTAACGCCCTAAATCTCTTAAAAGTGTACGCTAGTTTACACCCTAAGAGGACTAGTCAACTTTACAAATCTTAATTCCACGAAAAGATAAGTAAGTCCTATGAAAATATTGTCCTTTTTTTTTCCGAGTTTATCTTTAAAAAATAACAAGCTAAATATTGCGCTATGTTTCCAAAGTTTTGCTAACTAATATTTATTGTGATCGCCATTGTTATTCGTTTTAAATTATAATAAACTGACTAAAATATTTAAAACATGAACATGACCAATATGAGTAAGAAATGATTTATTTATTTTGTTTTTATCAATTTGATATTTTTGTATAGTGGATATTGCATTGACCATGCATATTTTTAGCAATAAAGGGACAATAATAGTAAAATACTAATAATTTCATAGCTAAAAAATGTATAATGTCATTACACTTGCATTTTTCTTTTTGATGGAATCAAGAATTTCTAACTTTGGCTAATTTTTATACTTTTAAAGCTTAAGATGGTAAAGTGTGACTAACCCGAAAGCTAAGGGGGCAAAGTGTGATTAACATTTTGCAGCATTAATCACCTCTTCTTTTTTTTTTTTTTCATAACGATCAAACTATCCCTTTGTTTGTGGTATGAACATAATTATACCACGAGTTTTCACCAAGAAGTCATGCATTTGATACTCGCGAAATAGGGTTGCAAACGAATCGAGCCGCTCGAGTCAAGCTCGAGTCGAGCTCGAGCCGGCTCAAGTCAAATTCGAGCTCGAACTTGAGCTCAGAATATTAAGCTCGTTAGCTCGCGAGCCGGCTCGCGAGTTTGAGTATATATATATATATTATTTTTATTTAATAATAAAATTATGTATATTATATATATATATTTTTTATTTTTATAGTAAAATTACGTATATATCCTTAATATTTTATTATTTATTTAAAAAAATATTATTTTATTTATTTTTTTTAAAATATAAAAATATTATTTTTTTATTTGTTTCGAGCTCGAGCTCGGCTCGACTTGATTAGAGTCGAGCTCGAGCTCGAAAATTGCTGGCTCGTGGAGCTCGAGCTCGAGTTCGAGTTTGGTAAAATTTAGTCGAGACTCGGCTCAATTAACTCAAAACTCGACTCGATTCGGCTCGTTTGCAGCCCTATCGCGAAAACACTGGACATTAATTACACAGGTAATTTAATCCGATCAAATGATGATCTGAATTTGCGGCAGAGAATCTAGTATTAACACAACTATAGAGAGGATCAACTGGAAAAGCAAAACTAATCTTTCTTCTTCTTCTTTTTTGTTGGGCTTTTCCTCTCAAATTTATTCATGTTAGATGCTTTCTAGATCACATTCGAGTATTCTTTTTTGTGTTTTAATTAATTAGTACTCAAACTTTCGAGTAAAAGTTTCTTGCCCTTTTCGTATGCAGCCAAATCCGTTTGCACCATGTGAAATCATATCTTTTCCTTTTGCGACGTCAAATCTGAAGGGATCCGGGGACACGGAGCAGGCCACTATATGTTTCAATTGCGACTCCTCATAGGGGAATAGTGTTGATATGACTCTGAAAACCACAATAAAAATCCCCAAGTCGTTTTTATTGGATCCACCATTTCTTAGTTACCATGAATACGATGAGCTGTTGAAATTGTGAAGAATGTTCCTGCGAGCTGTACATTTCCCTTTCAAGATTTGGTCTTTTTGAATGTTCTTCTCCATTTATCGGTATCAGTTGAGATTCCGTAATTTGTAAAAGATAAAGCCCTTTACTTTTTTATTATATTTGATGGATAAGTGGTCGTCCCTGGGAAATAATAGTGACATTTCTATGCTTTGAATCTCGGATTCCATTTTGCGCTTACTGGCTTGTGAACGTCCATCCAGATTGAAAACGAGCCCGCTCACGCAGCACCTTCATCTCGCTTTTTCATGATATTGCCTCTCAATTCATGCCTATAAAGATTTTTCTGTAGAATGTACGTTTTCTGCTTTGCACGGATTTTTTTATTTTTTTTCCTTTGTTCGTACCACATATAGAGATTTAACTTCACTGTACCCTAAGCCCAGCTCCAATCATGGGTTGGCATTGCAAGACCTCAAATAAATAGCACACCCCAATATCTGCAATTTCTTGGTTTGACATGGCTGTTTTAGAAAGAGTTTTTATGATTTCCTCAAAAAAAAAAATTTTTTTTGAAGATAGTTTTACCGTATCATTTTCTTTCTAATAAATGTGTGTGAAATAGAAACGTAATTATTTGTTTTCACAAGATGCAGTTCCATCGCGATCACGGTAACAAGTTCTCGAGACTATATATATATATATATACACACACATATGTATACATAGTCTTCACATCGACAATAAAATTCAAATATACACAACTGCTTTCTCAAAAGAAGTGATCTATTGCTAGCAATTGAGTTGGCGTCGGTGTACTTCTTAATTGAGTTTGGCCCAAGTTTTGCCTGGCAGAGCTAGAATCTTGATGTATCCACTCATTCTTCTTTGAAGTTTGGGTTGGACAAACTCCGGGCTATGGCCCAGGAGAATATGGGCTAGCCTTTTATTAGGTTTTGCGTGTGACGAAGGCTCGTAAACCCGCCAAGGGAGCAGGGAGGCGGGGAGGGGGCTTGCGTGTGCGCGTGTGTATGGTGTGAGAAAGGAAAGCGAGAGCTTTTGGAGGTGGGGCTGCGGAATGGACGCAAACCAGCCAATTTGGCTGTAAAGTTATTTCCATAATTGTCAATCAAAAATCAGCAACCTGGCAATTCCTTTGCTGGCCTCTGCCAACCAAACAGATGGATACTAAGCAGGGATGGGAGGATGGTTTTGGGACTGACCAAGCTTCCCCATGCCCCCACCCCCCGCCCCACTGCAAAAGTTTCACCGGTCCCCAGTCCCCGCCCCACTACTTCACGGGTGCATCCGGCCCACCCCACTATTATTATTATTATTTATTTATTTAATTTTTTCTATTTATATAGATTTAATAATAATTTTATTAATAATTTTTTTTGAAGTTTTAGCCAAATATTATATCATTGTATCATAATAACAAAACATGTTACTTAATTCATATAAATATATTTATACAATAACAATAACATACCATTTATTTTATATTATATATATAAAAACATACATAGATATTATACTATGTTACAATTTAGGCGGAGGAGGGCTGAGAAAAATTCACTCTTCCCTGCCCCATTCCTCCTCCTATGGGGTGGACACTCGCGGCTTGCAAGCACTCGTCTCAATTGTCATCGCTGATGCTAAACATTTTGCAATTAAGGAAAAAAAAAAGACATAAAATTGCTTCTCGTCAAGGAATCCGACAGCTGTACTATGCAGCATGTTGGATTAAAGGGAGAAATAGATTATACAGAATAAACACGAAGGCTGTCCAATAAATTCATACTCTAAGCCATTTGAGGAGGAACGCCCGTGTGTTCATGCACGAGGCGTCTTTAAATCCTGGATTGAACTAATCCCAGATAGAATATTACTACTGCTTAACAAACGAATACATGTTATTGCAGTTCTGTTAAACTAATAATGTCGTTGCAGTGTCATGTCGAAGTACGTAGGTGATGAAGCCAAATGATCCACGAGTATAGCTGCCCTTTCAATCTGTGCCTGAGCCCAATGACTTGTTCATATCAGAAATGAGATATATGGGAGAAAGAGGTGAGCATAAAATAGTGTCAATGTGCTTGTTCGACGATGTAATCTGTGCTAAGTCTAGATAGATGCTCTATGGAAAAACCATTTAAATTCTTAGGTGAAAGATGCCCCCCTGACTTCCTCTGATTTTGCTCAATTTAAAAATCGTAAAAAGATTGGAAGAGCAAAAGCTCCGGCCTGTAACCTGCTGAACCCAACAGACATGCCCTTACAGTCCAGCCACGAACCTGGTATTATATACACCAACCTCAGAATAATTGAGAATTAAAATTGTAGAACCAAGGCAAGATGGGAAACTGAGAAGAAGAAGAAGAAAGGTAATGCCAACTGGTAATATTGAGAAGAACAGGCTAGTCGATAATGTGTGCATTTTAATTCGTAGAGAAAAGTCTATTGAAACTTGAAGAAGAATGGAGGAGTCAAAGAAGCAGGCTTGCAGCCTCTCAAGTTTCCTGATCAGCTTGCTAATCATTCTCCCCTTGGTTTATTGTGCATTTTTCCAGCTTGATCAATGTAATTTAATTAGCTTTTCTTCTTAGCGTCAGATTGGCATATCAATCAACCTTGGCATAATGTTAAAATGTGGCTAGTCATTTCATATTTATCAATTCTGATCTGTCAAAAGCATTTTTGATATACAGGGAAGGCAAATTTAGCAAATTGGAATGGTAATCTTGGCTTTGAGAACAAGTTGGATGAAGGTGCACCAGAGCAAGAACCCCTGAAATTTCTTCTCAGAAGGCTACGAAGAGGTTCTTTACTACTTCCCACATTCATCGTATCAATGACCAAGAACTCTCCCTTTTCCGGTGATTTCTGAGTGACAGATATTTTTTTGTCCTCCCCTTTCTTCTTTTAAAGTTTTTTTTTAATACATCTCTAAGTTGATAGACAGACAATAGTTCTTATATGTAGATCCTAAATGTAAAGTGATGCGACTGCCGAAGTGATGATCCGAACTGAGCTAGGTTCGGAGGAACGAGCTGGTTGAACGTCCGACCTGCACGTGAGCGAGCTGCGGGGCTAGGTCCCCTGAAGCAACTCCGACGATCAAGTCAGAACTGGCTCGTAAATAAAAGAGTAGAGATTGTACTATCAGTAGCGTACCTTGTGTTCTTCCTTCGAGTGGCATTTATAGAGTCTCCAGTGTTTGTTTCCTGGTAGGACTAGGAGTCCTTATTGGGGAGGAAACGGTTCCTAGGGCTCCGCGAGGCGACTTGGGGGTGCGGACCTCGCAGCCCATCAGGCCCATCGGCCTGAGAGGCGGCGCTCACATGGACCCGTGGGCTGACCTGGTGCCCCAGTCCGCTTCCTCCTGTCCGAGCTCGTGTGCCGGACTGATGTGTTCGTGGACCGGGCCGATGTGTGCCTGGGGCCTACTACACTAGCCCCCCCTCTAGTCTAGAGTCACCGAACGTGCGCGTGAGTCTAGCCGACTTTTTGGCGTCGTGTCAGCTCGGTGTGGGACCCTCGCCTGTAAGTGGTACACGCAACCGTCGCGTCGGTTCATGTCAACCATCCGGATCGTGCGTCGTGGTAGCTCGGTGTGGGGCCCCTGTCAGAGAGTGGTGCACGCAACCGTTGCGTCGTTTCGCGTCAGTCACCTCGATCGTCACGTCCGCCAGCTACGACGGTTAGGATCGGTTCCCCATAACGGCTCAATAAATGAACGTCCCTTCGTCTTCCCGCCATGTGAATTGCCTATAAATAGGCTTCTTGGGCGTCATTTTCACACCCCTTCCTTCATTTTGTCAGTTCGCTCCTTCCATTGTTAATTCGCTGCCTCATCTTCTTTCTCCCAAGAGCACGTCGGGTCGCCCAGTCTTAGGAGCCCAAAGTCAGTTCGCGCAATCCTTAGATCAGCCTTTCATCCGATCTCCTCCCACTAGTAAGTTCCCTTTCTTTTTTATGTCTTCATACAGTTCCGATAGTTCTGACGTCACCAGTTCAGCCCCTAGGCATAGAGCGGCTAGTCCCATAAACATAGATAGCAGCCCTTCAGACCCCTCTAGCTCTTCTCCTTCTACTTCTTCCGGACCTGAACTCGCAGGTTCTCCTGCCTCGTCTCCTATTAGAGCAATGAGTCCGGCTAACCCACTCGCCCAGCCTCTGGTCGGAGCTGCTGAACAAGCAGCTCCAGCTCAAACGGCAGCAGGGACCTCGGGAAGACCTAGTGGCGGCTTCGGGGAAGTCGATACTATCTCCCCAGCCCTGAAACAAAAAGATGTGGACTCGCTAGTCGAAAAGTACGAAATCCCGGCCCTCTTTGAATCCAGGGCAGCCTTCCCAGGAGAGGTCGCCAGCCTACCTCCTCCAGGGTTCGTGGCGATCTACAGGGACCAGCTGATAGCTGGTCTTCGCCTGCCTATCCCTGATTTTTTCTTCTTCATCCTCACCTTTTGGGGTATCCGAATAACTCAGGTCATACCCAATGGTGTTCGTTCCATCATAGGCTTCTTCATCCTCTGCCAAACCCTAGAAATTCCCTTTTCTCATGACCTGTTCCAGGCCTTCTTCCAGATGAAGGTCAGCGGAAAGGTGCCTGGGTAGTTCTACTTTGCCCGCAGAAGTGGAGCAAAAACCCCCACCCGCGAGCTGTTCACGGGGGCACCTTCCTCCATCAAAGACTGGAAGCATTACTTCTTTTTTGTGAAGAACCTGGGCTTTCCCCCTCTGACCTGGAGGGCGGAGACTCAGGTTTCGGATCTGCTTCCAGACCCGCTCCCCATAGCCGAGCTCAGCCGCCTACTCAGCTCAGACGAGAAGCTGGAAGTGAAAGAATTCAGCAATGCCTAGCTTTGGGCGGCGGGGCTGATCCGAGCTAACCCCTCAGATCCCTCGCTAGAGACTAGGCCGCTCTCACCAGACGAACTGACCTCCTGTAAACGACCCGACCTTCCTCTTCTTTCCCCTTCTTTATTTATACATCTACTGACCTCCTGGTCTTCTGTTTTTGTAGTGAAGAGATTTTCTTCCCTTCTGACCATTGGAGGTGCCAGCAGTCAGGGCGCCACCACGCAGCCTTCCTCGGCTATCCCAACCAGCTCGGCACCAGTTCCGCCACATCAGCCAGCTCCTGCCCAGTCCTCTAAGCCTGTTGAGGCTGGGAAGAAAAAGAAAAAGAAAACGACTGCCAAGAGGGCTAGGGTGGACGCGACCTCATCCCCAGGTCAGGAGGAGAGGTCGACCCCGGAGCCCGGTCCGGGCGGCCACTATGGGGTGAATACCGCCGAGGAGCAGGCCCGAGCTGAAACTCCTCCCAATCTGTGGCAACGCCAGAGCTCCATCCTGCTCTTTGACCCCCAAACTCGGCTGGTCACGCATCCACACCCCATGCACTTCTGCCCCCAGTGGAAGCTCTCCATAAACGATCGAGCTCAATTTCCCGAGGTGGCCCGGGAGCTCGTTCATGGGGCCATCCTTCCCCGCGATCACAACTTGGTCAAGGCCATGGGCTCCTCCGACCTCCTCGACTATTACTACACGGGCACGGCTCAAGTGAACGTGGTCGGGTCTGAGCTGGCCCAGCGTTATGGGAGTCTGCTGCCCCTGATGAATGAGACCAAGGCAGCCAACGAGAAGCTGCTCAGCCAAAATGCTTCGGCCGTCACTGAAGTCGAAGGCCTGAAGAAGCAGCTCGCCTTGACCCATTCAAACTTCGAGCTAGAGCTCAAGAAGAACTCCGACCTGTCGACCCAGCTGAAGGAGGCGCAGGAAAAGGGGGCCGAGCTATCGGCCCAGGTAGAGGCGGCTAAAGCCGAGGGAGGTCAGGAGGGCGTGCGAGCCTTCCTTAGGTCGGAGAACTTCAGGGGTGACCTGGCCATCCTGAACACCCCGGTGTTGCAGCATGGGTATTCCCAGGCCCTGGAGGAGGTGCAAAGGCTGGGCCTGCCTGGGTTTGATCTGGGCAAGTTTCCCAACTACAACCCCCTGGCCGTGGAGCAGCTCGACCGCCTGGTGGAAGGCTATACGCACGGACGAAAGTTGGCCGACCTGGTTGCCGATCCCTTGCTGCCAGTGACCACTCCTGAATCCGAGCAAGAGGAAGAAGAGGGCGAGAACTAGAGTAGGGCCTTAGAGTCCGAACTGCAGGTAGGCAGTTCGTTTTGTACGAGCTCCGTTCCGCCTTTGTTTAATTCCTTTTGTATGAGCCGGGCACCTTCTTGTAAAGTTTATTTAATGAAATGAAAAAGCCATTCCTTTGTTTCATACTTAGTCTTATTTGCAAAGATCATCGCAGAGTACATCAGTTCGGCCCTATGCCGACCTAAAGGAGCTTACTTTCTAAGACAAAGTAACTTATTAGCCAAGTACATCAAATAATAACGAAAGATCTCGACCTTGGAATGAACTGGTAATGCGCGAGCTGTCTTCCTACCGGAAGATCCTCAAATTGGAGTTATGCCAGGTACGCGGGACCTCTTCCCCGCTGAGGTGAGCTAACTTGCAATATCCAGCTCGGTCTGCTTCTTTCACCACATAGGGACCCTCCCAATTCGGGCCCAGCTTGCCCGTGCCCTGAAGTCGGCTCACGCTATTCTTCCGCAAGACTAGGTCCCCCGGCTTGAAGGAGAGAGGCCTCACCCTGGCATTGTAGTGCCGCGCGATCTGCCCTTTGTACTTAGCCATGCGTATGGCCGCCTCCTCTCTTCTTCCCTCCAGCAGATCCAGGTTAAGGCGCAGTTCATCCTCATTGTCCCGAGCTATGAAGTTCTGAACCCTGCCCGAAGGGACACCTATCTCCGCAGGAATCACCGCCTCTACTCCATAGGTTAGAGCAAAAGGAGTCTCCTGGGTAGCGGTTCGGGGCGTAGTTCGGTAAGCCCACAGTATGGTAGGCAGCTCGTCCAACCACCCAGTTCGGGCGAACTCCATCCGTGTTTTCAAACCGTGCAGGATGGTCCTGTTGACATTTTCGACCTGTCCGTTGGCTTGAGGGTGGCCTACCGAAGTGAAGTGCTGACGGATTCCGAGCTCCGAGCACCAACCTTGGAGGGCGCTGTCAGCGAACTGGCGCCCATTGTCCGATACCAGGGCACGGGGTATACCAAATCGGCAGACGATGTTTTTCCAAAGAAACTTCTGTATCGACCTGCTGCTAACGGTGGTAAGTGGCTCGGTCTCCACCCATTTGGTGAAGTAATCTACTGCTACCACCACGTGCTCGTAACCCCCAGGAGCTCGGGGAAAAGGGCCCAGCAGGTCGATTCCCCATTGAAAGAAAGGCCAAGGACTCTGGAGAGGGATCATCTCTTGAGTCGGGGCGTGATGGATCGGCGCATGCAGCTGGCAGGACCTACACCGAGCTACCAGTTCGGCGGAGTCCACGAAGATGGTAGGCCAGTAATACCCAGACAGCATTCCTTTCTTGGCCAAAACCCTTGGACCGACGTGGTTTCCGCAGATTCCCTCTTGCAGCTCACGCAGGATGTAGTTTCCCTCCTCTGTAGTAATGCACCGCAGCCACGGACGTAAGTAGGATTTCTTGTAAAGCACCCCATTCGAGAGCTCGTACCCCTGCGACTTGAGGAGGACCCTACGTGCCTCCACCCGGTTTGGAGGGAGCTCCCCATTAGCTAGGTATCGCACGATGGGATCCATCCACGAGCTTATTACTTGGATGACCGCCGCATCTACCTGGTCATACGCCCGACTTCGAACGACCTCAACCAAGACCTCTTTGTTCAACGTGCCGACCGAGGTGGAGGCTAGTTTGGACAGTGCATCCGCCCTCTTATTTTGGCTTCGCGGCACCTGCTTGAGCGTGAACAATTTGAACTGAGTTTCCAGCTCACGTACTTTGGCAACGTACCTTCTCAAGGGCTCCTCTTTAACTTCGTAACTTCTCCCGACCTGGTTGACTATCAGCTGTGAGTCGCTGTAGACTTCTATTGACTCAGCCCCCAGCTTCCGGGCTATCATCATCCCCGCGATCAGAGCCTCATACTCGGACTCATTGTTGGAGGCTCTGAAATCAAATCTCAGGGCGTAGGCCAACTCATCCCCCAAGGGGCTGGTCAGGAGAAGTCCCGCTCCGCATCCGTCCTTGCTTGAAGATCCATCCACGAACAGTGTCCAGGTCGGGATGGTCTGATCGACCTGGCCCGTGGCCTGTTCAGCCTCAACAGCCTCTTTGACCTGTTCGGCCTTGGCTTCCTTTGTGGCTTGTCCGACCCCGGCAAGTCCCTCGGCCTGCTTGGCCTCGACTGCGTCTATGGTCTGTTCAGCCATGGAAGTCTGAGTGCCTTTCACGACCTCGGCAGCTTCTCCGACCTGCCTGGCCTCAGCTACGTCTTGGGTCGACTTGGTCTCGGCGGCCTGCGCGACCTCGACAGTTCCTCTGGCCTGCACAGCCTTGACTGCGCCACTGGTTAGCTCGGCTTGCAACTGTTCTTGCCCAAAGGAAATTCTTTCGGCTATGAAATCCGCCAATGCTTGAGCCTTAATGGCCGTGCGGGGGTTGGTAGCTGAGATCGTATTCAGACAGCTCCACGGCCCACCTTACCATTCTTCCTGATGCATCAGGCTTTGAGAGAATTTGCTTGAGAGGTTGGTCGGTCATGACCACCACGGGGTGAGTTTACAAGTACGACCTGAGCTTCCGGGTCGCGTGCACCAATGCTAGAATATACCGCTCAATTGAGGTGTACCTCTGCTCCGCCCCCTGCAAAGCTCGACTGACATAGTATATGGGTTTCTGGATTTTACCTTCTTCCCGAACTAGTACCGCACTGATCGCCTCCTCCCCAACTGCTAAATAGATGAATAAGACTTCTCCTTGTGCGGGAGAGGTCAAAGCTGGCAAGCGTGCGATGTGGGCTTTGAGCTCGTCAAACGCGCGCTGGCACTCGGGAGTCCATTCGAACTGGGGACCTCTTCGCAGGGCCCTGAAGAAGGGGGAACCCCGAACGGCTGACTTCGACAGGAACCTGTTCAGGGCCGCCATCCTGCCAGCTAGCCGCTGGACCTCTTTTATGTTTCGGGGAGGAGCCATGTCCATGATAGCTTTCACCTTGTCGGGATTAGCTCTTACCCCATCCTTGGATATCATGTACCCCAGGAACTTGCCCGACCTAACCCCGAAGGTGCACTTCTTGGGGTTCAGCCGCATCCGCGAGCTCCGTAGGACGTCAAAGATTTCTCTGAGGTCGTTGATGAACTGCTCCTGAGTTCGGCTTTTCACCAGCATGTCATCCACGTACACCTCCATATTTCGGCCGATCTGGTTTTTAAACAGCTTGTTGACCAGCCGTTGATAGGTCGCGCCTGCATTTTTCAATCCAAATGGCATAGTGGTATAACAATACGTACCGTATTCGGTGATGAAGGCAGTCTTCTCCTGATCTGCCTCGTCCAGAGCTATCTGGTGATACCCCTTGAAAGCATCCAGAAAGCAGAATATCTCGTACCCAATGGTCGAGTCGACTAGCTGGTCGATGCGAGGGAGGGGGTAACAATCCTTCGGACAGGCCTTGTTCAGGTCGGTGAAATCTACGCACATTCTCCAGGCCCTGTCCTCCTTTTTGACCAGCACAGGGTTGGCCAGTCAGGTCGGATAGTAGATCTCCTTCACAATTTTGGCCTCCAACAACTTGCCTACCTCTTCCTTGACGACCTCGTTGCGCTCAGGAGCGAAGTTCCTCTTCTTTTGCTTCACTGGCCGGATGTTTGGGTCAACGTGCAACCTGTGAACTGCCAACTCGGGAGGGACTCCGGGCATGTCATCAGCGCTCCACGCGAAGATCTCGGCATATTCCTCCAGCAAGGACTCCAGAGCTCTCCGTGTCAGCTCGCTCAGACCTGCTCCGGTTTTTACCACGCGATCAGTTCGCTCGGGGCAGATCGACAATTCGACCAGACTCTCATCCGTCTCCAACCTTTCCTCCTTCAATTTTTCCTTTTCAGCAGGCTCCCAGGGCTCCAGACAGGTCGTTTGGGCCACCAGTTTCTCCTTACCTTTGAGGGTTGCAATGTAACAGGCCCGAGCTACCTCCGGGTCCCCCACCACCTCGGCCACCCCCTCATGCGAGGGGAATTTCATGCTAAGGTGTAGGGTCGAGCAGACAGCTCGGAGAGCGTTGAGGGTTGGTCGCCCTAGTATCATATTGTAGGAAGACGGCTCCTTCATTATCGCGAAATTCACCGGTACAGTTCGGCACTTCGGTGACTCCCCTACCGTGACCATGAGGGTTATCATTCCCTCTGGTCTAACCGGCGGACCTGCAAAACCTATCAAGGGAGTCCGAACTGGGATGAGCTGCTTGTCTTCCAGCTGCAATTCCTTGAAGGTTTTGTAATACAGCACATCGATGGCACTCCCATTATCGATGTACACATTCTTTACCTTATAGTTGCACGTGATAACTTCTATCACGATCGCTTCATGATTATTAGAGGCTAAGGGTACCGCGTCCTCTGGCCCGTAGATGATTTCCTCGTACATCTTCAAACGTTTGCTCGAGCTTTCTCCGCTAGGGGGAGGTCGGTTGTTTCGTCGAGCCGTGTGGCTATCTCCTCCAGCAGGTCCCCGTGCAATAGTGTTGATTACTCCAGCTAGGTTCTGAACCCCCTGCTCCGGAGTACGATCACGAGGACCTCGAGGTCGGTCGTGCGAACTGGCCGTCCGATCTCGCTTGAACCCTCCTGGCTTCTGGTCCGTTCGCCCGTCACGGACGAACTGTCCGAGATGACCTCTTCGTATCAGTTTTTCGATCTCCTTCTTAAGGTGTCGACAGTCCTCAGTATCGTGCCCGACATCCCTGTGGTAAGCACAATACAAACCCTGATCTCGCTGGGTTTTGTCGCCCCCCAGCGGCCGAGGAGGACGAGAGATCCCTTGATGTTCCATCACGGCCAGAACCCGAGCCCTGGGCGCGGTGAGCGAAGTCCAGGTCTTTTCCTTCTCCCAAGGTCGGCTCCGAGGTAAGCGCTCGGATACGCTCTTTCGGTCCTGACCTGGCCGTGACTCCCCCAGGTTGGCACCCTTCCTTCGCTTGTCATCCCGCAACCTTTCCTGGGCGCCCTTCAGACGGTTGGCCTCCTCGGCATTCGCCTTCTCGTGGGCTCGATCTAGCATCTCCCGGACGGACTTGGGAGGTCTTTCTACGAACTCCGTATACAACTTCTGCTTGCGCAACCCGTTGACGAAGGCAGCCATCACCACCTTGTCATCTCGGTCCCGCACCTGAAGGGATTCGTTGTTAAACCGTACCATATACTCACGCAATGACTCCTCGGGCCCCTGATGGACAGTCATCAGATGAGCCGTGGTTTTGGAATAAGCGCGGGAGGAAACGAACTGGGCCGCGAACAGCCGCGCGAGCTGGCTGAACGACCGAACTGACCTGGGAGGCAAACCTTGAAACCATTGTCGGGCCTTTCCTTCCAAGAACATCGGAAAGGTCTTGCACCTGACCGCATCAGCAGCTGTCTGAAGGCGCATCTGAGTCAGGAATGCAAACAAGTGATCCTCCGGATCTGTGGTCGCGTCGTAGGACTTCATGGATGGTATTTTGAACTTGGCAGGCAGAGGGTAATCTTCGATATCCGGTATGAAGGGAGATGCAGTGTACCTATCCGCCTCTGGATCCAGCAGGAGATCCAGTTCATCCTGGACCTGATAATCCTCCTTCCTGTGAGGGATCTCCATCCGAGAAAGCCTCAGAACGGGCTCCGGATGGCTAGTTCGGGAATTCCTATGAGAGGGCTCTGGCACCTGGACCTGCTCGCGTGTAATCTCCCTTCGCGCCCTCTTCGACCTGGGGCTTCCAGATCGAGATTCCGAACTCCCTGTTCTGCCCGTTTTTCGCACCCGACGCTCCGGACTGGGAGGGACTCCAGATTGTCCCTTCACCGCACCAGATTGTCCAGATTGTCCCTTCAGGTACGTCACAATAGCCTCAAAGGTAGGCAAGTTCGCGGCAACCGACTGCACCAGTTGTTCCGGCGAGATCTGCGAGAGCTCGACCCTTACCTCCCCTGTGTCGGCTTCCTGGTGAACTGGTTGGGGGCCGCCCTGAGCGCCCCCCTCAGTACCATCCACATTCCTCTGAGACCTAGTTTTCGGCATGTTGTTCGCGAAAAAAAAGAGAAGAAAACGTTTCCCACAGACGGCGCCAATTGATGCGACTGCCGAAGTGATGATCCGAACTGAGTTAGGTTCGGAGGAACGAGCTGGTTGAACGTCCGACCTGCACGTGAGCGAGCTGCGGGGCTAGGTCCCCTGAAGCAACTCCGACGATCAAGTCAGAACTGGCTCGTAAATAAAAGAGTAGAGATTGTACTATCAGTAGCGTACCTTGTGTTCTTCCTTCGGGTGGCATTTATAGAGTCTCCAGTGTTTGTTTTCTGGTAGGACTAGGAGTCCTTATTGGGGAGGAAACGGTTCCTAGGGCTCCGCGAGGCGACTTGGGGGTGCGGACCTCGCAGCCCATCAGGCCCATCGGCCTGAGAGGCGGCGCTCACATGGACCCGTGGGCTGACCTGGTGCCCCAGTCCGCTTCCTCCTGTCCGAGCTCGTGTGCCGGACTGATGTGTTCGTGGACCGGGCCGATGTGTGCCTGGGGCCTACTACATAAAGCTTTTTTCTTAGGATGCAATTAGTATCTGAGATCAAAAAGGAGAATGTATCGTTGCCCAACAGAATCCAAACATTTTCAATTATCTTGCCCGATATCCTATACAGTGAAATTGATGATTTCAAACAGGAGAGCAGAGGATCCAATTCGAAGACACTGGATTTGCTTATCCATCTGAATTACACTCTGATATCTACGTTTCCAGTAAACAAGTAAGGTTCGATACCAATTCTTCCAAAATTTATATACATGCCAATCAGGCAGCGGCAATACACATAGTTCGGCCGCATGCACTAAAAGGAGATGAGGCGCCAATCCAGTTGATTTCACCTGTTGAGATACAGCATGGAAACACCACTCCACCTGCTTGTAATCACTATCATGACGCCCCGGCCATGTTTTCTCCTCTGGTGGATTCGTCGGGAACATATTCCATGAATTCAACGATGTCCTTGTTCCTCTGTTCATTACGGGCAGGCACTTTCGATCCCACGTAATATTTATGGTTACCGATTTCCAGCATTGGTTTTTCAACAAATACAAGAAAATATTCTCCCAGTTGCCCAGTTACGAAGCTATAAATGCAGCTGAAACTGCAAATGGGACCGTTCATTGCTTTCCAGGAGCAGTGATAGGGCTGAAGTATCATGACAATTTGTATTTGAACAGGAGTGACGTTCCCGGGGGTTATTCCATGTTTGAATTCAGGGATTTCCTCGTAAAATCATTTGACTTCAACATAAAGAATGTCTCCCGGCTGATTGAGGAGGAAAAGCCAAAATTGCTGCTTCTGTCGCGTGCAAAAACAAGAAAAATCCTGAATCAGGTTGAGGTGGTAAAGCTTATGGAGCAGTTGGGCTTCCGAGTTGTTCCTGCTACGCTGGATATGATGATGAATTTTGAGGAATTTGCTCATGTTGTGAACAATTGCAGCGTTATTGTTGGAGTTCATGGTGCCGGGCTAACAAATGAACTGTTCTTGCCTAATGGAGCTGTGGTAATTCAGGTGGTTCCTCTGGGTCTTGATTGGCCTGGAAATGCCTGCTTTGGCGGGCCAGCGGTTGACATGGGTTTGCAATACCTGGAATACAAAATTGAACCTCAAGAGAGCTCGCTCTATGATTTGTATGCTCCGAATCATCCTGTGATTGCCGACCCTGAATCCATGAAGGCACAGGGTTATCAGGCTTTCAGGGCTATATATATTGATAAGCAGGATGTCAAAATCAATGTTGAAAGATTCAGGAAGACACTTGTTGAAACAATGAGACTTCTTGGACGCCCCACAAATCCTCTGCCTTGATGGAAAGACTTCAGATTTTGGTGCTCTGTCTTTTTCGTTTTTTGTAGGTTATTTAATGATTCTTTTTGATAGTCATCTTGTAAATGAAGAGGCTTTCTGTAGATTCAATTCAATGCCGTCTGTTTCACTAAAGTACAGTGAGGCATCTAATTTTATAGTCTCAGTATCTTTCTTTCATGATTGTTTGAGTTCTGTTTCTGAAACTATTAATCTAGAGATATTAATCTAGAGAAAGTTCATTTTCCCTTTTTCTCCTAGAAATTAAAATAAGGGGGGAAAAACTAAAAGACATAAATGAAAAAGATTAAAGAATCGATACTGTTTTTCAATTGAAAGAAAAGAATCGAAAAGGGAAAAAAAATTTTTTTTTTTTTTTTTCCTGAGGAAAGCAAGGAATCAATCAATACTTTAGAGCTGGACGTTTTTAAGCAGCAGCAGCAGCAGCAGCAGCAGCAGCTGGTATTCGACCAGTGAGAAAAGGGGGAAAAAAATACCTGGACCATTAGACTCTTCAAATCAATTACTCAATTAGTGGGATTTTTGTAGAAGACAAAGTCGTATGTAATGCTTGATTATGATGTGGAAAGTTACTTGTGCGATGCAGAAACATAGATTAGATACAGCTGGCGCAGGAATGTGTGCATTGATTTCCTTGTGTTACGGCTACAGTATTGAGTGGCGATCATATTTTTAGGTCATAATCTCCCTCCCCTCCTCTCCTCCCCATTTATGGGATATTTATAGAGCCGTCCTGGTCTACATCTTAACTGTATGTATTGTTTTATTTCCTTCAAGAAAAGGAAAAGGAAAAGGAAAAAAAAAAAATTGTATCGTCTTGTCTTCGACAAAGAACGGCCCGAGTTTTATATTTCTCAAAATCAAATCTTTGACGTAAGAGATGCCCTACTGCCTTTCCCTAAATATTATTATTATTTTTTTGATCGATTGACAAAGAAATTGTATGTATGTATGTGTATGTATATATATAGGAAAGTTGAAAGCTACCTTAAGTAAAAGGTCCTGTAATGAAAAGCAAAAATTTGTAGGTCGACGCAAAGGTTAAACCGCGGCTGCTGCCCAAAAAAAAAAAAAATTTGTAGGTCAGTGTTGTTTATATGCATGAACCTTAGTTGAATATCAATCAAGTTGCAAATTCTAGAAGCAAGACAAGGAAGAAGACAGACAGAAAGGTAAAGCAATTACAGGAAGTAGTAATACTAATAAACAAGAAGAGAGGGACGTCTAAACCATGTTTTGTCTTAGAAGAGAAGAAGAGGTTGCTGGATGAGAATTGAGTGCTTCTTACTCATACGTTGAAGTCAAGACAGGGACTTGAATACAACAGCAATTGTAGTCCGGAGTAAAGAGGATCGATGGTGGAGGAATCCAAACGACTGGTTTGCAGCCCAACTTTCTTAATCTCCTTGCTCATCTTTCACGCTTTGGCCTACTCTGCAATATTTTGCCAGATTGATGAATGTAATCTAGCTCTTCTATCCACCATCCGATTGTTTTCTCTTTTTTTTTTGTTGTCTAGGAAAAACATAGATTTTGTTTTCTTACTTAGCCTTTATGTGAAAAAAATTTGGACGGCGATTCCATGCATATTCGTGGATGCTCATCGATCTTTAATACGTTGTAGGGAAGGCAAAGTTCTCAAGTTCAGACAGCAATCTCGACGCGAAGCTCACAAATTCGAATAACCATCTTGGCACAGGCAGAAAAGTCGCCGTCAAAGATGTCGTACCCAAGAAAGACCCGCTCAAGATTATGCTCAGAAGGCTATTAACAGGTTTGTTATGTTCTACTAGCTAGTCTGAGTTTCGATCGATCTTTAGCACTTTCATTAATAAAAAATATATCTCTCTCCCTTTGATTGTAAGATAAGAAAGATGCTTTCCCTTTCCTTTCTTTTTTTTTTTTTTCCTTTTTCTCCCCCCCCCCTCCCCCTCTACTCATGAATTTGGCTGTGCTACCTAGCTATATATGTTGATGTTGTTAAGAGCGACAGTCAATTGACGAGTTGTGGAGCTTTTTGCCATCCTACAAATTTGTTGTTCTTGAAAGCGGAAAAATTACTCCACAAGATTATGTATGTATATGTAGAGATACCAATATATTTGTTTAACATGCATCTCCGAGAGATCAAATCAAATCAATTTTCGCCAAAAGTCTTTTTGGAGTCAAGAATTTTGATTCTTTGGAGCTAGCAGGAGAACAACGGACTCGATTCGAAGAAACTGGATTTGCTCACCTGTCCGAGTTGAACTCGGACATTTATATTTCTAGCAAAGAAGTGAGGTTCGACACGAATGCTTCCAGGATTTACATATACTCCGATCAGGAATTGCACAAGTACACGGCTCAGCCGTACCCACTTAAAAACGATGAAGTGGCAATGAAAATGGTCAAGCCCGTCGAGATTCTGCACGGTAACGTCCGCCCACCACCTTGTGGTTTCAAACACAAGGTGCCGGCCGTGGTTTTCTCCTCGGGCGGATTTGCTGGGAACATATTCCACGAATTCAACGACATTATCATTCCCGTCTTCATCACGAGCCGGCATTTCAGATCCAAGGTGAAGTTCATGATCACGGATTACCAGCTTTGGGTGCTCAACAAATTCAGGAGGGTTTTAACCAAGCTGTCGCATTTCGAGTTTATAAATGCAGCCGAAACTAGTAAGGGGGCCATTCATTGTTTTCCAGGGGCCATTGTTGGGCTCAAGTATCATGACAACTTGGCAATCAACACCAGCGACACCCCAGGAGCTTATTCCATGGTCGAATTCAGGGATCTGCTTAGAAAATCGTTTAATTTGAAGCCGAGGGATGTGTCCCAGATGCCGGGGACAGAAAAGCCACAATTGCTAATAGTGTCTCGCACGAGAACGAGAACTATAGTGAATCAAGGAGCCGTGGTGAGGATGATGGAGGAGTTGGGTTTTCGCGTGTTCATTCCTACCAATGATCTGATGTCAAATTTGGATGAATTTTCTCGGGTTATCGGTTCCAGCAGCGTTATGGTTGGAGTGCATGGTGCCGGGCTGACAAATGAAATTTTCCTGCCTAACGGGGCAGTCATGATTCAGGTGCTTCCACTCGAACTCGACTGGGTTGGAAATGCATACTACGGCGGACCGGCAACGGGAATGGGGTTGCATTACTTGGAATACAAGATTGAGCCTCAAGAGAGCACACTTTATGATTTGTATGGACCGGATCATCCCGTGCTTAAAGATCCCGAGTCCATCAAAGCACAGGGTTACAGGAAATCGAGGGTTTATTATTTGGACCAGCAGAATGTGACGATCAATTTGGGAAGATTTAGGAATACCCTTCTTGAAGCAATGAGGCTCATCGGACGCTCCACAACAAACCCTCCAAACTGAAGGAGAAGAAAACAGCTAGCTTCTTTTTCGTTTGGTTTAGTTTTGGCTAGACTATTTTTTTGGTTGTTTTATGACGTTACGTAATAGACATCCCTGGAAAGAGAAAACCTTTGCCGCCTTGCTGCGGAGGGAATCAGTCATTAATTGGTTGCAAAATTAAGGCAAACTTTGATATGATAAGAGGGTATGGTCCCTCTAATTGTACAAGTTTTATATATGTGTTAATAATGTTGAGTAGTTCTCTTCTTAATGTTGAAACAAACAATTGTACTTATTGCATTGGGTTTACAAAACATAGGGTGGCTTTCGAAGAGATCTTTTCTCTTTTGCCCCGTAGACTCAGATCGTATACAAAAATGTTTTTTCTTTCCTTCCAACTGGTTGGTAAGTTATGCTTTGATGGAGGACCAAATTATTTTTCCTTATCAATTTGATAATGCGTATATAATCGTTTGCATTTTGTTGAGTGATGGGTCCGGGAGTGGTTGAAAGAATCAGCACAATATAAAGGTGAACTTATCTTTTGTTCCCAATTTTTGTGTTTGATTACGATACCAGTAAACTTTGGCTGCGGGACCAGTTGTTGAACAATCGTCGTATGCATAAAATACAAAAAAGAAAGGCACACACACACACACATATATATATGTATACATAGCTAGTAGAAAAAACTCCAAGCTGCTGAGTCAAAAGTTGCCTGATGGCGATTAGATCTTAATCAATTTTTGGGGTTATCTACCTAATCTTCAAAGAATTGTAAAGTAACAGGAGTAGGAGAAACTGGCTTGCGTTGCCATGCGTTTAAGCATCAGCTCTCGCTCGTAAAATGGTGGCATTATTCAAAACCATCCATCCCTTGATTGCGAACTTCTAACAAGAAGCCCAGGTACAAACTATAAAATTCCGTTGTTGTCTTTTACATTGGAATATTCATTTTGATCACCGATCTCATCATATTCTCATTGATCCTTCATTCAACCTTGGCTGTTGTGACATGAAATTTATTCTCCCAGAATAATAATAATAATAATGGGATTGACAAGTTTTAACCCTTCTGTCGACTCGACTCGACTCGACTGTTAAAAAGAAAAAGAAATCACATATAGGTGGTGGGATTCAAATAATCCACTCATGATAAAAGGGAAAGGGGTAATTGAAAATAAAATTCTGCATCAAAAAGGGAAAGGAAGTGCCCTACTAGCAAGTTGCAATAACTAGAAAAAGGAAAAAGCAGGGTGGTGCTGAATAAAGAGAAGTGGAGAAAGAACATCATGAGAATCTTCTCCACATTATTGTTTAACAAGGTAAGAGGGGCACTTGAATGGTGGAATCAAGTCATGTCTCTCATAGATATCATCATTACTCCTAATCATGGTGGATTCTTACGTGATAATTAACTTCGTAAGAAAATTCTATATCATTTCTGCAAATTCCAACTTAAACATCTCATAACTTGACTCTTCTCGTCAATCATAAATCATCTTTTGCCGTGTGACTTTTGCACATCAGAGATGGACTTTGTTGATAGATACACACTAGTATCGTCAAACCGCTTATATGACGAATTGAATTTGGACAAAATGTAGGCGGAACTTGCACACCCCCACCCCCCAAAAAAAAGGAAAAAAAATGATAATGATAAATGACTTCCCTTTAATTTGTTTGATTTATGTTTTTTTTTTAGTAACCGAGAGACCAAAAATTCCGGGTATAGCATGTTCTAAATGGATTTTTGGAGTTGCCAAATATTTAAAAATGAAAAAAAATAAATGAAGACACGATGCTATGAGTTGAGGAACGATGCAGGAAAAGTGGCTGGCTGGCTGGCTGGTTTGCAGTTTCTCAACTTCCATCAATCAGCAGGCTTACCGTTTTCCCTTTGGATTACTGTGCGCGTTTTTCCAGATTGATCAACGTAATTCACACTTCTAATTCCTTCTAACTCAATTTTTATCTACTGTTAAAATTCCTGACGTGTATTAGGTCCTAGCTCTCAATATTATGAAGTAAGGAAAGCATGCTTTGCATATTGGGCTGATAATAATGTTGGCCCCACCATTTAAGGCAAATGAAAATATAAACAGCAAGAAGCACTGAAACTTGGAGTTAGAAGGCTAGTTTTTACTAGGAAAAGAATTTTTGCCCCCCTCCCCATTTCCTACCAACATTTTTCTGTCACGGATCAACGTATCTCTAAGTTATTACCGGTAAAGAGGAGTTCATTTGCCTACTAATTTCAACAGTAGAGCAGCAAAGATTGCAGCAACCTATTCAAAGCAGCAGCCTAGTTGATGGAAGGGCATGAAGACACGAGTCCAGGCCACATAATCCTACAAATAGAGAGGACCGTCGGCTGGTACAAACAAACGACTCGGTGGAAGCAAGATTATTGAGTTTTTTCTCTTTTCCAATTGAACAGTAGATCTTCTTTCAGCAATAGATAGCTCCAGATTTTCACTAACTGATTCTAATCACTGAATGCGAGCAGGGACAAGATCCCAACAAGCTGGAAGCCACAGGCTTTGCTATAATATTGCAATTTGCTTTGACATCTGCACTGCTAACATACCTGTCAGGATTGACACGAGGACAATGACAATAAGCTCTGGAAACTGGTAGTGCTGTTGGTCAGCTATATGTAAGGCCAAACGATGGAGGTCTTCTCAAATATGTTAGACCAGTGCAGATTTTCCAGAAAAACATCACAACACCATTTTGCCTATACGACCACGACACACCTGCTGCAATCTTCTCTTATAGTGGCCTCACGGGAAACCGCTTCCATGAAAAAAAGGGAGATGATCAACAAACAACTTGCCACTTCAAAACTCGTGTCCAGTTTGATTCTGCTGTTAAGGTGCTGGATCTAAAAGCGAGGAAGGTTTCCTCCATTGGAAGAAGTTCCCACCAAATCGAGCAAAGATGCAACAAAGGGAAGCAAACTAAGCTATTGTATGATTCTGCTTAAAGGTAGGGGCGACCCTTTGGGAGAGCCACAAGCGCAATAGTTGCAGCTGAGTGAGCCATGGACTACCAGCCTTCATTTGCCAATATATAAGATGCAATGTCTTTGAAGATTGTCCTCTCAGGAAGTCATCGACCCTGTTGAAAATGCCAGTTTTCACGGTACAACTAGAACCTTAATCCATAGCAATGATCATTTATCGATTCAAAAGTAAAAGAAAATACAATATTTATTGAACTAATAATATAGAAATAATGAAGAAAATCGTTCTGCTTTTCCAGCTTCTACAATGTCTACCAACACAGCAGGTTACAATTTTCCATGATTCTACACCTAGGTCATCATTAGTACTTAAGAGCCTTGCAGACCTAGTAGCATCAGAGAAGCTGCAGAGTTCTCTGCCTCCTTCACTCTTGATTTTTCATCTCCCGTCACAAAAAGCACAGCCTCGGCAATCTCAATTTGAACAGAGCATATAAATCGCCTATCATGAGCTGGACCTATCTCCTTTTCAATTCTGTAAATATTACCAAATATTCAGGAATCTAAATTTAGAAGCAAGGAAAAACATACTGACTTCTAATTTGAAGTACATGGCATGGAACTAAAATCGAGCTAAATGCGCAAGTATAACTCATGAAACTGAATAAGGGGTACCTGTAGTTTGGTTTTGGCCATCTTTTCCTTCCACAGAGCTCATGAAGTTTTTGTTTTGCACTTTCAATCTTAGTAGTAGATCCATTGACTTCACCTATAATGTCTCCACCAATCTTTTCACTAGCTTTGTAAGATAACTTCCGCAAAGCAGCCCTAGCTGCATGAAGCTTTGCATTTTCTTTCTGATCAGAACAAGCTGAGGCAGCAAATTGCCCATCAACATAAACACTTGCAATGTTTTTTTCCCCTTTTCTCCAATGTCTTATATCGACATGCTTTCCATCTTTCTGGCACAATTCGAATAGCAATGTTACTGGTTGAGGCTGATGTTGTAGTACATCAGGTGTGACAATTGGCTCCAATAAGCCCCTAAATATCTGAACCCAACAAAGGTACAAACCTTGAGAAATTCACATTGATGATCCAAAACATTTTGTAATGAATAATAGCTTCCCATATGTTCAAGAATCTAAGACAATAATAAGGCCTATTGCAACACCATCTACTTTGAATCGTCAAAACCTTAGTGGAAGCATGAAGGGAGAGTTTTCCTAATACATTGACACAATAATTCATAATTCATGATTCATGATTAGCAGTGTTGCTAGGTTTCTTTTTGTTTGGCGAACTATGGAATTAAAAAAACTCTATAGTTTTGAAAACCCCGTTTCTTTCATATAATTTGCTGATATTGAATTGTCCTAATATTGGAACAGACATCCAACAAAGCAGGGCAGGAAACTATCATTTTAACACATCTCATATTTCAATCTCATAAGAATGGTATAACATTATCATGTTTAATCAAAGGGGTGAATGGCACAGATAATAGAGGGAAAAAAGAAATAGAAAAAGCGCTTACCACCCACAACGCTTGCAGATCAAACCCGCAATCTACATATACAGCTGCAGCCACCGACTCCACTATGTCAGCAAGAACCTTTGGAGCCTTAATTGCCCCTCCATATACCTCTGTTTCATCCTCCTGCCCTACCGCTGTTGCAAAATCTCTCACCTAAACAATCACAACCATAACTGAATCCTTATTAACAGCAAAAATCATGCAAAAATCGCAAGCCGACCAAACTATAAATCTAAATGTATATTGGACTTGCGCACAAACACTTGTAGCTATCGAAGGTACCAGCATTCCAGAAAAAAATTGATAGAGAAAGGCTGCTACCTTTTATCTTTTCCAATTAATCACGCAAACTAATAGGTCCATCTCATATGTAACCTATTATAGCCATAAAAAAAAAAAAAAAAGCATACACGCCATGCATTCATGGTGGTATGATTTCCATCAATTCTAAGAAGGTACAATCATATAGCCGCAACAATCAAATAAAGTAGTACTGCTAGTATTTTCCAATTAATCAAACTATCTGCGAGAATCAACACACATACTGAACAACTTAAAAGCAAGCAAACGTGTGCATCAATAGCTATACGTCATGCATTAACCATGGTACCTTAATTCCATATTTTGAAAAAAGAGAGAGAGAGAGAAAATAAAAGGCAAAGAAAAACTTACTTTATCGTGAAGAGCAGCGGCATTGTGACGAACATATTTATGAAGGCCATGTCTGACGGCGACACGAGCTAACTTCTCGGTGCTAATATTGGCAGCCCGAAGAAGAGAGAGCTGGCCCGGGTCAAGGTCCGGGTAAGCCAGGAACACGTAGTTAGAGACGGCTAACCCAAGAGCGGCATCGCCGACGAACTCAAGCCGCTGGTAAGATGCCGAATCAGTGTAAGAAGAATGAGTCAGAGCTTCTTCTAGAAGCATCTTGTTCTTAAACTTGTAATTCAGGAGTTCCTCCACCGCCCTCACGGATGCTGCCATGTCTGTAACGGTCTCCGTCATGTCCTCGTCGTCGTCTGATGACGTCTGGAAGGTGTAGGCATACGTCACAGCATACTTTTCGGATGATTTCATGGCAGTTTAAACAAAATTTATGGGATATTCCACAGAGGGAAGACTTGGGCTCTGGGTCAAAGTTGGTGTGCTTCGGAATTCGCCGTTTGGACTTGTTTGATTGTCGGAAGGCGTTTTGGGAACACCAGGGAAAGAAAAGGGTGCCCCGGTGGGGGCGAACGTTTTAGGTGGGATGTTTTCTTTTCTTTTTTTTTGGCTCCCAAAATCGAATTGGAAGTGGGATTTCTGCCCCCCAAAATTTTGAGTATTCAATTTATGCCCTCATTTTCACTGATTAGGTAAGACATATAGAATATAAGTTGAGGTGGATCAAAAAAATGCTCATCAGAACCCCAAGAATGCAGGGAGCATCTATATGTATTCGAGTAACATCTTGTTTAAAATCTAGTATACTCTCTAAAATTGAAGACATTCTCACTTTCAACTTCATAAAATACGAATTAAAAGAACAATATATTCGAATTGTTGTCCCCTACATTAAAGAACAACATCACCAAAAGTATTATATGCCACCAGTCATCTTGTTTTTGTGTAAAAAATGAATTCGAAGAAAGAAAAGATAAAAATTTTGTAATCTTGTAAGTTTTTTTTTTTTTTGGATATCTAGGATGTTATTTTGAAGAGCAATACATCAGTATGTATGAACTTGTAGTGCAAATCTGTTGAGGGTAGGGGTGGGCAAAATTATCCGCTAACCTGAAAATCCGTCATATCCGATCCGATCTAATCTAAAAATTAGGATATCCGATTTTTATTATTTGATCGGCTCAAAAAAGGGTTGGGTATCCGCTAAGATGCGGACAGGTTAGGGTTATATAATTAAAAACCCGTGAGTATCCGATCCGCCCCGCATATATATATATATATATATATATATATATATATATATATATATATATATATATATATATATATATTATTTTTATACATACACTATAAAATAATAAGTTAGAACTAAATAAGTAATTTTATTGAACAAATTGCATTACAAATATGAGAGACTATAGTTTATTTATAAGATTCATTTGTAAAGGCCATGATCTTATATTTCATAGAAAAAAGTTTAATTAATGTGGAACATATATATTAAAAATTATGCTACTTATTTCAAACTTTTATTGATTTTGAATTCTTTTAATTTTTTTCCTTTATCTTATATTCTCTTCATATGCTTGTTTTTTGGTGGGAAATCTTTTTTTAGAAAAAAAAATTATTAAATCTTAGATGAATGTGTAAAATATAAAATTAAATTGGTATAAATAATTTTTTTTAAAAAAATTAAATGATAAACGGGGCGGGACGGGTACCCGCTGATCCGACCCTATCTCAGGACGGGTAAGGGTCAGAAAATAATTGACCTGTAAGGTGCGGGTCGGGTCAGCCAAATGGTGAATGGGACGGTACCGAATCCGCGCTCACCCCTAGTTGAGGGGTAGAAACAGTGGTTATAGTAGTGGAAAGTAAATGTAGTATAATAGGGGAGGTAATTTTAGTATTGTAAATCTGAAAAGTGTCAGGTAAAATTGTCAGAAATTGGGAAGGTTTCTAAAATTAACCCCACTCTGTCCAAGCTTCTCTTCGGATTTAACGTAAGTTAAATTGCTGGATACTGTTTATACTTAAAGATGTACTGAATCCATGCCTTGCTGATGCCGGGATACTTTGTACCTTTAATCCAGTTACTTTTATGTCATTTCCTGTGCCATATCAGAGTCGCGACTAGATTAGATGGAACTTCAGGGGTGCAACTTACTTTTCAATTTTCATAGTTTGGCTAACAGGTGCCTATTAAGCACCGGATAAGAGTAGGATTTGGGTATTAGTTTTTTAAGCAAATTGTAATTAATTCAGGAGGTACAATAAAATGTAAATGTGTCTATGTACATATTACCTTCCATGAAATAACAAAAAAAGAAAAAGAAAAAATAACTTACGTGCATTTTAGGTATCTTAATGAATGCCCATTCTGCATCTGCTAGAAAAATCTAATTTTTAAAAAGGTTTTATAAATTTTAGACGTAAACCAACTTAGGTGTTGATAAAGAAATATAGGAAAACATATTGCACATTAACCAGTATTCAAATAATTTGTATGTATTATCTAATGTAATGCATGTCAATCCAAGCCAAAAAGTGGAGAAAGTAACACCATGTAAAATTACATAATCCACGCCTATAAGTGATGTAATTGATTAACGAATGTATCTTGATATCTATTCATTTAAAATATTATTCTTGATATCTATTCATTTAAAATATTATTCGCTTGCATTATAAACATATTTTCAAATTAACTTTTTTATTTTTCTAACAACTTTTTATGGTCTTATATACATTATATGTCCAAGCAGGCAAGTGTATACTCACAATGTGCAGGTTCACCTCGTCAACCATGTACAAGTTCATTTCTAAGATATCAAATCTATGAAGTTGAACTAATAAATAAATAAGGGATAATTGCAGAAACCTCCCTTGAGGTTTCTGACATTTGCACTGACCTCCCCTGTAGTTTGAAAAATTACACTGACCTCCCTTGAGGTTACTAATCCTTTGCAAATTCAGTCCAAACGATTAAAATATTGTTCTATGGAGTGAAATTAGAATTTTTTATCAAATTTGTCCTTTGTACTACATATCCAATGAATGACAAAATACTACAAATCAATTAACAATTAATAAACTTTAAGGAGTATAGTTTATAGGCAAATATGCATTACCTATTTAAAGTACCGGCTTTTTATGGGTATTTTACTTTCAAACATTTAATTTAATACAAATATTTACGCTCAAATACATATTTGTATTTACTTTCAAATATTTAATTTTTGTTAAATACAAAAACTACCAATCTCTCTTCTGTAAAAATATTAATATAACACTTTTTCAATTTTAGTTACAAATATTTATGTATTTAACATAAATTAAATGATTCTAAATAAAATACCCATAAAAGCCAATAATTTACTCATATAATGGATGAAAGCCATAAATAATTAATACTTTATGGGTCATTTTAAAAAAAAATATTTAATTTATATTAAATAAATAACCTACCGATTTCCTTTTTACAAGAATATTACTGTAATACTTTTTAAATTTTACTAACAAATATTGATATATTTATCATAAATTAAATGTTTGAAAGTAAAATATTCCTAAAAATACTTTAAATAAGTAATGCGTGTTTGCCTATAAAAAGTCGGTAACTATTTAAAGTACCGGCTCTTTAAGGGTATTTTACTTTCAAACATTTAATTTAATACAAATATTTACGCTCAAATACAGATTTGTATTTACTTTCAAATATTTAATTTTTGTTAAATACAAAACTTACCAATCTCTCTTTTGTAAAAATATTAATATAACACTTTTTCAATTTTAGTTACAAACATTTATGTATTTAACATAAATTAAATGATTCAGAATAAAATGCACATGAAGAGCGAATACTTTACTAGTATAATGGATGAAAGCCATAAAAATTAACACTTTATGGACCATTTTTTTTAAAAAAATATTTAATTTATATTAAATAAATAACCTATTGATTTCTTTTTTGCAAGAATATTACTATAACAATTTTTGAATTTTACTTACAAATATTGATATATTTATCATAAATTAAATATTTAAAAGTAAAATACTCGTAAAAAGCTGATATTTTAAATGAGTAATGGGTGTTTGCCCGTAAATTATACTCCTTAAAATTTATTAATTGTTAATTGATTTATAATATTTTGTCATTCATTGAATATGTAGAACAAAGGACAAATATGGTACAAAATTCAAACTTCACTCCCTAAAATAATATTTTAATTGTTTGGACTAAATTTGCAAAGGATTAGTAACCTCAGGGGAGGTCAGTGTAATTTTTCAAATCATAGGGGAGGTCAGTGCAAATGCCAGAAACCTCAGGGGAGGTTTCTGCAATTATCCCAATAAATAAAATCACAACAACAATAATTTCTTACATGCTCTTTAGGAGTTGTGTGCCAAAAGTTATTGTTTTACACCTAAACCTTTAATCCAAAAGTCAATTGTGATTGTTATACACTTAATCCATCAACTGTAGACTAAAATTATGAGAAACAATTGTTGAGGCCTACGGTGTCATTTAACCTCCACCAGCTAAAGAGGTCAGGTCGGGGTGGACCAATTAAGAACACTATCAAGTGTCCAGCTACTGAAAAAAAACCTCTATAATAACATCAAATTCATTTACAAAACGACCTCGTATTCAAGTCGAGGCCTTTTAAGCCCCCTACGACAAGTTACTAGAGTTGTATAAATACCTAATCTACAAATGACCTTTTAACCAAGCAACTAAAGCAGCATGCACTTGAAAATGCAAGCTTTAATCATCAGCAGTAACGGCAAACAAAAAGGGGCTGGCCTCCAGTCAGTTCACTAGCATATGGTCGAACCCTGTCCCAGCTTGCAGTGCAACCCGAGGCCCTTGGACATTGTGAAGCAACTGTTGGAGCCATCGTCTCGTTGTTGGATCTTCCTGGCAACATGAAAAACATGAAAGATGAAGCTGAAGTTGCTTAATAGGTGTTGAAACATTTATATTTCCAGCATATCCACAATCAGAAAACAAGATTATAAGCTAAAATCTGCTCAAGTTACATATTAGTGTATACATACACGAAGGCAACTGCTGAAGGTGGCGTCTCTAAGCATGTCAGGAAGGCAGCTCCGAAGTGCATCACAAGCCCTACACAAGACAAGGTTGTAAAACCTTAATGTTTTTCATACTGAAACATGTGATGCATATGAACACAGACACCCGCACGTACACAAATTGAACATGTAAATGGAGGGACCTCGTCAGTATGCACAGAAAGAGGAGAGAGAAGGAAAGAAACAATATGCAATGAGGTATTGTTCTTGAAGCATCACCTTGGATTATCTGACAACCTAAGGTAGCACCTAATAATGTGCTTTAGCAGTCGCGATGATGGCTGCTCAGCAAGTGCAGCCACCATATTTCCCAGGACTCGACCTACAGCGAAAAACCGCTCTGCTGTGGTGCATATGTAATCCAGGCCCACATCGTCCAGCAGAATCTTTTGTACAATAAATGTGGCAACCTGCCAGCAGACACAATAAAAATAAAGTTCCATAAGGAAAGATAGTGAAATTGTGACTGCACAAAAAAAATGTCTAAATTGTGCAAGAACAACCTTCAAATGAGCAAATGTGACATTCCAAAATTGGTCTCTTAATGGCTAGTTAGTAGTACAATGTGGAAGTCTCCAGTTTAATCAAAAGGGTGGCAGTAACTGACAAACCCCACAGCCCCAGCAGCCACTAAATGACAACAATCATTAGAGCAGATAAGAATCATTTTCGTATCTACATACTGCACCTTTGACTGTTGACGTTCATCAAATGTTGCTACACTAACTGCCGGAAAAGCATTTACTTCAAGAAGGAAATTCCAATTCCCATTCTCAAAGATTAAAGTGAATCAATCACACAGAGTCTGATACATCATCTAGTAACAGTTGTTGTAGGGCAAACTATACTTGGAATGCAGAACTGAGGAGACGTTTGTACTAAAACATCAGAGAACATGGTAAAACATAACATAAGGAGCCACTCAACTGTTTTTGATAATTCACTACCCATCTCCATTGTGCGAAGGCACAGGGGAATTATCTCTGTTGAGAGGAGGAAACTAATAACCTCAGTGTCATCAACCTGAAAAGGAGCAAAGGCAACCAGAAAATTATAGCTAGCACAATCCAAGTAATATAAACATGATACAAGTGAACTTCCAAAAGTAGCTCAAATAATGCATTTCAAGGATGCCATATTTCATTCAACACAATAACAAATCGAAGAAATGAGGATAGTTACATTAAAGTTGCGACTATAATTAGTAAGTTTCATATGCTTCACCCTGGGTGAACATATATAACACTTCAAGAAAAAGAAGAAAAGTTGAAGGAATCAGATAGAAATCAACCCTTGAAGTTGTTCAGTTATATCTTATGGGAGATAGCAATTTAAAAACACATAACAAAAGCAGCACTTAAGATAGGCAGAACCATAGATACGGCCTCAACTGGAGCTTCACTCAGAGTAGGGTGAAACAAGATAATATCTCATAAGGTTGCAGAAACTAGATATTTCTCTCCAGATGTGCAACTTTACAATATGTATTGCTCTATTCGGATACAAGCACTCAAAGTCCATTAATCATTGTTCTATGTATTCCTTTTCTTTTTTTTTCCCAACCAGAAGATATGTGTTTTGCTGAAAACACCATGGCTGCTATTGAAGATTGTTTAACCTAGGAACGCCAAAACTGGCAAGGAGATGGTTCATGATATATGGGGACGAGAGGTGAAGGGACAATAGAAAATATGAACTTAGGATGATTTAATACCTTCACCAGTGCACCAATGACACCCAGACTGGTAAGCCTCAGGTATTCAAAAGGCCTTGATTTGCTTGTTGTATTGAGAAATGGATACAAATACAGTGGTATATGGGCTGCAAAGAAGAAAAGCAACACTAAGAATCAACTGCAATGACAGCAAAACAATATTCAGCTAAATAAAGAATAACCCAATGGTTTTGCAACTTGTCTTGCTCTTGAGATGAAAAGCACAAGGAAAAGATCCACAGCTGAATAGAGGTTGCACTACTGCTACAATAGTTTATGTGCAACAAAAGGAACCAGATATTTTAGTTCAGAAAGCAGGTATGATTACTGACTTATTTAGTCTCCAAGAAACTCAAACAGGAACATGTCCATTCAGTTTCAAACCTAAGATATTATTTAAAGCAGAGAGGAACAGTATCAATTCAAATAACTGGCTAGTGTTCAAAAAAAACTCCACAAATTTTCATGTAATTACATATTTTTTCCACAGGCACACTGGGAGGTTGAAGGTAGATGCTGCATTATAATACACAGCTATTGAGGCTCCCTAAACTAAGGGTTCTTCTTTGTCTACAGATTTTGCCCATTAGATATTTGAAACTTCAGGCAGATCCATGTAAAAATCCTAATCATGAAGAAAGAGTAAATTACCATTAAGGAACAACATTCTAGTGTCAGGATGAGAAGCCACGCACTGCAAAAGGCAAACCAACAAATTCATCAAAAGCAAATGATTTTCACAAACAGATAATCTTTGAGGTGGAGCAAAATCACTTCAGAGCAGACGAATTAGATTTGGGCCATTTATGGCAGCATCACCAACAAAAAATAAAAAAGGAAGGGAAAGATTCCAAATACTTTATTTTGATAAAGTTATCATGAATAAGCAGGTCTAAAGTCATTTTTTTGTCAGTGCCAAAAAAGGCAAGAGTCAAAAACATGAGGAACAAAGTTGTAAGATGGTTAATGAATCCACTGTTACAAAATCTCAAATATGCTGAGTTTCTTTAGGATGTACATGCATGACCTGACTCACAAAAATGTGATACGAAATTCTTCCATCATCTTTTCATGAAAGAGTCAAAGAAAAGAATAAGTAGTACCTGCAGAAGAGCAAGTGCATTGCAAACTCTATTTGACTGTGCAGGAGTCAGGTTTGGTGGAGATAAAACAGGGTAGATAGAAACTATTTCCTGCATGCTCCCAAAAAAGAACACCAATCCAGTCAGCAAACTGTCTTTATGACAAGAAATGCATCAAATACACTACACATTGTTTTTCCATTATCAATGTAGTTTCCCTTTCCTCACCATCAATGTCTCATGCACATACACAAAGACAATTTATTGAGTTCATATTGTCAAATTACATCATAAAACATATATCCACAAAAAGTACAACAGTCAAAGAGTATAACCAATATACGAATTGGCGAAGTTGTTCTTTTCAAAAAAAAAAAAAACAGTTAATCAGTACAATATTCATGAATCAACTAACACTTTAATTGGCATCTTATGACAATATAAATACTGAGAAAAAAATAAAAACAGAATACTTTCATACTAAATACCTGCAGGAGTGCAGCAATAGTCCCAAAAGAATTCCAAAGTAATGGAGCCAAATCTTGAAAGATTTCCCTCTTCTACAATTATGAACAAAAAAGGAAGAAGATACAATCAGTTATTCAATAAATTTGAAAGCCACGATTATGCATAATATCTATGAGCTAAAATATGCAGAACAAGAAGTAATTTTCTCAAGGAAGAAAGGTATAGTGCTTTCCATGCCTGTAAAATACACCAAAGAGTTAGAGCATTAATTCATAAGAATCATTTAAGCAATAATGCACCCTTAAATAACTGATTTATATGGCGATGAAACTTTTTATACATCCACAGAGTTATTCTGACAGCAACCATTGGCAGAGAACAAAACAGATCCTTTTGATATGTAATTCAAAGTCTTGCAATAATGTATCCCCTCATCATTTCTGAGTCTCTTAAAGTGAGCTTTAAACATTTAAAGTAGTGTCTAAGAACTTTTTCGTATACTGACTAATTGTTTCTGATTCCAATCCATTAACGATCACATTATTGCAGTATCATCGAACACAAAGCGGTATGTTAAACAAATCTCCTCTGGCCATTCAGTGCTTCCTTGGACCAATTGTAGTTGGATATCATGAGATTGCCCATACTTCAACATCGTGTGGCAGTTTGAATGTGGAAAATCCAACTACTATAAGCTAGAAAAAAATCCCAAATTTTTTCAGCCTCTTATCCCAAAAAAATATCGAGAATTAAGTCAACTTTGCACCAAATTAACAATTATAGGAAAAAATCACATATTTTAAGCAAATGATCAGTTGATTCACTGCTGATAGCAATTTGTCAATATTGTCTTATTCCAACAGACTCCAAAAAAAAATTATTTTACCAAATGATAACCATATCGAACTGAGGGTGCGAAAATGAAAAATGGAAAAACAATGAAGGATCGCACCTTCTCATTTATCGCCAGTTTTAACAAATCATACTGAAATTTTAACTACCAAACTACCCAAAATTTCAATTTCAAGAAAAGAACAGACAATTCCCTACAAATCAGAAAGTGCAAAAGACTAATCCAATAAATCAGCGAAGCCCAAAAAAAAAAAAAAAGAAGAAAAGGAAAAAAAAAGGTTCTCCAGTAAATGCTCCAAAAAGAATGTAAAAATACATGGAAATTCTCCTAATCATTAATGTAATTGTAAAATTGTCATAAATTGATATATAAACCTTGGAGAGTTCGAGAAGGGCATTTTCTCGGAGATCAGGGTTGCTAAGTTCAAGTACAAGCTGCTCGGCAGACATCATTTTTCGATCCTTATTGCCTTGAGTTCCGGCGGCGGAAGGGCTAGCCGACGACGAGCCTGGACCACCAAAAGCGGCGGCGGCGTTCATCGACAAGGACTGAGGTAAGTTCGCCATTACCAGTCGTCCGCTCAATCAAAAAGCTTTTTTTTTTTTCCTTATTCTTCCCTTTTTTCCCCCCTCTCTCTCGTCTTGGGAAAACCTATTTTCTATCTATAAGTGAGGGATAATTATAGGTGGAAATTGGAGAAATCTTCGATGAAGAAACTAAGGTAAGCAGTAAAGAAAAGACAGCTGAAGAAGAAAGTGGCACTACTGTATTTCCATAAATTGGAAGAGGAACCGAGGCCGAGGGAGTAGCGCTTGGTTGGATTTCGTCATCCGTTTTGGTGGTTTTCCATTGAAGCCTTTTAAGTTAGCTTACACGTGCGGCCCATGCCAAAACAACGTTTGTTTTTGGACTCTGGATGTCGGAGAAGGTTGTCTTATGTTGGGTTTTAGTGTTGTTGTCTGGACTGCTGGGTTGCAATGTAAGTATGTGCTCTTTCGTGAAATGGACTTGCCCAATTGCTAGCAAAAGGGCCCAATAATAGGGTGGCGAGCATGACACAGACAAAAACCGAGTTGTTGGTCTCAAGACCAGCTCACCCGATACAGCCATTGCTCCGGGTCTTTTGTTACAAATGCATCGCTCATGTGGGCTTCTTTTTTTTTTTTTTTTCGAAAATGCACATTCTAGTGTTACACTCTAAATTTTATAAGATTTTGTATATCTTTTTACTCGGTGTAAACTAATATATATTAGCCATATACACTGATTGGGTAACTAGATGGACTGATATGTTAAATAGTATAATAGTTACTCCAAAATATATTTGAGAAGCGTATTTAGGGGTGTATTACTCATTTTTGTGACAAAGAATTTGCTTCTTTCTTAGCACTGAACCACCAAGTTACTAGATGATCATGAGATCCCTTATTCAACTTTTAGGTCTCAATTCCCTCCTTTCGACTTCTAAAATTTTTTTTTTATTGAAAAGAAGAATAATGAATTAAAGTGTTTGAGCTAATTGTGAAGTGATATGCATCGCGGAGGTTAGTTTGAATTATTAAAAGCATAAAATTCGAAAGCCATATATCCTTTACGTTAGCCCGTTCATGATGCCAGCTTGCCATTGCTTCTGGTGTTTAGACACCGGGTTTAATCCTGTCTTGTCCAATAAATATGTAATCCTGACTTACCCTGAGCAAAAACTTTTTTTTTTTTTTTTTTGTGTATAAATAAGTAAATAATCAACTTTCACGTACTCTGATGCGAACGAACTTTAATCAAGAAAGATCTATCCTCTTGTAAGTGAATCACTCGACCGCTTCTTGCACCAGTCGAACTGCGTACTGTAAATTTTATGCCATTGTTGAAAAGAATCCACATTCTACAAGGCTCTGAGCAAATGCAGTTTAAAATATTATATTGTTCACTTTTGCAGATAAACTGTCAAGCTTCAATTGAACAAGAGTCATAAAAAAATCCAAAAAAATGAACTTTACAAGTCTGCTGCATTGAGAATCTGCTACGATGTCGAAGGCTGTTGCTTCCAATTACAGAGAGCGTTTCTATGCAGTCATTTCGTTGTATATCTGTACTACACTGGAGTACGGAAACAGAGATGGCTCCAGAAAAAGAAGATTGAGCTACATCTGTATATTGAATGATAATTACAGGGAAGCAAAGTACTGTGAATCCAAGAACGTCGAGAGCCCAAAACTCTCTCCCACTTCTTTGAATCGAAAAGGCAGAGCCAGTGGTTTTATATCCAAAAAACTTCTCGACAAGATGAACAATTTCCAGATGGGAGTCCTGATTCAGGCGGCGGGCGTGTAGTTGGAGAACCTTAGGATCAAGAACCATGGACAATGACCAACAACCAACGAACCACAAATGGATGGCATGGTCATGGACTCATTATTGAAGGTTCTAGGACTGGGCCAATGAAATCATCAAGCTTGAGTCCTGAATTTACGCTTCCCGATCCGCTCTAAATATATGAGGATATTTGGGGTTCTTACAGCAAAAGAGTTCATACTCTTAGTATCCTCGTTAACTTGTAGACCTGCAATGACAGATGCGACTGATCCTCAATCATGGGGATACTGGACTTCGCACAGAGCAGAGATTGAAACAGTGACACCAAACAAGTGCTTAAGTTGTGCTATCTGGAAGGCAAATCTAGGATCCAAAGTGAAAGCAGATCACATAGGCATCCTGGAGTCAAACTGATGCTCACATATAGAGAATGCATATGATTTGGCGAATCCAAATTTTCGAAAAATCTACCCAAGTTAGCCACCAGAAAACCAAGAATGGTCATGAAAGTAAAATAATTTGCTTGCATCTCTCTCTCAAAATTATTAATCTAGCACCATACTATAACAATTCTCAGATGGTAATGAAGGAATAATACAATTGAACAGGAAAGCAATTTCAGTTTTATATGTTCCAAAAGTGTAACAGTATAACTACTCCTGAAGCAATTTGACAAAAGGAGTACCTATTATGATTTTCTACATGCTTCGATGACCTTGAATTAAAATACTCAGAGAACTTGATAGATCAAACTACTTAGATTCAGATTCCAATGACTTTGTCCCTAGCTCTTGCTAGAAGCAGTTGGACAAGTCCATGCACCCCTAGGCCAGAGATGGTATATTTGCAGAAGTGCCCATTTTATAAAAAGGCTTGAAACACATGCAACAATTCAAATTATGATCCTTTATCCCCCCCCCCTCCCCTATTGTCATTCTGTTAAGAGAAAAATAAAAAGCCAAAAAAAAAAAAAACTGTAGAAACACAAACCTGAGCAGTTCTACTTGGAAGAAACACTTCTAAGCAAGTATGCAATCCATCAACTCTGCAGAAGAGATTATGCTTGTTAACAACAAATTTTGGTGGTTCCTTATCAAAGACAGCTTGTGAAACTTAGGAAGACCAGCAAAGATAACTTGAGCCACTACTAACCTTCTATTGATAGTTCTTCGAACATACTGGTCATGTTCAAAAGATCCTTGACCACCATACTTCTTTTCGTCTGTATTAAGAATGATCTGAAGAAGAGATTCATAACTTCCCTTATTATGAAAAACAGGAAGATTAAACTTGCCATTGGAATAAATATAAGAATATCAGACTCAAAATTGAGCCATAATCTCCCTGTGAATGGGGGAAATGCTTTTATATCAAAATTCTCAAATGATTGTCACCACAATAGCTGGTCATTTTGTGGTTTTGTTGGACCACCAGGTGAAATAACCATTGATCAATATCAAACTTTCTCAATTTCATAAATTTCACCAGGTTTTAGACTAGTTAAAAAAAAAACACGGCACATCTAGCTCAGGCTTAGATTGAAACAGAGGATGAATGAAGAACCAAGAGTTCCAATTTCTTTATCGACGGGAAGTCTACTAATTGCAAAATTAAATTACTATTTGCAAATGTTATTCCCTTGAAAAGTTTTGTATAGTTCTCAAATTTCAAGAAGGGTGGCCCAGGGGAAAGAGCCATATTCTGCCTACTGGGAACTAACTGTCAGTAAGAATCAAGTATTTCCAGTGTAATTTCTAGGTGCAGGTGCAATAAGGAAAGTTACCAATGGGCGTTGCTAGATGCTTCTATTAGCCAATTGGCGAAAGTGTATCGAGAAGAAATTATGTCCTCAGTTCATTTCGAACTATGCCCTCACTTAGAGAACAAGCCAACACGGAGTTGGAAATTATGATTTAGTTAGAATGTCAGATGATACCACGGCATAAAATCACTTACATGATACTCTCCAGCTTCCTCCACACCAACGCTGTAACTGTGATATGAATTTGTGGGATGAAAATTGAACACAAAGAGGAAAGGACCTCTAATATAGGCAATAACCTGTTCCATAAGGGTGATAAAAATGATGAGATAAATATGCTTAAATTTGTCCATAGAATGAAATGAGTTGGAAAGCAACTATAAGCGCATATGCAAAATTGCTACGCATGTTGTGATTAATTTATTATCTGCATCAGCCATACAGACTAATAATGATAATAGCAAAGGCTGCCAAACAGGAGGGAAAAAAAATCTAAAGGCATTGACCATCTACTTTCCGGTAGCATCTCTTCTAACACCACAAAATAAGACTTTTAGTAACCCATGCTGGTCCATGGAGATCAAAAATCAGAAAAAAAATGGAGACAACTAGTAAATTGCATTTCATATATTCAAGTAATAGGAATATACATTGACTGCTAGATAATATGACAACAACTAGAACGTCAAAAGAACTATATCATTTATTCCGAATAAGGGAACCCATAAATTTCCTCATGGCAACGTGGAGGTGCCCACTTTTGAGTTAAGATGTTTCATCTTCATTTCCTGCAACTGAATTGCAATGAAAAAAGAACACATACAAACAAAAGCACAAGCAAAAGCATGTGAAAACAGATATAAATGCGAAAATTACTCATTTACCATAGTAGGATCATTAATGTGATGAATGTTGGAACGACCTCCTGAACCTTTTGAAAGAATTCCTTCAACTTCATCCAGGTGCATCATATCCTGGTTAGGAAGAAGATGATATTAGAGTAATCATTCCATCTTTGGTGATTACGTAGCAGTTACATTTTTTCATGTACCCAACATGTGTTGGATCAGATTTTTTATGTTTCTAACTTCATCAATTAGGCCCATCTTATTTGTAACCTATAGTCTATTAGAAATTCATAGATGTGGAACATTATTGGTTTTGAACGCAGATCGTTATCACAATATATAATTCAGAACAGAAAACACATATTTCAAGAAATGCCAAATGTTAAAAGTCAGGTGGTTTTTGGCTAGAAAGCCTAAAAGGAAGACAAAATGCCAAGAGCACAATACCATAATCATCACCTTATCAAAAGTAAACAACTGACTGTGCACTCCTTCCTTCGACAAGAGGTCCCATTGACGATTAGCAAGTGCATATGAATAATTGTTGCTCGCCATAGGGAATTCAACTCTCTAGCAAACCAAAATTATGTAATATATTTAGAGGACGTAGCTGTGGATATATGTACAGTAAAGAACACAGTTAGGTTATGGGCTTCACCTTTGGGTGCCCAAATTCATTACCCATGAAGTTGAGATATGCTGAACCACCAATTGTAAATGTAATCAACCTGATCATCTTGTTAAAGAACACCCCAAATTAAACCGAGAAATAACAAGCACACAGTCACCTTTAATTGACAATAAGTACCAAAGTAAGAAAATTTTTAGAGAGTAAATAGACAATGCTGTACAAACTGAGGGTAAAAAAATGAACTTACACTAGTTGAGATACAAAAATAGAGAGTAATATTGTTGAGATATAAAAATTGAAGAAATTAAATTTGATTAAAATGATTTAAAAATTGAAGAACTCGACCATTTGAGAAATATTGTTTAAAGTGCCTCTGCAGGTAGATCACAAACAATGTGATTGGAAACTATTCAAAATCTGAATATTTTCTGTGTAATCCATGTAAGAATCTAAACCAACTTCATTCATAAAAATGATTCTATCTACTCCATGTAGCATGAGATTCTTCAAGAACTAAAATTCTCTTAAAAGCATAACAATTACAAAATGTTAAATACATAATAGAGAGAGAGAGAGAGAGAGAGAGAGAGAGAGAGAGAGAGAGAGATTATGAGAAGTATTCTGCCTTCTAGCTGATGGAGCTAGTGAACAACTGACCAAATCATAGAAATTTTATAGTTTTTTACAGTATGATCTGCAATGATCAAAAAGGTTACCTTGTGCAGTGAAGAACCTCTAAGCAATGACTCCTCCGTAACAGAAGAGCAGCCAATTGTATCACCAAACAATACTTCTGCAAAGGACTGCCCTCCAGATATGGACTGGAAAGCAAAGAACCAGTGATTAGCAAGATAATTTCAAAACTGTAAACGAATCAATTGTTAGATTAGACATACAACTTAATGAGAGGATTAATAAAGTTGCCAAAAGCAGTAAAAAGTTTACAAGAGGAACAAGCAAATAACAAGATACCTGGTTGTGGTTTTCAGCGTACAAGAGCATCTTTTCTGTATTTTGTTGGCTGCCTACTAAGGTGTTCACAATCTTGAAGAATAGAAATGAATAAGTGACCAAGAGATAAACTATTCTCCTAAACAAAAAGCTTTTGAAATATAACTACTCATCAGGGGACAAAAAATTTGGAAAAACAATTCTGCACAAACAATTGTCAACTATCCTAAGGCAGTAGCATGGAACAACCTTACTCATGCTCCATTCATGATCAGGGGTGTTCTCAAGGAATGATGACCACATCTCCGGTGCAGAAAGATTGACAAAATAATCAAATCCTAATCCACCCTGGGAAGTCAGCTCGCATAGTCCAGGATAAAGTGTTGCCTGAGAAGTGAAAGAAATCACTGACCTTTGCCATGAAAGGACAAGCTCAAAGTCACAGGGTTTGTAATGGGTGGAGAAGGCTTTCTTTGAAAACGGGTGGAGAAGGCTTCAAAGCTAAAGTGAATGATAAACATTTAAGGAATCTTATAAAAACAGAGAAACCAGGATTTTAACGCTGGGAAAACATCCAACTCTTTAGTGTTTTACTTTTACCATACAATCATCTTCATTCTCCATTACAGTAGCTGATATTTCCAAGTTCTATATACTTTAATGCCAACCAATTTCACTAGCTGTCTTGATTCCTTCTATTAACCACAGAACCCAAATGTGGAGCTCTAATGAAATTTACACACACAAAACCAAATTAATTCCCATCCCAAAGTTACAGTTCTATTGAGTATGTAAACAATGCACTGAGCTTCATATTCATGTCTATTGATCAAGGCATAATGTTTAAATTGCAAGACCATATTTGACCAAACAACATAAAACTGTGAGAAAGTTCTAGTAGGACAAATAATACAAGATTACTCACATCTTCAGCAATGGTGATAATATTAGGATGAAGAGCATGTAGTATATCATTTGCCAAAATTAGGTATAACAATGCATCCTTGTCAACATATTGATTGCAATACCTGCAAGAAGAAAAAAGAAAATTACCTTCTAGGCAAAAATGCAACATCTGCAACCATACTACTATGTATAGGCATAAAAGCTAAATAAGATACACAAATCTATTTGCAACAGATAAGTATTAGCTGCTACTGCAGAGGTTGTACATGCATTTTAAGACCAAATACAGATTCCGGAGGTGACCAAACTTACAAAGAAATATATGGTCTTACAAGCAATGGGAAAATAATATGCTTGATAGAAATTTAAAGCATTAGGAAAAGAGAGAAAATCAAAGAAAAGGAAAAAGAAAATCAAAACAAAAAGATGTCAAGTAGATCAATAAAGATTTCAGAAGCCTCACTCCTCCAGGTCACCCGTAAATGTAGCAAATCCATTGTGTGTATACATCATTGATCCAAGGGAATGAAAATGGAAACCATCAACTTGATACTCCTCCACCCACCTGACAAACACCGTTCCATGAGCAATGAATAAAATGCAAACTTTTGCAATTGGTATAAGAATGGAAAGATACTCAACACAAATGGAATAATTGGCTACACATTTCTAGGAAACGAAGGAGGAGATAGGTGATAAGAAAATATCAATCAGAAATCCCACAATTCTCTGATCAAGGGTCAGAAAAGAAAAACTTTTTGAGCAAGGTAGGTATGCTATACTCACCAATTCAGATTTGAAAGAAGAAAGTGCAGCACATCTTGATCTGCATAGTTGAACATTCTTGTACCCCAGAATTTGTGATTGCCTCGTTTACCTATCAGTGCAAAAAGAGTTGGACAAACATAAAATTATGCTCCTTGTGCACCATATTAGAGTGTCTGCGTGTATGTACGTCTGCATATGTGTGTCTGCCAGAGAGAGAGAAAGAGAGATTGACTAAAAATGGAAAAAAAAATGGACTTCAAAAGTTTAATGAACCAAAAATATATAATTTCCTAGCTTCCCATAAAAAAACTGATACAATGACAGAAACTTCCAAAAGCCAGAAGCTTATATGGCACGGTCAAAAACTTTTCTGTGATGGAATAGAAAGGAGCATAACTTACGACCAGCTTAAAGTACATTTCTTTCTTTTTTTTCTTGCTATTCCCTATAACTTCTATTTCTAGTATGTAAAGTCTAGACCAACAAGAAAACAATATCAGCATGCTGTCGGTAAGAATCTTGATCAACAACACAGTGCTAAACTAGAGAGCCCGCTCTCCACTGAAGCTGACATACAATTCTAACACCCTATAACTTGCAAAGTTACTGAATGAACATGCGAATTACTTTGAATAATTTCCCAAGATGAGACGGGACCATGCAACAGTACTCAAAAGGACATGAAGTAGTAGCCGGGCAAGATAACAATAGGATCAAACTGGAAATATAATCAATGGTCATCTACAGTAGTTTCATTTTTTCTTGCCAAAAACAGTTTACCAGAATGGAAGTAGCAATCATTTGATCCGTCAAAAAGTGATAAACCAACCATTTCGTCAGCTGCTGCATATGAGTGGACAATGTCTAAGAAGACTAGTAACCCAAGTCCTGCAAAAAACAAATGGAGCTCAAGGGGTAAAATTCATTATGACATGAGCATGCAATTAGAAACCACTTGAAAAAAACAGATGTACAAAATATCACGACAATGACAGCTAATAAGATACTGTAGCCGGAAAGAAATTAAAAGGTTTACGAGGTTGAAAGAAAGAACACTGCTCCAGAAACAGGTTAATAGCAACAGAGAGACATACGTGTCTAAGTCAGTTATACAAAGACACTCAATTCAAAGAAGTAACAACTGACTTTTGCACATCAAGTAAAATCTATATGGAAAATGTAGGCCAAACTTCCTCATTGAGTACATATGGTTCACAAGAAACAGCGGAAAAACCAATATCTTATAATTCTGTTATTCTTCTTCTCCTGTCTCCAATCAATCATTTGTTTGTTTTAAGGCTTTTTAAAAGGGTAGCACAAGGACAGCGCAAATTTGTCATCGACTATTTCTAGTCTTTTGGGTTAAAACAAAACTAAATTGTTTGTGAAGAACATTTCTCAATAAGAATACATAAAATTCACTCCCACGCTTAAAGGGGAGAATGGCCTTAATATTTTCTTCTAAAATCTTACAGCAAGTTAATATTGTTTTACTGAAAAATTAAGACCTCCAATTCTTTTCCTAATTCTGGTAAGTAGCAAGAAAACTGATTTCAGATGACAAATTTCACTATACCTGAAATCCACTAATTCTTCCAAGTATGATGTCAATGGTACAGCATTTGTTGAAAAAAAAAATGATGTCAATGGTACAGATTAAATTTTGGCACACAAATGAACAAAGATGGAAATTAGAGGTCATAAGAGAAAAGAATAGAAGCATATCCATTTTGCTATGAATTATAAGTTAATTTTCAAGAATTACCATGTGCTAAATCAACCAAGCGCTTAAAGTCCTCTGGTGTACCATAACGGCTGCTAACAGCATAAAAATTAGTCACCTGTAGAAGAACTGAAATATTATGCTACTGGAAGGTAATTTGAAGGCAGGTTAGCTTTTACTGAACTAGAAAATCCATTGGATAACCAGGTTGCATGGGTGAAAATATTTTCAAACTGAGCATGTACATCTCTTAGGACACTCAGTGACTAGAAATATTAGAGGATGCATTCCAGCGCAGTTGAGATTCTCTCTGCAGTAAAAAGCAGGAAGCATAACTTTCTTTGTTATTCCGCATTCGGTCCAGGAGTTCACCATATAATACAGAATACATGAGGACCCTTCAACAAATATTTCATCCACAAGATCAATAGATCACAAGTATACTTCCAATTTGATAGTCCTATCTTGCAGCCTTTTCAAATCCTAATTCCACAGGAAGATTTATGCAAGTAAAACAGTATGGATCTAATTACTAAATTCAAGAATTCATGTCATCGTACATTAAAAGATTGTATTTCAACACTTAATCATTACTTCATATGGATAACGAACATCTAATTCTGAACTCACTCTATACCCAACCGTAAAGTAGTCTTTGTGCTCAACAAGTCCAATCAATTGGATTGCATTGTAACCAGCTTCTTTTATGTGAGGCAGGACCTATAAAGATGAAGGAAGTTGCAATTGAAGGACAGAATGTAACAGGAAATAAGGACAACAAAAGGGAAAACAAATGTAAAATAACTTGAAGAATTGCCTTTTGAATGAAATCATCAAAAGATGCAACTTTTGGGTCGTGTCCACTGATTCCAACATGACATTCATATATGCGTAAAGACTTTGGCTTTGGTGGATGCTTGTGCTTCCATTTATATTTAGATTCAGGAGGTGGTTCCCAGTGGATTGCAAAAGCTTGCTTGCCATCTGCATCTGCATGTTCAAATAGCATTCAATATCGAACTGTTACAGGAAGACAGTATAGAAACAAAAGATATGCAAACTAAATAAACAAAAAAACGTGTGCAACAATGATGGGAAGTCAAGTAGAGGTAAAGATAGATTCTTCATTTAACTCTGACATCAGCGCAGGATGAATGTCTAAACTTTGTATTTGCTCTATCTTTGTAGGAATACAAAAAAAATTAAGTAGTATTTCTTTTTCGCACGAAACTTGTTTTACTACCATTAAAAGAACAATACCGATACTTACATAAGAATATGTACCCGAATAAGTTCATTTCTGAGACCAAAATCCAAGCTAAGCAGATTAATTAATGTAAACAAGTAAAGTTACCTAAAAAAATAAAAGGAATACATGATTAGCAATGGACCTCTTAAAAACAAAAAAAATTAACAGATCACACATTCAAAGCATGAAAATGATTACTTTTTACAAGTAAACTGGCGTATGATAGTGTGAGCATCAAATTATACTATTTAAGCATCGCTATGCAAACTACGTGAACAGATAAGAGATGCTAGCAACCACTGGATACCTGGGACTACATAAGTGGCCCAGGCAGGAACCCTTTCCAGAGGCCCTGTTGGAGTATTAAAATATACTCTATATTTGCTCCCATGGGGGATACCAGGCATATACTTTTTCAACCACGCTTTCCTTCCTTTACGAGTCTCCAACCAGTAGGCAATTGGAGGACTCTTAGCACGGAATTTCTCTAGCCATACAGGATCATCTATGATGTTAAAAACATCATACTCTTTCATTCCAGTATCTATCACATGAGTAGAGGGTAAGTTGCTTGGAGGATCATCTCTATGCTGCGCTTTCCAGGCCTTGTACCTAGTTTCTGGATCAGCTATCTCTTCCAGCTCCTCTTCCGTTTGAGGCCCATTAGGGCCAAATATCTGCTCATACAGCTTAGCTACCGCCTCATAACGTGACTTAATGAAGCGGTCTTCACCAGGTTCCCAATATTCATCATTTGCTTTCTTAAACATCTCTTCAACTGTAACACCACTGTCACCTTTATCGTAATCATCCACGTAATTGTACTGTTGAAAGTAGAATTCATCTGGTTCTTCACCTTCCCGTAATTTGTCTTCAAGAATAATAAACCAGTAGCCATAGTCATCATGGCCAAAATGACCCTCCCTGGCACAATTTTCTTTGGGTGACCAGCCATTAAAATCTCCAACAATAGCACAATAACGAGCACCTAATGTCAAGATTTTCAGCTTCACATGTGAGCTACACGAGCAATGGTAATTGCATTCAGAAACAACACAAGTATGAACTTAAAGTGGAGCTGCTAAATCCTAATCCTAAACTAACATCTATAGAAACATTTTGAGACTGATAGCATGTAACTAAAACTTCTCTTAGATACTTAAGCTTCCAGACATGCCCACTGATGAGGTCAAATTTGAGCTAAGCAAGAAATGACGCTTGCCCTTCTACAAGAAAAAAATATCCTCAGAGATGGTGTCAAACCTGGAGCCCACTCCAAGAAATCCACCCGATGCTGAGCATTTCGTTGCATTCCCAGTAGTTCATATCTAGAAATAAAAAACAGAGGCATCACTCTAGTAGTTCAGGTCTAGTAATAAGAAACATAGGCATCACTGGTAACACATATGGTATAATTGCTAATTACGGAGAGAGAGTTCAGCTAACAATTCTGACAAACACTTAGATATCAAAAACAACTCTCAGAAAGTCAGTAACTTTCAAAAACATGAGAAACTAGCACTTTAAATAACAGTATAAGATAGCCCAATATTAATATGTGAAAGAGAAAGAAAGCACTAACCCAGAAGCCAGCTCCTTTAGGTTGAGGTAACGATTAAAAATCTCATCCCGCAAGTCCTTCAACGCTTTGTACCTTGGCATAAAGTAAAACCAAACTAGGTACCTCTTCCAATATAAGGTCCAATAGAAACCATAACTTTCCTAATTACCAGGAAAAGAAGAAGAGCTAAGGGACAAACAATACTACCTTTCACGAAGGAAAAAGGCGAAGGCTTTATGTGAAATGCCATGTTTGGTGAGGAACCCAACTGGGTCGACCCCTTTATCTTTATCAGCATGTTTGGTTTGCTTTTTCTTGAATTTGGGTTGTCTTTTCTCGTTTTGTTGAGGTGAGTTTAGGGGTTGGGGTTGCTCGGATGCAGAGCAGCTCCAACTTTGCTTCTTTGGGGACCGAAATCCGAAACTGTTGCATTTCCGGAAAGTGTTCTTTTTGCCGACTTGGAAGGAAAATTTGAGAGGAGGATATCCGTTGGTATTGGTGGAAAGTAATGAAATTTTGGTTGAGCTTGTCAATGATACCATCATAATAGCTGCTGCTAAACTTCTGCCGCTGCTGGCAAGTATAGAGCGGAGGCTTCCGCAGACAGTAGTAGAGAGGAGCTTGCGTAGTTGAAATTGATGAGAGGCGGGTAGCACAGACTATTATACTATACTACCTTGAGGACAAAAATGACTCCAACCCAAGAAAAAGGAAAAATCTTAGACGTAGGAAAGAAATGAACAGAAGGAATATCCATCCAGTTCTGTGAGTTGAACAGAAAAAACGATGATAATCCCCCTGTTAGTTTGATACATTTTTCTATTACTGTATAGCTTTTACATTATAAACTTTCCAAGGCCAAATTTGATGCTTTTGTCTAGGACTCTACCCTTTGCCCCATTCTTATTTAAATTCCCTTTTCCACCGACATCAATATGAATTAGGAGCCCATTGAAATCTTGAGAGATGATGGAATGCGGCATCAAATGGTCTTGGATCAGCAAAATTTTCGAATTCCTTCCTTCTGCCAAAGGAATATGGACACTTGATTTTTTTTTTTTTTTTTTTTTTTGTGGAGTGACGCTTGAGTTCTTGTTCCCTCCAGAATAATTGCAAAGCAATTAGGAAATACGATAACAAAGACTCTAATCGAATCAAACTGCTCGCAAGTAAATTGGTCAAAAACTCAATTCGAATTCGAATTAATCAAGTTCGAATCAAATTCGAGTAGCTTGATAAGTCGAGTTCGAATATCCAATAGTAAGGTTTGAAGGCTTGTTAAACCTTATCGAGTTTTTTAATTTTAATTCTTTAATATATTATTATTATTATTATTAAATTACCCTTCTACCCAAAAGAATGGTTGAATTTACGAAATGTTTTAGATCATATGAAATTTTTTGAAGATTAATAATGTCTTTTCGCTCAAACATTGTCAAGAAAAATAAAATCCGCAAATCTTTCTGACTCGAATTTAATAAGATTTGCATTGACTCGAGCCATACAAGTTAAGCTCGAGTATCTTTCCTGCATGTCAAGTCAATCTTGAGTATGGTAATACTTGAACTCGACTCGATTCGATTACATCTGCGACGATGTCATTTATGGGTCTCAATATACTCAGCAAGCCATAGTACGTTTATCAGGAGCTTGATCGTTCAGCTTTGCTGAAGATGTGCATAATGATCCTGGAATAATAAGCTTTGATGGGATGGCTCTGACTCTGATCGGCTTTGGCTGATATAGCTATAAGCTGATCTTTAACTTAAAGTTGCTCTCCTATTTATCCGAGTCTCACTTCTAAGCATAGACGTCACATTATTCTTAGTATCCTTCCACTTAATTTAACGACTTTATTCTCATGATTGTAATCTCTTTGTTAACAATGGACTGGTAGCTACTCAAAGCTTATTTGCAGGCATAGAAGTAATTTTCAATATGCTTTACCACAAAAGCAAGAGAAGTGATTGAAGAATTGTCCCATGCGGCGTGCATTTACGCTTCAAAATGTTCAAGAAATTTTGTCCAGGTTCAATAGCAATTTCTATACCTGAAAGTAAACGCCAGACGTCGCATAACTGCAGTAGTTAAGCACCAACACAAACAGTCGTGTGACCACACCAGTACCGAGTACCAACACATCCATAAGCATCTGGTCTTCGCAGGATAATTCAATTGAACTGACTGATTGCTGGTCAATGGATCTATCAGAAAGCTAACAAATATAGCATGACAAAAGTGATGCAGCAAAGATACTATTAGTTGTAAATCTATTGTCTCTTTGGATATTCTCTTGGTCCAAATATTGTTGATCCAATTCTCACGTTGGTGCTGCCCATCTTGATCTGCATGTATGGGAAAGCACAGTCAGATTTCACAAACACCTATCCAAGCTCTAGCCTCAAACGATCTAGATTCATTGTTTAAGATGGATAGTGAGAAAACTAGCATAATCCTTTTAGGTGAAGGAGAATAATCATCATTTCCAACAGATAAATGCAAATCTTCAGATTGAGAATTTCAGCATACAATCAAGATTCTAATCTCAGAAAAACATTGTGGTTATGATTGTATATCTAATGTACGATGTGTGTGTGCATACACACATTAATATAATCGCAATTATCAGCAAAATTGAGCTCACGGTTATCTATCATAACAGCTTCAGAAACACGATTAGTCATCTAAGATTTCAATTGAAGCAAATTTCAAACTTCGCACACAGACCATAAATAGAAGCAACAAAGAAATTAAAAAAGTCCAGCCTAAAGCAAAGAAAGAGACTTCTTTAGCCTAACTACAAGTTCAAATTCTAAGATCATAGGAATGGCGAAAAACTGTTGGTGAAAGATTTGCAAGACAGTCCCAGTTTTCAAACAAACTAACCCCAAAGTTACGTAATACTGGGGAATCAGTTGTAGCATGTATTCATCCAGATGTAAGCCTTCATAAATTGAACAGGAGGTAAATAGAAATTATACAGAACTCAATCAACAATAAAAATTCAACTCTTAAAATCTAGGCATCAAGAAACCAGGCTTACTGCTTGTTCAAAGTCATTAGACATGCCCATTGACAACTCGCACTGGAACTCAGCCATCCCAAGCACCTTGCAGACCTCAGTTCTACACTTGAATAGAGTCTGTAATAAAGCCATACCAATAAAGTGGATGCGTATGTGGTTAGCAAGTGAAAAATGATCTGCCAGAATTCAGCTTCTGTTCAAAATTTTACATTTACAAACTGGCACTTCAAATTACACCGAATTGACACAGATATATTTAGCATACAGTTTCACATACAAAGAAGCCATAAAAAATTAAGTTCATATCTCATTGCTCAAACAAAAGAATATTCAAAAGAAAATAGAAAAGAAATAACTTTTGCTGTTAAGCAAAAGACACACAAAGAGGCAACAATAACATGAATGCTAACCCTGTGACCCACTGCTTCTTGCGTGGATTATATAGCTATATCATACCTCTGCAAAAGCGCAAAGAAGTGAAGCCATTACAGTCTTCAATCACGCCTAAGAAGGTTAGGAACTTACCTTGAAGTTTTCTGGAGTTGAGGAGTAATCTGGCATGCCTATGGTCATTAAACCAGAGAACTCAAGATTTGGACAACCCAGCTTGACATGCTTTGCAAGCTCTATGCTATCTGATGGCTCTACACCAGATTTTGCTGCATGTAATCACCAATTTAACTGTTGACTAATGAACCTTAATGAAATCAAGATAAGGCAATACTAATGCAGCTCTAGTCACTACAGAGTAAGAATCATGACAATAAGAACAAAGTTTTTTTCCCCATTTATAATGATCCAAAGTGATAAAACATGCTTCCACAGTACAACTACAGCTGACTTGACTGATTAACATAATTTACTAAAATAACTCAAAAATATCCCAATGTTGCTGTGCAGCTCTTGGTATCATACTGCCAACGAAGAAGAATAACTAAAAAATGTTCTTTTAAAGATAACAAGACTCAGGATAGTTCTGAAGTATATTAGCTCTGGTGCTGCATTAGTTATCAATTGTCAAGCTCAAACAATCCGACTAGATAGACTTTGCAGTAGAATCAAAATGTGAACACTTACATGCTTCTCCACTCGTATTCACTTGGACAAACACCTTCAAAGGTGGACGCCCAAGCCTTGAAACTTCACGATCTAGATAATTTGCAACCTATATGTGAATTGGAGAAAGGGATATTTACAACCATCCTTGTGAGTTATAGCCTAGAACATCTGTCATAAGCATCTGGATTTCATTTGAGCTCTAATCTTGCAATTCCAAAATTCACTTCAAATTAAATACTTGCCTTTGTGTTGTCTACACCCTCAACTGTTGCTAGATTAGGAATGGCAGCTGCATGCGGTAGAGATCAGCCTTAACATGTATCACAATCTCACTTACATTCCAATTTGGCAACCACACACCAAAACAAAATGAGTATCATGCCCAGTTTGATGGCTTTTGAACAAAGGGAACTAAGGTGTTTTGCTAGAGACTTGGGATGAAATCCATAGGCTCCGAATACAGCTTAATTTTCTAAGTACCGTGTGATGCCTTAAAAAATACGGGCTACACGCCTAGAGTTTTAGATTTTTGGAGTTCAGAATATCATCTTTAATAAGTAAAACATATTGATTACAAGGATTTTTGTCTCCAAAACAGATATAATTTTCAATCACAATGTCTCTGGCAACAAGGAAAAGGTAGAATTCAGCTGAGCTGTTAGCAATAACGAACCGTAAAATGAACATTCCGTTACTAGTACAACCTAATAAATGACAAATTAGAAGGAAATGTGCCAACTTCTCAGTTGAAGAAAAGGTTTAATCTTCAATAGTTCAAATGTTCAAGAACACAAGATATATGAGTTTAGTAAAACCACATGGTTCAAACATCAATTACAGCATACCAAGAAGTGACTTCACTTTATTGCTCTGCAGATGCCCAATGAAATGCCACCTAATGTCATCAGGAAGCTGCAATTCTTACACCCAAAAAAAAACTTTTATTTATGGTCCAATTAACAAACCTTTACTCATCAAGAACCCAATGATCTAATCTAATAATGGTTGAATTTATTTAATGATCCACCAATCATTAATAAGAAACTCTTCAGACGAAACAAATCCCAGATAGGGAGAGAGGGAAAAAGGCACCTGCGGAGCTTTATCAATGATTTCTTGAACATAATTCTCGCCAAAGCACCTATGACCTGCGTCATAGATTTCCTGAATAAGAGAGACTGGCTTTGTTTTGCCTACAGCTACTACCCTGACATCTTCAGCATGGCGACCGGATTGCTCGGCAGCTTGCCGTACACGGTGGAGAACTGACCTGAGGGCCGTGGCAGGCACGCCCTCTACAACTGTAGCAGCCATGACCAAAGTCTGTCCCAGCTTCTTTTTCTGTCTATCATACTATCAATAACTTCTCTTTTTCTGAGCAGATTAATTTCTGAATCTCATTTTCTGGTGAAATTGAGGCCTCATGATAACATGAGGCTGAAGCTCCTCTACCAAATACCAATGGAATAGCAAAATGAAAAGTTAATTTTTTTTCGGACTACTAAATTTTTTTATGGTCCTTTTTTTCTGTAACAAAATTGTAAACTTTTGTACCAAAAGTTAAGTTCAATTTAATATTTTAATTTGTGGGTTCACCAATGAAATGCATGTCAAGTTACCATTGCAAATAACTGAATATTACTGTAGGCAAGTTACCAATTTTGTGGGTTCACCAATGAAAAGTATGTCAATTTACCATTGCAAATAACTGAATATTACCGTAGGCAAGGTAGGTAAAATGCTCATAAGCTAGCAACTTTCGTGGTGTCTCTAGATTTTTTTGTCTCCATTATGAAACTCGTAGAACAAAAAGAAAGAAATGGCATGCCTTACCAAGATTACCATTGTTGTAAGGTTAATTGGTGATTCATAAACGACAATCAAATTATGGGAGGCTCTGCTTTTATTGCGTGGTTTATGTCTGGACTTAAAAGACCATTCTTTGCTTGGACAAATCTGCTCATATCAGAGTATGTAGACCAAGTAATGCGATTATTATAAAAACACGATTCACTTAGGAAATGACAAGTATACAAAGAACCAACAATTAAAAAAAAAAAAAAAAAAAATCTAGTACATAAGTCCCAAAACCCAACCTGAAACTAGTCATAGCTTCTCTACTTTAAGGTGTGAAATGCAGAAACAATTTCTTGAATTTTAGCACTCTGGCCTCCCAGCCTTTTCATAGTTATGGCTGCATTTTGGTCTTTGGTTCCACCTGAATTTTTTTTCACAACTTGGTTGATGAGTTCATGTATCTTGAAGTCTTGAACTTGGTACGGTGCTAGGGCCTAGGAATGGGATGCTGTGCTTGCACCTGAATCGTTTTTGTTACCTCTGTGCAAGTCTTTTTGGTCCTGATCTTGAGTTTTGTGAATGCCTGGCGATTCTCGTTTCCAAAACTTAATCCAAGTGTAAATTTCAAGTACTACAGCAATCGATCCTAACAGGCAAAGCAATCCAATATAAGCCCATTTCCAGGTATGATCTACGTTTAAGATGGAAATCCCATGAAATATGTTAACTGAGATAATGGCCAGTAATGAATAGCCCAGAAAATGATGATACATGTTCCAGTACACACGATAATCATCGTTACGCTTTGGTTTTAGTCGCAATGCGAACATCTGCAGATAAATATAACGTTATGCTCTTTGCTGCCATTGCAGAGACAGAGAAAATCAACGGGGAGGGGATATATGAAGTGCTGCATTGGATAAACTTACTTGTAGTGTCGTAAATGTAAAGATAACTATTCCTAAAACTCGATGAGTATGATAACCATAGTATTTGGAAGCGTTTCCGAGCCATAATCCAATGATCCAGCCAGATGTGCCGAGTAGATATCCAAGAATTTGGCATGAAACATGAAGACGAAACCATTGGGACCATTCCACGGGAAATTTTCTGAAATACCTCGCAATAATTGCACCCACTGGAAGAAATGTTCCCCAACCCACAATGTTCAATATCCCATGAACCTGCAAGAATTCAGTGACAATGATAAGAGTTCCATAATAACTTTTCAGCGCTGTCTTTGGTACTTTATAATAAATGGAATTGTGTAGCTCAAATCAAGCTGCATTTCAATAGGTTAGGTGATTATCAAAAAGAAAAGCTATCCGAGATTACAAGTAATTCCATTTTGTGTTGGTATTAACTTACTTTTCTCAACTTCTGCAGTTTATGAGCTCCGTCACCTCGAACACTCCCTGAAATCAAATTTATTGTCTCTTTGGAACTAAGATGCCAGATATTCTTGGGATGCATGAAGGGCTGTTTTCCATCTGCAAAATTGCCAACTTGCCAGACGACATTTGTACTTGAATCATTGTATTCTCGAGGAAGAACTATTGTAGCTTGGATCACGGCGAAGTCAGCTTCCGGGAAAGAAAAGCTAAAATCCCCAACTTCCAAATCGATCTTGGATGGTAGGAGTTTGCAACCTAACTTGGTAGAATCAGTAATGCTGTATGTATCATGCGATGAGGTTCCATTGCTTAATTTGATACCTATAAGGGCTTGGGTGCCTACCATCCCTGCATGTTTCCCAGGGTTCAAACCCCAGGCCAGCCACCCCATGCCACCGTGTAACTTTGCCCCGAATAGAATCTCAAGTCTCCTTGCACCATTGTTGTAATTCCAAGCAAATTCAGCTCCCAAACTTTGCTTCCTGCAACTTGTTATGTTTATTTTCTTGGCAGCTTCTTCTCGAAACTCCTCACTACAGTCCTGGACATCTGCAAATACAGGGAGCAACAGAGATAACACGAAGGCTACCCTGAAACGATTATCAGGGGACATATTCTTTTCCTTATTTGCTGGAGTGATGCTGCTTTACTATATCATGGTAAGTGCGTGGGATTTAGCAGCTAGTGACAAGAGCCAGAGAGAGACTTGTATCAGGAGAAGATGTTATTCGATTACTACCAATTACCACTACTGGATTTAAGAGCACGCTATATAAAATATTATTCTTTTCTTTGTGCTCTTCTTTTGGGAGCTGTGTTATGTTGTGGTACGTGGTGGACACATCCTTTTCTTGTTTACTAGTGTTGGGGCAAAGAATAAATCACCATTTTTTTTTCACTTACTGATTAGGAAAAAAAGGGTGTCTTAGCTCTCTAAATTAATGAATCTCCGAGGATAATATCACTCCGAGAGGGAGATTAACATTTAATTCGATGTTAAGTTGGGATGCAAAAGGTGTGGCCGTTTTTCACGTTGTTTCTTCTGCATGACATAAAGCACGAAGAATTCCATCGAATGTCTTTTTAGCTTTGATAAGGAGGACTAGAACAATAGCTGAGAGACCTTTGATTTTTGGCTTTAAGCTACCAGCAATTGGGATTTTTTTTTTTTTTTGGATACTGCTTCCATAAAGCGATTGATTGGCATCACACCAGGGTCCCAATACATCATGCAGCTATTCTTATTGTAATCCCTGCATAACGCACCGATGTTTTAAATTGGAAGTACACAACCAATCAACTGATCTTCTGTCAAAATTTTCAAAATTACTTACTGTTCCTGACTCTTCCTTCTGATTTTTCTACAAATCCAGTGGAATGCAAATTGTTTCTTATCTTTTAAGATTGGATTTGGAGGTGAAATTGTCAAGACTCCTCGCCCTCGACTTGAAGTGAAAGCTCAAATTAGGCACACTTCCAGTCAAGGAAAACAAGAGGACATGGTTTCAAGTTTACAAACCATTCTTGACTCTTCATTTTGAATTTTCCTTTTACGTTTAAAATGCAATTCGTATCAGTGGTTTGAATTTGGAAAGGACGGTCCGATTGGAATGATTGAAAGAGAGGAACGGCGTAACTTAAACTAAGCAGGCAATCGACTCGGTTTTGTTCGTTTTTGCAAAATTGTGTGTTGATTGAGAGAAACCCAAAAAAAAAAAAAAAATTAGAGAAAAAAATCATTTTTCTCAATTTTCTTTTTTTTGTTGTACTTTTTCATGTAATTTAGCTATTTGGTAGTGAATAATTTTGTAATGCCATTTTTGGTTTCTAATTATTGGTTCAGCCGGTCAAACTTCTTAACTCTTAGTGTCAGCCTATTATCCAATCCTAATTTTAAAATACAGGTCGAAACACCTCACCTAAACAATGTTTGAAAATCGGACTGTATCAGCCGATTCGATTGGTTGAATCGCAAATCGGTCATGTCTTCGGTCCAATTCAATTAAAGAATGTTGTACGTTTGGGAAATCAGTCATCTTCACAATTAACGATGGCATGTGATCTAGGAAGCCAAGTGGCCGGGGGATGACCAGTGATGGGGTGTCCTGCAAGGGAAAGGCATGTGGAATACAAGATTTTCTTGCACGGTTGTTGCTTAATTCTTCGGCTCCTTGAGAGTTTCATTATACTTCCATGAAGAATTTGCGCGATGTACTCCGGGATCAATTAACTATGACGACTACACGATAAGATTTTGGCTTGCTGGTTAATTAAACAATTGACCGATGAGAATACTAACATTTACGCTGCATGCATGTATACTTGCTGAAATAACAACGGTATATTTCTTTATTGTTCATTCTGGCAAGAAAAACTGAACATATCTATCCTACCCAAAACAAAACACTAAAAAAAGAAAAAAAAAAAAGAGGAGGAGAAAGATATAGAGAATGTGCATATATGTGTTATATATTTCTGGCTTGCATGCTAGAGCTACCATTAATTCCACCATCAGATCTCTGGAAAATTACTTCGTTTCAACTACTTTAAGATAGCGCTAAATAATTTGCTCATAATTAAGATTAAGATATCACAAAAATAACTAAAGCTTAAGCATCAAAATCCACAATCCCCTTGTGATAACATATAATTTTTCTTGGTTTAAAGGATCCTTTCATTCAGGTTAGTGTTCTTCAACGAAACTTGTGTGTTTTGAATCTACAATTTTGCATTCTACAAATGGATGATATTGGAATAGATCAACAAAGTGACACAAGATCAACATGAAATATGTATCATGCAATACACATATTAGTCGGTCGTAAATACCCAGCACTGTGTGCTGGTGCCAACAATTGAGGAAAACAATTATTGTCATAAGAATTATTGAGGAAAACAATTATAATCAAACAAAAGAAAATATGCCAGATGCTAACTTTTTATTGTCATAGTACGTAACTCCATCAAAACAAATATTTATTGAAGGAACCAAGAAAATTTCTTTGTTGCATAATCCTGCCTATCTCTTTGGCTAGCAAAAAAGTTAGCTGAGTATCAATAATTGCTCATGATACATGGGGGGCTTTCATACAGATTATTAGAATTAATTACACGCTTAGGCATAAAGTAATCCTTGAGGATTTCTTGACGTATAGAGTAGGAAGACACTATTGACGACTTGTACGTATTTCATCAGTATCTGAGAGAACCACCATACTAGATGCGGCCTTTTATTGTTATGTCTAACAAATGACAAACCGTATAGCAACAATTAATGGTGCTGTAATATTACCAAATAAATGGAGGTAGAGAGAGAGAGAGAGAGAGAGCTGTGTATTAAGCATAATCGCAGATGCCGTATATACAATATCCACCCGGCATGCACTTTTTTGTTGCAAAATCCACAGTGCCTCTTATCAAACGAAAGATTAACGCATCGCCCGTTGCAGCAAGCTTCAAACGGCAAACACTTGTTTTTGCATGCTCCACAATTGTAAGCATCGTACACCAAATCCACGCATTTGTTGTTGCAGCATGTAGAATTTCTCCCTTCTTCACCCGGGATGTTGCCACAAATGTCATTATGTTTCTTGCAATGATCAGCTGCTCTGGGATTCTTTGGCTTCGGTTTTTGAGCTAGGAAACGGCTTAACCTTTTGGACGGCATCAATATCTTCCCCCGTTCGGAATCCGAGTTCTTGTCGTTCTTCATTACTGATTCTTCGGCAGTGTTTTTCATGGTGACTAGAGTTATGGCTAGTGCCATGGCTAGGGCGACCGTGAAAATGAGCCCGATCGCCTTCATGGTCCGTGCAGGCCGTGAGGTAGAAGGGAGGGCAGGGAAGGAGTGTGGAGGTCTTCGCGGTTGTTAATTCCTCGTTTGGGAGAGGAATTCTTGAGTGAACTTGTTGGGAAGACTGAGCGTTCATGGGGGTGATATGTAGAGGGGTGCAGTTGACGCGGAAAATGTGGTAAAAGTAGCAAGGGATTTGCTGCAAAGAGTATGGTCGAATTCTAGGAATATTTCTATTTTCTATCTCTCAAGATATGCCGCCAGTGATTTTGGGGCTGCCACAATTTTTTTATTTGGCAGCTCTTTTGTTACGTCAAGACCCTTTTGCCTCCAATTAAAATATCTGTTCTCTTTTTTATTACAAAAAGTATTCTTAATTATTTTAAAATAAAAATTTAAAAAGAAAAGAAAAGATAAATGCTAAAAGGGGCACTAGAAAAAGATTAGTTTTGAACACGAAAAGGAATTTAATTAGAGGCAAGCTTTTTGGATAACAAGACGAGAAGCAAGCTCAATCGCTGGAGATTCACACTAGTCAGTTTTGTTTATTCTTAAAAGGGGTAGAACTGAAATTTTATCTGCATGTTAGCACTGGGGCAACATGCAATGATGCAGTGAACATTTATCAGAAATAGAGAGGAGGCAAGAAGAAAACTGGTAAATGCCTGCTGGACGAAGCAAAGGGAAATTATGAAATGGAAAAACTTCAAAAGCATTTCATGAGGCGGAAAACATCGTGCTGATCAATAGAGTGCATTTGCAGACCAAAACTTTAGCTGGAAGTTGGCTTTGGGTTTTCCGCAAGATTCAGAGGGTTCAGATTACAATTCAGATTCAAGAATCATATGGCCGAAGAAGTCAACCAACAATCAGAATATCTCTGAGACAGGAACTGCTTGCACGTATATATATTGAGCAACGAGGAATTATGCATCATATTCCTGTCTCATCCACCTAAAATTTTGCGACCATCCATTTGCAACTGGTCATATTGCTCTCATTCTGCTCAAGTTACCAATATTGGATCTCTACTGTTTTCTCTTTGCTTTGTCTATGGTTTGAATCTTCTAACTCAACTGGTGTCAAAAAGTTTATTTTCTTTTGGGATTTGGAAGAGGAGAATTGGTAATGAATATTCATTAATTGTCACGACCACTAAATTCGGGCAGAAAATTTTCGAACCAGGATCCCATTGTGTACCATAAGTCAATGAAATCCCATCTTCGTATTTTATCTTTTTCTGCATTTTTTCATTTTGTATTTGACCACCACCAGGTGATTTGGTCTTTTGACTTTTGCGTAAAACACTGTAACATCACGGGCTATTTAGCTTCCTTTCATCTGACTCTAGCAGAGTTTAACGTGTATTGACCATAACCATGATGCTAATTTAAGTTAATAACGTCAAATTCTTTATATATATATATATATATGTATGTATGTATGTATATATATTCCAAGGGCACCGATGAAGTGCAAGTTGGGTTGACCACAGATAAAGAAATTTAAGTCAAAAGTTTTCTTTTTTTCCTTTAACATGAAAAAATGAATGTCAACTAAAGAACTATTTTCCAGTTTAGTAGTCCTAATTTAGTAGTCCCACCACGTCGATTTTGGGAGGGGCTTGGGTTGAGTAGTTAAATCACTGGATTGCTTTCAAAAGTTGCTGATTTTGGAGGTTAATCTGAGATCAGGATTAATTATTTCAACAAAAGTCATATACTGGAGTTGAAAAAAACTAAAGAACCATCTCATCCTTATACGTCGGGGTGGCAGCCATTTTAACCCATCTAGATTAGTGTGCATGTAACTTAGCAGGTTGAATCTTTCTGGTTCAGCGTCAATTACCGCCGTCAGTGTAAAACTAACTGTAATAGTCTACTGGAAATCTAGAAATGCCGGTTACTCGGAACTCTAGTCTTTAGCAGGTGTACAATTTCATGTTTTGCCTCTTTATCTTTATCCAATAATCATAGAGGAGGGTAATTCAAGTTTTAATAAGATTCAGAAGCAAAAATAAAAAATAAAAACAAAAAAAAACCGTAAGTTTTAGATAGTCAGTTTTAATATTGATTACATATCAGAAATTATGGGAGAAAATTAAGATACACTTTTTTAATTCCTTCTTTTTTCAACCATGTTGCAACAAGATCGGAATTTTTTTAGCAAAATTTTTTGGGGAAAATGATCAAAAGAGTCTACCACATTTAAAAAAAAAAAAACTTTTTAAGTCCCTTACATATAATAATAAATACTTAAAATTGGTTTCGAAATCTATTTCTGCCCAAATTTCTAGTCAAAAAATGCAAACTTGAGTCACGTATTCATACTTTTAGTAAGAAGAAGAATAATTTGTGTGGGTTTTTTTTTTATATTTTAAGGTGTGTATTTTAAAAATGTTGAGGAGTTTTTAAAAGTTCTTATAGTTAAAATTGTTAAATAATTAGTAGAAAATATTATTCTTGTTTTTATTTTGCGGTTGAAAGTATTGGACATGTATCTTTTGGCTATAAATTTGGTAGGAAATATGTTCTAGGATCAAATTGATATTTGTTATATGTGAAGAACCATTTTCCAAGGTTTTATATGTAAGGAACAAAAAGAGAATTTTATTGAAATATGAGGGACTATTTTGATAATTTTTGCTATCTTTTTGAATGATTTTTTCGACCCATCAGCCATTCTCGAATGATGTCAATGTCAATAACCTTATTATAGGAAAAAATGACTGTCAGTAAACATTTAATTTTAAGTAGCTACTCACTCAATAAGATGGTATCAAGCGGGATTCGGTGCTTCTTTCTCTAGTTGAGGTTCTATGACTTCTATCTAATTTTGCCTAGCTGCGTAAAATGGTATAATTTCAATATAAACTAACATATGTTCGGTACAATTATGAGTTTTACATCAATTTAATTATAACTCACATTTAGACCAAAATTATACCAATATACAATATTAAAATTCTATTAGTTTACACAATTGGACTCTGGACAGAACTGGTCACGTGGTCGATGGAATCCAGTCGATTCGAGCACGAGTGAAATGTTTTATATGGCTCAGAGCTTAATTAAAATTCGACTCTAATTTTTTGTTTTTGGCTCAAATGCAATTTTAGTTTAGAGTTGGATATTACGGATACAATTAAATCGATATGCAGATTAAAGATGTAATATTGGTGTGAAGTTTTATTAAACTTGACCAGTTTAAGCTACTGTTCAATGTAGATAGGTTTATTCAATGCACACACGATAATATGTGTGAACAAATCTAAAATATATGAAACTCAATTAAGCTGAGCAGCTTGTGATTTGAGTATAGATGAATTAGTGGTCCCGAGTGAAAATCATGCAGAAGTTTATTTTGATTGCTTGAATTTGTACCTATTATGCTCTACTCCAAGTATCATTGCGTCCGTTTTAACTGCGAATGACGGAATTGGTAGCCATTGATTTCGTCAATAAAGCAAGAAATTTATAGTGTTTTTGGAAAAAAATATATTATGGGGACATGATGTATACGAGGCATGGAAGTGGAAGTGATTGAAAAATATGTTACGAAAATTTGTAATCTAAACAAAATCATACACTCAAATCATGTGTGAAATCTAACTTATTGCGGTCATTAACATATATATAAAAGAGGGAATGCCATGCCTCAAAGTGATGTTTGTGTTGCTGATGTGGCAAAATGTGGTTGGCTAAAGAGTGTTCGTCCAACTTGGTAGCTTACCTTTCTTATATTCCCATTTGGTTTTCTTTTCCATTCATTCTTTCTTTCTAACTACACTAGACTAGAAGACTAAAGAAGATTACAAGCCGAAGAAAGAGGAGAAGAAACGGGAGTCCGGCTGGCCCGCGTTGCAGCAGGTGTGCGTGTGATTCGTCAGGTTGAATGACAAGGGTTGGTGCTGGGCTCAATGATGGCCAGTGAAATTATAATTTTACCCTTATTGCTCCTCAAATTTTACAAACTCTATTCAAAAGAATCTTTCTTTTGAATGCCCTGTGAGTGTAAAATAGACTCCACCGTCCCTGTACACGCCTGACAAAGAACAACTTTCCACCGTCCCTGTATCTCTCCCTCATCTTCTTCTTCATTGGCCTTTCTTCCTCTTGATCATCCGCATCTTCCTTCCCCGCCATTTTTTTCTTTTTTTTTTTTTTTTGTAAATATTGATTGAACAAACAAGATTGCTTCCACCTATTATTCTATGGATCTTAATCTTGTTGGGAACTTTCACATTAATGTATGCTTGAACTACTCTACACTTTGCGCGGATGAAACCAATAAAAACCAAATGAAGTTCAAAGGAGTTAGCTGAGGTGAAAATTTCCTCTTTTTTTTCCATGTTGTGCCCAATTTCCATATTTTTCTTTCTTAGCTATACATAAAATTTATTTTTTTGTCCTGATAGCTGCCACTGAGATGAAAAGGGGAAACAATTGCTAGGACAGCCTTTAGGTAGATTTTGCTTTTCTTTATATGTTTATTTTTTTTAAGATCAGTTTTTATTCTTCTGATTTTATCTGGTAGTTATCGAATATTTTCTTTCTTTTTTTTTTCAGGTTTTTTGGTTGTACAAGTGCTTGCTTCATGGTAACTGGTAAGTATACGAAAGAATTAATGCGTTCTATTTTTTTCCCTTCCTTTCCGTTTCTTTCTTGACTACTCACTCCGTTGTTTAGAGTATTTTTTTGGAATGTCATTCTCATATCTTGCCCAATGGAATTTTTCTTTGATGTCTAATGCTTTGTGTGGTTAGAAATTTAGGATCTGATACATAATTGTTTATCTCCATTGTGCGCAAAGTTCCATGTGTTTTAGTGATTACTAAGGTTCCAAGAATTGGATATTTTTCTCTCTTTTTTTCTGCTTTTGGAGTTAGTTGTTTAAGTATTTGCCTCGTTTGCATTGCTAATTTGCTATTGTCCTCTAAAAAAAAAAAAATTCACAGTAGCCAAGAGGTGTCCTCTCAAATTCTGGTTTTGGGTTTTGCTTTAGAGTGTAGTGTGTCGCCTATCATCTAATGCTGGATCTGTTGCATGCATGGTCTTAGTTTTTTTGCTTAATGATGTGCCTGCTGAATCTGTAGTTTCCAAAGCCGTGTCATGTAAGTTGTAAGCTTGTTTAAATTGATTTAATAGTTCTATTCTTCTCACAGGTCATTGGAATTATAAGCATTAAGAATAACTTCAGCATGAGGCAATTGGCACATGCATGGATGATTTCGTATTTCAGTTTTGTCTTTGTGTTCTCATACTAATGGTGCTGTTATATTCATCATCATTGGCTATTTTGTTTTTTGTCTGCAGGTTCTGCTCTTCGTCGGTGAATATCTAGGTACTTTTTCTGCAGCTCCTGTAGTTATATATATAATTTTTTACCCTTTTTTTTTTGTGTTTTTGTACTAATGATACAGCTTATTTGATACACATAGTTTCGCTGAAAATGCTATAAGTACTAAAATATCTATCTCATTCCACAGAACTACACAACATCTGCTTGGTGGTTAACTTTCTCAGCCACCTGATCTATGCATGACTTTTAAAGGGAAAGCATTAGTATTAGCTCACTTTGCAATAGTATTTGAGCTCTGTAGTCTTGATTGTTCTCCTCTAATAGACTCCAAAAAATCACCAAAAGCTGAATTTACTCAAGGTCATTGTTTCATCCTTTTTTTTAGGGTCTTTTCATCTTTCCATCTATAGAGTCCTTTAAGTTCTTTAAAAGTAACAATGATCAAAGTTAAAATGAACTACAAATGATGAAGAAACTTGAATATTTAAGCACCCAGAGGCACCACCTGCTTCTTTATATCTGACTTTTTCCTCTTCTTCTGACGCTTCTTTGACACAGAGATCTTAACCTTCTCTTCAACTGAAGATTATATGTTTTAATTTCTTGTTTAGTTATTTAGTTTTGCTGCTGCTAATAGTCTTATTTTCCATTTATGTCATATTTTGATTTTTGTTTAGTAGATTGAGGAAAAATGCAAGAAAAATCCACAAGAAGAGATAGATTTAACTTTTTAGGCTCAGTTCTTTTTTTCTCCCCAATTATCTTTGCAGCTCACCTGAAATTCAGCTTTCAAGTTATATTCTATTCATTGGTTTTCACAAAGTAGCTATAGGTATTATTTCGTAGTTTTGCCTTTTATCTTTACTATTGCCTTCTTAACACGGATGGTTATGCATCCAAGTTATACATGGTATTGGGAGATCCTGTTTGAATTGTGCTTGGAATAGATGTCTTTGTCATTACTTTTCCATTGCAGTAGTTGTGACTTTGTATTTAGAGTATGCATAGAGTGGTGTAGTTGCATTTACAAGTGTGGTTAACACTTATTGCTAAAATGCCTTATGGGTGTCTGAGTTTTGCAGCGGAACCAAAAGTTTTTATGTTGTAATTTGCTTCAGTCCAATATTGAGTTTTTGGTTGAACTTACCATGTCTGGTGTATCAAATTCCAAAAAGTCCTTGCTCTTAAATTACATTTGTGCAGTGCAAGAAATTCTGTTACACAATGAGGAAAAAGTGATTGCCAAAAGTGTGTATATTTGGCCATACTCTTAACTGTGATTATTTTTTTGGGCCATCTCACCTTTTGTTCAATTTGTTGTATGGGTTCCAGATTTATACTTTTTCCTCCATTTATTTGTCTCAAACATTCTGTGAAGAAGGCATTCAATGGAAAATCATATTGTTTCTTAATGTTTATGTGCCATCATCCAGTACAAGAAGGAAAGATTTTTATGTATGGAGGGATTATACTTGGTTCAGAGCCCATGATTGCAATTTTTTTTCTTTTTTCTTTTTGGGTTTTTTTGAGTATCCAAAACTGATCTGGTGTTTTTAATAGGTATTTTGTGTTAAGCTGATTGCTGGTAGTGATAGGAGGGAAGCTGCTTATATTATTCTCACTAGCTTTAAGGCTACTTAAGTTTGTTCTATGTGTCAACAGGTATCTTGGGAGGAAAACATCTAGTCACACTATTATGAGTGACCAACTAGTATTTATAGGAGTACAAACCTAACAGACTATTTACAAGAATACCCTTACTAATTTATTATCTATAAGAATACTAATATTCTCCTAACACTCCCCCTCAAGTTGGAGCATATATATCATAAGCACCCAACTTGTTACAAATATATTTCACCCTAGAGCCCCCTAAACTCTTAGTAAATACATCAGCCAATTGATCTACAGACGGTACATGAGATGTCTTGATGACCCCGTCAAGCAATTTCTCTCGAATGAAATGACAATCAACTTCAATATGTTTTGTCCTTTCATGAAACACTGGATTAGACGCAATATGAACAGCCGCCTGATTATCACACACTAAATTCATAGGCTGTTTATGTTCAAACCCAAGTTCCAGTAACATGCTCTTCACCCAAACCAACTCACACACAGTGTGAGCCATAGCGCGGTATTCAGATTCTGCACTTGATCTGGATACAACTGTTTGCTTCTTACTCTTCCACGACACTAAATTACCACCAACAAACACACAATATCCTGTAGTCGATCTTCGATCTGAGGCAGAACCAGCCCAATCTGCATCACTATATCCTTCAATATCATTGTGTCCATGATTTTGATACAGCAACCCTTTTCCAGGAGCATTTTTAAGATACCTGAGAATCCGTATAACAGCATCCCAATGACTAGTACGAGGGGTATCAAGAAATTGACTCACAACACTCACTGCAAACGAAATGTCAGGTCTCGTTACAGTGAGATAATTTAATTTACCCACAAGTCTTCGATATTGCTTACTCTTTGTCTTCAAATCCTGAATGACAACAGAATCAGGAGAAAAAGTAACTGTACACTGTAGAAATTTAGTGAGCTTACTAACAGACATTAGATTAAATGGCAAATTGGGTACGTAAAGAACAGAAGATAGCGGAAGTGATGGATTAATTTCTACAGTGCCTAGTCCTTTAACTTTAGTAGTAGATCCATCAGCTAAAGTAACATGAGGAAAGGGAGTTGACTCTTGAAAATTAGAAAAAATTTTAGAGGTACCTGACATATGATCAGTAGCCCCGGAATCAATAATCCATGGGTCATTACCTTTTTGTGCTAAAGAAGCAGAGGGAAGAGATGCGTGATTTGTAGCTTGGTACTGTAGGAATTTAACATAATCTTCCTCAGATATAGTAACAGTTTTCTGGGACCCATGTGTTGAAGAACTTGATTCAACTTGGTCAGTGATAACCGTATTAACAAACCTTTCAACCATAGCGAATAGCACGTCAAACGAAAGAACGGGTCAAAACTTGAGACAAACGCGTGAACAGTAACGGCATGAACAGTAACTACGTGAACAGTATCGACGTGAACAGTGCCGTGAACAGTATACGTGAACAGTGCCGCTATGAACAGTGCGGCGTGAACAGTGATTTGCTAGATGTTTTACCCTAACCCTAGGACTTTTGCTCTGATACCATGTCAACAGGTATCTTGGGAGGAAAACATCTAGTCACACTATTATGAGTGACCAACTAGTATTTATAGGAGTACAAACCTAACAGACTATTTACAAGAATACCCTTACTAATTTATTATCTATAAGAATACTAATATTCTCCTAACACTATGTTTAGCCTTTTTCTACTTAATTAGGTATGTTTAGTCATTTGATGTATTGTTGTTTACTTAATGTTTTTTTTACCATGAGATCCTTGTAATTTTGTAGTCTCTGAATTTTTTAGTAAGAAATTTTCATTTATTGCAGATTATTTAATATTTGATTTGAAATTCATTTGTTAGCTTGCTTATATGCAGTTTCAATGTATTGATGTATTTACCTTTTGGTTCATAGTTTGCTTTAGTATTGTAATTATTGGTCCTGTGGAAAAGAATGATTCATTTACAGTGGCTCATGTGCAATTTCTTTATTATCAATGCAAAAAAAAAAAAAATCACCACTTAATAGCTACCAGTGCGGCATTCATTGAAGATAATGCACGCATGGTGGTAAACAGACTGATTTTGTATTCTTCAGGGTTTTTCCCCCTGAATAAGAGAAATTTTTCCCTTCCCTAGATTCTTAAATGTATATGCTGATAGGATTTAGATTATCTCCTAATTGCGTTCTTTTGTTTATTTGATAGATAGTTTCCCTCAACAATTGAAGGTTACGAAGCTGGAATAGAAACTCCCAGGGGGTTGATACATGTACATTTGCTTGTGAAAGTTAAAAATGACATATTGAATAGTTGTGGCTTGTAATTTTCTTTGCCTTTCTACTCTTGAATGATGAGTTGGACTGGGGCAATTTCTTTTCTGGCCTGTTCTTCCTTTTTTTTTCCCGGCTCTCTTAGCTCTTCAAAGAGCCTATTACTTTGGTTATTATCATAGCATGGTTAGGTTACACAATTTGTTTCGCCAATTTAATGGGTAGATTTTACAAACTTACTTTTCGTCTTTGCATTTTAATCTTGATAACACCTCATTAATGTTTCAAAAACTAGAAGATCAATTTTTTAGCAAATGCTTTTACATTTTGAGCATTATCATTTAATTACATGGCTTTGTTCTAGAAGTGTTTGTGAGCAAGTTGGGTAAAGCAGAGTTGACGATTGAACTATGTGGTTCATTGCCTACAATAGCAGTCTATTCTGCCCGTAGTAATTGTAAGACCAAACAGCCAAGTTTGATCTAATAATTGTTTGTTTATACTTTTATGGGTTTTTTTAATATTATTGACAATATCTTACTTGAGCTTTTATTTCGTATGTGAATTTGCCAAATGAGATTTTTAAAGCCCTTTTTCTATGGTTACTCATTATTGGTGAAGTTATTTTTTCTGTGTATGTAATATATAGTTCTTGGTATCTCAATGTTATAGTATTCAAATGTGAAAACAGTTTGAAAAAATGGAAGGAATATCTACTGAAAGGAGAAAAAATTTTAACTTTTCAGGTTGTGAATTTTTTTTGATTTATTTCCCTGTCATTTTTCCAATTTTACACTAGATTGGACCTTCAAGTTTCTGCTTCCTTTTCACTTCTGAAGTTTTTAATTTCTTGCTTGCTTCTTTAGTTTTGCTGCTCCTCATAATCTTAGATTGCTGCCTATTTGATAGATTGAGGAAAATCACAAGGAAATACTAAAGGGAGGAGAAAAAGATTTAGCTTTTCAGGTTATCGTCTTTTCTTTTTATTTTGTGGTCATCTTTCTAGATTACCTTAACTTTGAATTTCAAATTTCTGATTTTTGTGCTATTTAGTGGTTTTCACGAAGTGTCTGGTGGGTGTTGAAATTGTTAATTTTACCAATTCTTTTTTTTTTTTTAAACTATTGCCTTCTCAAGATGAATTGTTATGCATCTGAATCATATATGAAGTTGGGAGGTTCAGTTTGATGTACTCTTGAGGTGGATATCTTTTCTCATAATTGTTATGCATTATACTCGTGTTCTATCATTTGCCATGCTGAATTTATCAATCATTCTAATATAGTCTTTGATAGCCATATATTGAGGGTTTTTTTTAAAATAATGTAGGTTATTCTTCTAGAAGCTGTGGATGTTGAAGAAAAGGCAAACAATTATCTAAAGGAAGAAATAGTTGAAAGAGATCAATCAATATTGCTTCATTTTTTCTAGACATATATATGTTTTCTCACCTTGTAGTTTTTGCTGATTCTCTAGGCTTTTAGATCAAATATTTTGCTAAATGAATGATGTAAAAGAGGACTAACAGTTTGATTGGATGCTTAAAATGTATTTTCGATTGAGCATAGAGTAGTTATTACTATTATAATTATTACTGCAATTCAAAGGGTAATTTGTTAGCCATGTTTTCCCTTAAAAATGCTACTGCAATTCAAAGGCTAATTATTACTGCATAATATTATGTGTCTGATTGGATTCCTTAAAAATGTATTGATAACAAGGATTTCACAAATTTCATTCCTTGACTTTCTCCAAAATTGTATCAACCTAATAATTGTCAGTGCTTCGTAAATTTCTCATGTGAGTCTTTTCCTGTTTCTCTTGAAGCTCATCATGGCATTTGCTTATGTAGTTGTGTTTTGACTTGTAGCTTTACTATTCGATATTGGCTGCATAGTTTATAATGAAAATTCAGACTACTTGGCAGTTTTATGGTCTACCTTGTATTAATTTGTTTGGAATGGAAAAGTATAATATTATTTCTTTTCTTTTTACTAATAAAGAAAATAAAAAGATACCGACTTGTTTGAATTTGAGGAATTCTAGCTGGTTTTGAGGCTGTAAATATTGGCCAATGTGCAGTATAAAAGAAAATTATTTCATATCTTATCTTTGTTTTTGAGTTGCTTACAAGGTTATAGCTTGCTCTAGACAGTTCTTTTTTTTTTTTTTTTCCAATGTTGTCTCCCCTTCTACTTCATTCTTTGTTCTGTTGCTATATTCTTTTCTCCCTTCCTCCTCTGAATGCCGATCATATTTTCTCTCCTTCCTCTCCCTTTCATGAAAAGTTTCTTCTATATTTTATTTTAGTGGGTTGTTCTAATTTTTTGTTGTCCTTGGGCTAAGAGCATCAAAGTTAAGTTGAAAATTTTTAGAAACTTCCTTTTGTCCTGCTTTATTGAGAAATCTTCTTGATTCTTTTGCTCTCCTATACGAAAACTTGCCAAGTTAGATTTTGGAGCAGATGTTTGCACTTAAATTTAGTTAGGTTTTAGTTGTACATAACGTCGAAACTGAGAGTAAATTTTGCTTGGAAACCATTGACGAGTTTTTTGCATGTGGCAAACCTCTTATTTTCATTTACCAATTTAGCTTGCATCTTTTGAAACAGCATGAGACTACTCCAAATGATAGTTGTGACTTGTGAGATTGACTTGCATGATGTGAAGGATATATTAGCAGTCATCTATGCCCTTGCTATTGCACGGTATATGTAGATCCATTTGATTGGTCTTTTTCTTGCATGCAGTTTTAGTTAAAAATTTAGGTATCAGAACTCATCGGATCATAATCTTCTTATTCAGATATGAGAGTTAAAGCAAAGGAGCTGGGACTGTTAGCTGAGTCATATTTGGAGGGAATGCAATCAATATACAAATTGATTGGCCAAGTGCAGCATTTATGGTCCATTAGGTTTACAAGTTCTTGATGACATCCCTGCAGAGATGCCAGATTTGTTGGAAGCGTATGTGTTAGCAGTTGCTTATTCTCATTTTGTTTCTATTTAAGAGATTATGACCTCTTCCAATGTACCCAAAAAAGAAAAAGAAAAAGAAAAAAAAATGAGGTTTCTTTATGATGTATATCCTTGATACTTTTTGGAGGATTTTATTGTTCTTTTGATTGGCTTTATCCCATAATGCTGTAAAACCTCTTTAGCATCAAAGCTGTGCAAAAATTGTGAGGTCGCCTTCCTCAAAAACTCAAAAGACAAGATATGTTGAGAAAGAGTTTTTAATTATGTTAATTGATGCATATATGTGACTGTTGATGCTTTTTTAGAATGAGATTTCATTCGTAAATTTTGAGGACAGCACAATATAATTTGTATGTTGGGTCAATGGCCAGTTGTGTATGTTCTAATCATGTTTTTCTTGCCTTTTTTTAAAAGGTATTGTATAATAATTTTCATCTCTTGAATTTCATATTTTTACAATTTTGAACTAATTATATATAATTTCTAAGAATACAACTCTAAATATTTTGTTTATCATTTACATCTGTTACATAATAATTTGAAAATTAAGTGGGTATAATGGGGCGTTTATCCACCGCGCATTCGCGCGGCGAACCTCTCCTAGTAGCATATCAAGGGGATTTATCCCTTCATTTCTACGTCTTCCCGTCAACCAAACGGAGTCAAAACTCTTCACTTCCCTTCCTTGACGGTAAAACCCAGAACCGGAGTTGGAACGCCAAGAACTCTCGGATTCACACACTCGCTAGTGTCTTGCGCGCTAAATTTCCTGGATGGAGCTCGAGTTCAGACATAGAGATTATATAACAGAGGAAAAGGCTTACTCTCTCCCTCGTCTACCTGCAGGAACTCATCCTCTGTCCACTTCCCCTGAAACGCTTCAGCAGGTCTTTTAAACATTTTTATCTTCCCCATCTTAAAGTTTGAAAAATCTTGAATTGAAATAAGAAGAATCTGCTAGAATTATGGTCCAAAATTGAATCTTTTATGTACTCTTAACTAAATTTATCTGGCTACGATATGACAACTTTGCTTGCTTGGACTCAAAAAGTGAGTTTCTGGTGGACTTCATTGAATGCCTGTGCCCAAAACGCTTAATCTCCCTATGTTTTCTGATTGTTTTTGAGGTTGTCTACTTCAATGTGCAAGTCGGAATATGGTTTTTAGGTTCTCTTGTTTTGTTTTGTTATGTTATTTAAGTGTGAATGATAAAATGGAAGACGATTTGGAGAGAAACGGGAAGCTCTATGAATTAATCATAGAGCGCGACTTCTTGTTGGTAATTATCGAAGAAACAATTGAACATTTTAGTTGAAATTTTGTGGGATAGAATTAAAACGATCGGATTTGCCACCTTGTGTGATAGAATTAAAGGGATGGGATTTGCCACCTTTGAGAGTTTTTACGTCTCGCTAGGATAGGTGGTGATGCACAAATCAAGTTGGATTACAGTCAAAGAAAGATTAGATAATGGCTTTTGGTAAATAATCCCCATCAATATGATCCATAATCAGTGCATAAAGTATAAGCTATGCTTAAGTTCAACAGCTTGTCAATTTCACGTCTTCAATGAGGAATGTTGTCTTTTTTTTTCTTGTTCTAACCAAATCTTCTTAACATTTGTTTGATCCTTCGTATAAAATATGCTGATGGTACTTAGGAATCTGTTAAAGGTTGATTTGGTGCATAAGGAGAAGGAAGAAAATGATTTTTTTGATCCACTTAGGAAGATCAATGAGAAAAAGGAAGTTTCTTTTGAGGATTTTCAAGATGAAGAGATTACAGGAGGACCGTCCAATGAAGCTTCTGTCCAGTCTTCTTCCAAGGAATGGACTTCTTTTAAGAAAATCTTGATGCAGAGATTTTCTGCATCTAAGAATATCCCGTTATCTTCAGTAAGTCTTTTTTTTGGGGCTTTTTAAGCTTTAATTAAGAATGTAATTTTTGTATGTTTGTTCATGTTTTCCCGTGGTATTTGTATTATTTAGGGACTAGTTCTATAAATTATTGTCTATAAGAAAGGTAACTCTCCACAACTCATTGTAGTGTTGGAAGCTCGGCAAGAAATAACCCGGATCTTTTTTTATTAGGATCTTATGTTTGCAAACTCAGTATGACATGCTTGGATTTTCATGCATTTGTCTATGGTGAAACAACTGCATACAAACCTCACAGGTTTTGCATTATTAGACATCTGCGACTTAATTAGTCTTTCGAAATGCTGGATGAGTTATAAACATCATATCTTGCTATCCTCAAGACCTATGAGACATAAGTTTTGTTTGCAGGGCTGTTATACCCTTCTAAAAGAATGGCAGATGTAGTCTCATCTACAGCTTAGGTACAATTTGTGTAATTTAAATGAAGAATATTAACTTAGTTAAAAAAGAGGAATATTGCCAGTCCCCTACTCCGCCACTCCCATGTCATCTTAACAAGCATGATGCCATTTTGATCTTCTGCATAAGAGTTCTATTTCAATTGGTAAATGTTTACCGGCCACATTTTGCAGATTTCAAATGCAATTATGAAGACTGGAAAGGGTATGATGCATCTTGTATTGGCTTTTTTATTCTGTACCTAGAATAAGCTTATTGCTCCCAGGGGTAAGGCTGTACAAAACCTAATTCTTCCAAGACCCTGCATTTATAGGAGTTGCAATTGCTTGGTAATCAGTTTTCTACCCCTTCCTTTTCTTTTGCTGGAGCTTAAGTGTCTTTATTGTTCCTGAAGGACCTTTGGATTGTAATGGCAAGGTAGCTTATCTTTATTAGCATTCAAATTTCTTTTAAACTTTGTGGTGTATAAATATTTTGCAGTAACTGACAAATCACCTGTGGATTCACATTTGGAAGAACTGGATGATCCTCAAAAATTTACAGAAGAAGGTCTTAAAGTTATAAGTCAGAGGGAATATGTTTTACGTTTATATGAACTCAAAGATGAGATTGCGCTTTCTTGGAGTAAAAAGGAGCATGTGACATCTTTGAAATTGTGCATCAGGGTGAGCTTTATTGTTTTGCAAATCGTTTTAGCCGTATTTGATGCTAATTTTTGTCAACTATTATCATAAAACTATACGAAGTAGTGGAAGTTTTTATAACAACATTGAGGAAGTCTTTTGTCCTGTCATTCGAGAACTCAGACTAAAGTTGCTTCAGTAAATGGGTGTGGTTTATATCCTCTGTTTATGCTAGCCTTTTCTTATTGGGGCTGACAAAAACAGCTGGAACAAGGGAAACAAAGCTGAAACTTTATAGTAACAAAACTACTTTCCTGAAAGTAAAGATTATTTGCTCACCTTTCTTCTTGAAACTTTCTTTGGGCACTTGTTAAATGAGGATACCTGTCCTTTTTTTTTTTTTTTTTGCTAATGTCTCTGGCACTTGATAAGTAATTTTAACCTGTACTGCAACATTTTAACATGTAGAGTTATGACTAAATTGCTGTTAACTTGTAATGAACTAAGATCTGAAACTTCCTTGAGATCAAAGAGCGTTTTTGGACTCTGCTTCGCTTAGATGATTTTGCGCCATGCTTACTTTGGCATCAACAAAAACAGTCAAGAAGTGGATAATAGGAGAGATATTGTTAGCTGTTGCCTTTTGAATTAGTATCTCTTCTTTCCAGGTTGCCAGACTTCTGATGGACACATCTGTTGTACAATTTTATCCAACACTATTCGTTCTAGCCACAGATGTGATGGATATGCTGGGTGATATGGTATGGCAACGAATTAGACAGAAAGCTGAGCACAGGGAAGATGGAAAATTCGTTTCTTCTTTGCCAGGTTTAACCATGACACTTAGAATCCTGTCTCTTCTTCTCTTGCAGATTTACACCCTCTTTCTGAAGCTTAAGTCTAAATCTCTGTACTTTTATATTCTGCAGATGATTCATGTAATTTCTTATTTGGATATTGAAATTTTTAAGAGATTCATTATGACATTTGCATCAACTTATGGTAACTTGTGGCAGATGATTTTGAAGCCAATAGTATTTCTGATGATGCTAAAGAAACTTGCAACAACTGGTTCTCCAAAATCGGTTCCATCCGTGAGCTTGTTCCGCGCATGTGACGTCTTTAAACTGCCTTCTCAGTATTAACATATTGTTGTCATTGAATGAGTTGCTAATCCTGCACATTATCAAATTTTAGGATTTTCCACTTAGAAGATGTACTGGTGTAGTAAACTATAGTCTTATTCTCCCAATCTGAATACATGGGAAGAATGGTGGAACCCAAATATGATTTCTTTGATCCTTGAAAGAGGTTCATTAACTACGGAGGATCAACCAGCATTACCTCAATTGGAATTGGCACACGAACACTCGGAACTGCCTCTCTTCTTGTCCCAAAACCTTAGTCGGGCGACTATGCTCAATAAACAGATATGCTACTTTGCCATGGGTTGATTTCAGCTGCTCTTTTGGGGAGGACAAGTAGTTTGACTTAAGTGCTCAATTTGAGACTTTCATAGACTATTTGGCAGAAGTAAGCCTAGGTCCATCATTGGCTGGTAGTCTTCTACCAATATCCTTTGCTTACTGTCATTGTCCACTCCATCAAGGAGCTCTCTCATTAGGTTCTCCGTCTTATTTGAAAATCAAACTTGCAAAAGTAGCAGCCCTTTAAGTGTACCTCTTGAAATAGAGATTAGGTTATCGTGCAAGAGAAATTTTGAAAATTTCTAGCAAGATGCCCCTTCGCCTTTTCTATGCACCTGTGTGTTTCAAACAACCCAAGCTTCTTTACTGTCAATTACACAAGCCATATGCTAACTTGTTTAAGCCCAATTTTATATTTCATGTCCTTGATATTACTTAAATATATACACCTCAGTGCACCATTGGTTTTAATTCTCCTTTTTAAGCACCCAAATTTTAAAAAAAAGAAAAAGAAAAAATTATCCTGGTAAATGTCTTTTCTCTCTCCCCCACAAGAAAAAAGAACAAACAATAAAACAAATAAAAATCATGGGGATGGTGAAGGTAATGGAGTCTAAAAGTACATAACTTTACTCTGTTTGAAATATCTAATACATCTTAATAGTTACAAAATTAGGGAACCTGATTTTTTTATGCTGGTTGCACCTTAAATCTGAATTTTTGTTTCTTATTTTTTTGCAAAATTAAATTGTTAAACTGATGAGGAATTGTGATAAATCCCTGAAGTACAATGATGAAAATTACCATAGAGATCATCTCAGTGTCTTTATTGTATAGATGTTATCTCAGTGCCTTTATTGTAAATCCCTTCTGGAAAATCTGCACTCAACTTGCTTTGGTTAGTCATGTAAAAGAGTTAAATTTGATGCTTGTGAATAACTTTTAACACGACTTTCCAAGAGAAGTTGAATGTAAATTCAGGGGAAAAAAAACTTAGGGGGTGTTGGTGGGAAGAGTTACGAAAGTAAAAGTTAATAATTGTAGTGATCTGTTTTTTGCATGTTGGTTTGTAATCATATGTGCTAACAGCTTTCATCGTCCTCATCAGCTATCTGGAACTGGCCGTACTGCCATGCTGGCGTTTCCTTGTTGACAATCCTATGAGTAGCCTCCAGCGCTTGGCCATGATGACAAGAGGCATTGCAGATCCAATAGCCTTGGCCTACTGCCACTTATATATGGTTCACCGAGCTCAAAAACTACCTCAACACGATTTAGGTATAACTACTTTTATCCAAAAACTATTTTTAATGGTGCACGTTCTTTTTACTTAAGGTTTGAAAGTACGTAAATTTCCCAAATAGAGAAAATAAGCTTTAAACTAGCAAAATGTACATCATACGTCTTTTCTTAAGCCGAAATCTTAATGTTTTCAGAGTTGATCAAAATCCTCTGCATATGAGTATATAGTGTATGAATAGTATGACTTGTGGCATATATATGGAGTTATACTAGAATGCGATTAGTACTCTGGATCTGACTCAAAATTATTTGAATAGATTGTTCATGCTAGTAATTTATTATACAACATAGATAGTCATTACTGTTTGAACATTCATATGTATACTTTTACATGTATTGTTCTCATTTTTAATCTCTGCACATCTAAAATTTTTGGTGTTCAGTGCCAATTCCCTTCAACTTGGTTCTTTAATGGAGGATAATAAGAAAACCTGTTAATTTTACTGCTTAAGTCCATGGGATATCTATCGAAATTGCAGTTTTATTGCCAAGCATGTTAGATGCTGCTTATTGAAAAGCTTGAAGCTAATTTTTGCTTCATTTTCCCTTTGGAACCTTGTACTTGGAAACTTTTCTGGCAAAGCATAAAGCTTAAGGGAAAAAAATTAGGACTGCTTAAGGTTGAAAAACTTATTTAGCCTATCTTTGGCTGTTTATATGGATTGTTTTCCGAACTTGGAACAAATCAATTTACAATCTTAAAAAAAATTTCTGGACTTGGCTTCATTCTGGCCATGTGTGTTTCTATTTGAAATTAGATATGTTTGATGAGGTATATCAAGTTTACTCTTAGGCTCTTACCATCTTTGATTTATTTCTCCCAATTTAAACTGCGCGTTTTGGTCTCCAACAGGATACCTTGTCACTGGCATCAATGACTTGAAATTTGTAATGATGCGCATTCTTTCACTGCAAGAAACAACTTGCATAATCTCTCTAGCAGATAGAAGGTTGCTTTTGAGCCTCATGGAACCTGCTATTGAGTATATGATGAGATGCATATATAAGGATTTAAATCAGGTATGATTGCATAGTACATATATGCATACTTGTTTGCTGGTTTTACAGTAATTTTTGGGGGATAAAAATCTTTCTGGTATTACTAGGACCAATATTGCTTTAATATGCTGGTTAGAATGAGCAACTTGGATTTGGGAGTAGAAATTAGGTGTCAGTCATCTTGTGTAATACTGTTTTACAGAGAATGGTGTATATTTACTATTGTTCTCATGTGGAAACAATATATTGCATTTTTTGGTAGTAATTTTTTATGAACTGTCCTGGCAATGATCTGACCGAGAGTATCACTCTTATGTTAAAAGGTTCAAGTTCGTGATGTAATTGTGGGGCTTGGACTTGGAAAGGACAAGTCACATTTATTTGGAGACTGTTCATGCATTTCAGTTATTCTTCATCATTTACTAAAGGAGCTCCCTACTGGACTAATCTGTGCTAATGCCATGAGTATTCTTCATCTGATTGAGTGCAATATTGATTTTTCATATGATCAGGTAGCTAATATTTTATTCTTGCACAATTTCTACATATCTAGTGTTCAAGTTACATATCTCTACTGTCATTTATGACACTTATCCTAGTGCAAAATTTTCACACTTTGAATGCAGTATTTGAATTACAAGTTGCTTGGACTCAGGCTGTGTGAAAACATTTCTCGAGTGAATGAGGCCATGGCTTTAGTGGATAAGGTCATTCAGGTACTTTCTTTTGATTTTTATTGTTTACATTTTACCAGAACTTCATATTTTGCATCACATGCTATCTTGCTCCCTAGGTCATCTAGAAAAGGTTATTATTAGACGTTAAGCATATTACATGGCAAATTGGAAATTTCAACTCATTAATGTGGTTCCTGTTATAACTAAAAAAGTCCTGAGGCTGCTTTCAAATTTTAATTTGCATACTAGGTTTGATTGGTTTTTTGGCAATTCGAAAAAAAAGTATAGAGATGCAGAAGAAACTTCATTCGATGTGTCTAGATTCTACAAAATGATACGCATGAAGGGATCTAGAATCTTACCAACCTTCAAATATCCACAATCAGGATGAGTGCAGAAATCTAGATGTATTCTCAAAGCAATATCTCATTACATGTTATGTATGAAAATTGTAAATTTTTATGAAGAAATTTCCTTAATGTTCACTGTTCATGATTTGTTTGTTATGTCTTCAGGTCATTTCTTGCTATGATAGACTACATGAATATTTGGAGGTTTTAGATGCTTATGTGGATATTGTTCTGCATAATCAAATGGTAAGTTGCCTGTATTGCAGTTCAGCATGTTGACATTGCAAAATTTTTCTTGCTTATATTTCTAATTGGTTTACTCATGGCCTGACAAGAGGTGCATTTATTTTGCTCCATAGTTTTAAGTTTGCTTATGTTTATGGATCTTGAAGATTTGAATATAGAGTGTGTGAGGATCTCCCATACAGTGCTATAGGTACATGTGAAGTAACCTAGTGATGTACTCTTCCTGGTCTTAAATCCTCAAGTCTAAGTTTGTAATGGTATACTGTCCTGGTAGAGACCAGTCTAGTGCACTTAGTTTGTCACACATAGATTACCTCCAGAGCCTGCTCTGATACCAACACTAATGTCCAAAGTGGAATGCCAATCAAGTAACTGTTGGAGGCTAATGGATAGAGCCAATACACTTACATCACCAAATTATTTATTTATTTTTTACATGTTGAGCCTCTCATTGTTTATAACTATTCAAATGTTTAAAGACAAATTTCAAGCATGTGTTCTAATTGTGGATTATATGAAATACTCACTGTCCTGTAACTTAAGGTTTGCACTAAAAGTAAAAATTTGAGCATGTATATTACCTTTTAAGCAGACTGAAGAGACTTTGCTGTAGTTGACCTTGTCTTTCTTGATGTTGCAGCACATTTATTTGAACAGAATATTGAATGAAATATTTGAGCGATTATGTGCTAAAGGGATTGATAAGAATGCTCTATCAGGCTTGCAGTCTTTCCTTTTGAAGCTCGTTACTCATTTTGATCATTTGGAAGATATATTATCACTGGTATATTGCTCATTAAACTTCTGCTTCTGCTCCCTCACTCTGCCCATCAGCTTCAATTTGATTTTGATTAAGAAGTGGCTACTAATTAAAAACTAGTAAATAATTGGCAAGATTGCCTGTTTCACAGTTGCTGTGGATTGTTAAATATCTATAATTGACTCAGATATAATAAATTTGCAGAGCCATTTTGTTGACATCTTAGACGTGATGCACGGAAGCTCAAGGAACATCATCAACATTAGCATCCTTAGAATGGCAACAAGGTATTGGTTTATGTCAGTCACATTAAAATTGAACTTTCTTCAAAATGTTGTGGGCACTCTTTCAAGCCAGCCACCAATATTCTCTCGGTTTCATGGGAAAGTAAGTTGGATTCTTTTTCTTTAAAAGTTTAGCATAGGCTGGCATTATTGCCAGAGCAAAACCTTTCCTGCCAGAGTAATTTTCATCTAAATGCTAGAAATACCCCTATAAAAGTCAACAACAGCTTGCTGAATTTTGCAGACCTGACAAAGCTGTCTTCTCCTTTTCTTACCCATTCCATTCTTGAATTTCTATGCTTAATAAAACCACCTAATTGCAGTTAAAAAGCCACTCAACAGAGCCACCAACAACCACAACACCACTGTGGTACTCCAGTTTTCACCTGGAAACAAAACAAAAAATTTGATGACAAAATTTTGTTTTTAGAATGTGTCTACTCCTAACTTTTTAATCTTCAATTATATCAGACAAAGAGCTTTTAAAAGTTCTGGTTTGGGGTGACAGTGATATTGAGGAGAGAGATTGGAAAAAGGGAGTTTATAGTGCTAGGAAATAGGTGGATTAAAGGGAGGGATAAGGTGGCTAAGAGATTGTAACCTGTTTGAGACATGGAGTGACCTTTCTTTGAGGGGTGAAGGGGTTAGACCAGAGGGTGCTTGGTGAAGGAGCCACTGAGAAATTAGAGGGATTGGGTGCAAAAGTCTCAGGCATAGATGAGGTAGAGGGGAAGACAGCAAAAAGCTACCATGGACAAGGAGGACATGGAAGTTGGAATTCAATGGAGAGAGAGTAAGAGAGAGAGAGAAGAATGTGATGCTGAGCCATGAGCACTGGTTTTCCTTCAAAGGGATAGTCTAGGTATTCAGGTCAACATTGCTCTGGGAAAAAAATTTTTGCGCTGGCAATATCGCCAGCCCTTAGCATACTGAAGTACTTAACCTCTTCATCTGGTCAATGGGTGCCATGTGTGCTATATAATGCGGTGACTTTTTAAAATTTTGTAACTTCCGGTGCTTATTGCTGCTTAAAAGAATTTACTGGTCTTCATGCGTAAGATGTGGTGACTAAAGTTTCCAACTACTGCCCAAGTTGAATGGGACATTCACTTTTGGAGTTTGCTGGCATAGGTTGATTGGGAGATTCACTTGTTTAGTTGAAAACCTACTACATCCTAATTTTGACATAATGTCAAACAGAGCTGAGCATATTTCTTTTGTATCTGAAAAGAAGCCTCAAGATCAATTTGGAAATGTCTTCTTCTAAAATTTGAGAGAGAAGAAAGCGTAGTGTTACTATTGCTTCTTATTCTGGAAATCTGCTGACTCGGTACCTTTTGTATATGTGGCAGGAACACTTGCATTGACGATCCAACTATCATTCATTTTCTGTTTGAAGTTTCTCAGGTGTTGCATGATGGGACAGACTTCTCAAACATAAGAAATAATGAAAATCAACATTCAGCACGCCTAATTTCTCGTTTTGTGAACATGGTAGGATAAATTCTTCTCAGACTCCTGCCAAGTAATATTTTAATATAGAGATGTTTTACACTTTCAGGTTGATTATGGGCGAGATTTTGAACGCAATTTGTCATTTCTGGTTGATTGCCGCGGAGCCTTTGGTGACATGATTGAACTCAAGGTTCTCTATCCACTTATGTTTGCCAAAAAGGAAAAGAAGATGATTAAGAGATTGTGCTATTTATGTTTATGATGCGAGTGTTTGGAAAAGATTAGTTTCACTTCCACTGCTTGGATTTGGCATTTTGCTCAACCTGAAATTCAGTGAACAGAAGTCTAGCAAAAATTAGCACACTGAAGTGGCGCTCATCATTAATTTGTCTCTTTTGTCCTCTCCTCTCTCTCTCTCTCTCTATTAATTTTCTATTTTTTGTGTTCGTGGAAACATGCTGTCAGAGAAAAAATTATACATACAGTGGTTGGACTGGACAATCCAATGGCATCTGCCACCAGTTTTGTGTTTGTGTACTTTATGTGCTGATTATATGTGCTTTTCCTCTTTGAATGCATATGAAACAGCATATGTTCATTATGTATTCCCTTTTTGGTAATTGGTGTATGATGTAGAATTGCTTGGTACAAGTCTAAGTAGTGGCCTGTAAGATATGAAATTACATGTAAGATTCCTTGGTTGACTTGCAGGAGACGCTTGTTCACTCCAGCAATCTTTTATCCATTAAGCTTATGAAAGAGAGCAGTAATCTTTTCGCTTTTGCCAAATCTTGCCTAACATTTAGTGAAGTTACAATAGCTGCTATTCCTGATCACTTTAGGCGGTTCAGTCTCTATCTTGAAACAGCAGAGGTACTGATTTGGGTCTTTCTTTCTAGTTAAGGTAATATTATTGGCAGATGCATATATCATTTGGTGTACATTGCCTTCTGTATCTATCAGGTTGCTTTGATGGGTGGATTAGTTTCTCATGCAGATGGACTTATAGATTCAGCGCTCTGCTATTTGCAGGACTTTGATTTAGTGGATGGTTAGTTCATTCTTTTAATTGTACTGGTTGAATGTATCATTGAAATAATTGCAGGGAAGTCTACTTTTTTTCCCCTTTACTATTTTTGGTCTTTTCTTATTTGGCCCGACAGCTCTAAATGATAGATTTATAGATGGTAAAAGGATAGAAAATTTATTTTCATTGGTCGTTTCTCTCTCTGTTTCTTGGTGGTTTGTGTTTGTGCAATGCATAGCTGAGTTACTTGGTTAAGGTATAAAGACTTATCTACCAATTATTTGGAATTTATTCTGTTTATCATGTTTTTTCCCTGATATATGTTTTTTGCTTTTATAAGATTAGATATCCATATTAAATCTGCGCAACTCTTCTTGTAGGTTTGCGGACAACTAACGATACCGAAGCAAATCTTTCCCTGATATGCAAGCTATGCAATCTCATGATTGTGGTCCCAGGTTGATTTACCTTATGAATTTTCTTCTTACAGAAATCTATTTGTTGTCTACTGAATCTGCCTAGGCTTTTTTTGCTTTATTTGGTTGGTGTATTTACAAGTTGATGCCACTAAATGCATGAATGGTCACTGAATATAAGTACAGTGAGTGTGATTAAATAAGGGGGTGACATCTAAAATTTAGTGCTTATCCTCTTTGGTGGAGGGAGGAAGGCACCTACTATACTTAGACTTAAGATCTCATGCTTTTCTCCCATGCCATCACATGTCATGGTGGGGCCTTCTTCCTACCACTGTTACCTGCACATCTCAAAGAACAGGAAGTGTTTTGAGCTGATTACCTTGTTAAAATTGAATATATTTTTTATTTACACTAACAATTTTAAGCTATTGTACCTGTTAGTTTTCATCTAAAATTTTGTTTTCTAACTTTTCTTCATTGTTTAGAATGATAGGTCCATGACCACTGAATGTTTACATATGTGAATGTATGTTAAAGGGAAATTAGCTGATTCTGTTTTACAGTAATAGCTGGAAGAATTTGTAGTATGTGAGTGGAGCACTTCATATGTTGAAATGATGAGAGAGGAAGACTTCTGATTTTGTCTCGTGTTTTTTTTGGTATTTTTACTTGGTTCTATTAATATTTTTTCAGGTAATGTTGAACAAGGATTCTTGGATGGCCCCAAGAAAATATTTTCTTTCCTCGATTCCCAACCATGGTAAGGGCTTCCAACTGTCTTGTATACTTATGTACAGTGTGGACATTTCATTACTGCTCTGTCCTATTATTGCAGGATGACCTCAAAATTAAAGATCAAGGGGATGTGCGCTCTTATTTCAATTTTAGCAGCATTTTCCCAAAATGCAATACCCTTGCAATTAATACCTGGGAAGGTATTTTGTTACTTTACTCAAACTATTGTTACTCTTTCTGCCCTATGTTCATGTCAAATTGAAACTGAAATGGTTGAGGATAACACCTTAAAATGTAAATTGAGCTCTGCTATTGTTATTTAGTTTTGCATTTGTGTAGAAATAGTTGGGTTGAGATTGAAATATTAAAGCCAGTTCCAATTATGTCTCAAAACTTGCAATCTGCAGTTCCAATTATGTCTCAAAACTTGCAATCTGCAGTTCCAATTATGTCTTTAAAGTCACAACTTTGATATCACCTAATGGAGTTCACCAAAACATGCCCATATGATTTTGCATTCGAGTTCCTTCTTTTTATTTGATTGATTTATGTGTTATATGCATATGCTTTACACTGTGGTCTGAGCTAATCGTGATTTATTATACAACCAGGTAATAGGCAATCATGAGTTAATTTATGGTGATCCAACTTGTTCAGAAGAAATTTTGTCATTTTCTCGTGCTATTATTCAGAAAATTGTGGATATTGTCTTACAAGAGCCTTCACAGGTAACTTGACATCTTCCCTCCCTTTATACTTCCTCTCTGCTTTCTGGTTGTTTCTTCCTTCCATTTTGCTTGTAATTAGTAAGGAAAGTCCATGGAGATGTTATTTGATCCATCACAACCATTCTCATCTTGTAACTCTTTATTCTTTGTTTTAGGCTACTAGTGGAAATCTTGCACTTGAAGGTTGCAGCTCCATAGCTTCATCATTTAGAGTAAGTCGAGCATCATTTGCTGGTTTCTGTGTGACAAACAAACCATTTGATACGAGATATTCTAAGTTACTTCAGTAGTTGTAATGAGGGGGAATTGATAGAAAAGGGCAAGGATCTGCACAACATTAGAGTTGCTGAAGAATATTCTCTTAGTACAGTATCTTGTTTTCCTTGTTCCAATTTTTTTCTCTTTTTAACTCAAAATTATTGGAAGAGAGAAAATGAGGTAGAATCTTGTCTTACCCTAGCATTTCATCTTCCTCAACTCAGAGATGTCTCTTGTCACAAGTCTTCTGTGGCTATATAAATATTTGAGTTGATATAATAACTATTTTCCTACTTGAGGGCTTATTACATTTTAGCATGAAAAGAATTTGATTGCCAGAATACAATGCTTTGATTTTTAAGTGGACGAATGTTGTTTCAGTTACACTGATTAGTGTCATGTTTAATTTCAATCATGTTGCTCTTTGGTGTTGTCTGCTGGTTATTTTGATATCTCATTGTTGTAAGTGGTTCTTGCTTTCATCTTTTATGTTTCTGAGCCTGCTCTGCTTATTCGAACAGGTACGCACAGACATACTCACAATCTGCTCCAGACTGTTGGAAATAGCCGAGTTAAGCCTGAGTTCTGATGATAGATATTTGGTGTCTACCAAAAACTTTGTAAATACGTGCCAACTTTGTTGTCAGGAGGATGGACATTTGCAGAATTCAGAAAGCATGACTGGTTAGACTTTTTGGTGCAAAAGTTGGTTTGTGTAGTTTTGTATAGTGTCTTTGTTGTAAGTATCATCTTCCAGAATCATAGATTTCTCTTTCACATTGAAAGAGTGAGTTCTTGTTTCAGTTATCAGAGTTTCGTGGTATAGGAGAATGTTGTAGCCTTAGCAGTAGGTTTTCTGAAGGAAATAGCCTTAGCAGTAGTTAGCTCATGACATTTATTTACTAGGGTTGTTCTGGCTGTAAATGCTCGACTTCGGGGGAAGAAAATCTCCATTTGTTTCTGCACTTTCTTCCCCCCTGTTTTTCTAGTCTTTCATCCCTCTTGGGGGCAGATAAATACTTCGCCTTTCTTTTACTTTTTTCTTGGGGGCGGGGGGTGTGGTTTGTACATGGTGGCCTTGGAGCCATTGAGAATGGGCTTCTTGATGCTGAAAATTTTCGTGCCTTGTATGGACTAATATCCATGTGCTGTATAAAGGAAAATTCTAGTTGTGCCTGCATGAAATTTTTCAAATTTTGAGCAAAGAGAGATGCCGCATCTTTCATTAAGATTTATCTCTAAGACCCAACTCAATTAAGAAGGATATTGACTAGAAGTGTTAACCTTGTGTTGCGTGATTTGCTGAATTTGCAATGACTTGGAAGATTAAAATTACTAATGTACGTGAATTTGCAATGAGAATGGCCCAAGTGCATGGAAGTCATTCAAAAGCCCATAAAGCCCAAGAGCAGGGTGTCCGCAGGTGAACAATTTATAGGCCATTTATAGGCCCAAAACCGGCCACCTCCCGCAATCATCAAAATTACGTACGTACATACAGACAATAGACAGTAATACTGCAATACAAAATCCTAATCCCTGACAGTGGCATTAAATATAACATGTAAGCTAGGGTTTCATTTCAATTGCATCCCGATAAATTGCTATAGACGATGATGGATCTAGAGGTGGTGGGCCGCCATGCCCTGCTGTTCGACGACGATGCCATGGCGTCGTTTGTGAACTCCGGTGACGCGCTCGTCGAGTGGAATTCCCTACTAATCGACCGCTACGACGTCCGCCACCTCCTCCCCGGTCCACTGCCTCCCCGCAGGCGGCGCAATCCTCAAACTACTCCTCATCTCATCGAATCGTCACATAATTCTGAGCTCGATCACGAACGCTACCTCGACCTTCCTCCCCCTTCCGATGAACCAGGTAAGATAATTTTTGTTCTCCTTCTCCACTTTTAACATTTTTCTTTTTAGATTTCGTAAACTTTTGTGCTGCTTTTACTTAATTGAGGTCCACAAATTCTGAAAAAGTTGAAATTTGACTTATCAATGGTGAATTTCCTTTTCTTACAGCCCCGTTAGGATTAGTTCTTATGGATTTGCATATTGATTTTTTCATTTTTTTTATGAACATACTGACTTGGGTAATTCTAATATCTGTTTTGCCTAGAAGCAGAAGAGGCTGAAAAGCCTGGGGATGCTGGGGGTTATCGTGCTGTGGCCTTTTCTTATGAAAACACCAATGGCTCAGCTGACCAGAATGACGCAGATGGGGGGCTAGAATGTGCTAGATTCCTTCCTCCGTTCCCTGTGCCTGAGAGCCTTCTTCATAGCTTGGTAAGTTCATTATCGTGAACATGCTTCATTGGACATTTCCATTTTGATTTTCAGGGTTGTTTATTTACTTGCTCTAACTTGACTGCAAATGTGGCCAATAGTAACCCCAGTAATGTGCATGCTATTCTAAGGCTCACCCTGTCTAAGTTTTCAGATGCTCGGAGCAGGAATGGAGTTATTGTGATCTAAGGTTGCCATTCACTGGAACCTTGTGTCGTTTTGATGTCATGACCAAGTTGCAGTGCAGGTGGGATTAGGATTGTACATATTTTCATTGTACGGAGTAGCATTTACTTCTTGAAGGCAACTGCATAAGAAATATTTCGTACAGCTTTTCAATGTGGGTATATGTTATTAAAATACTTGTTTATGTCAGACTATCTTGATGTATCTTTGGAATGTGAGATTTTAAGCTACTATGCTTTGGATTTGCAATTTTGAATTTCAAATTCTGACAGACCTTTGGTGATCTTCTTGCTTTTGTCTGTTTTTCCAGCCTCCATCAGAGAAAGTACATCAGATTATTGCAAGGACTGCTAAATTTGTCAGCAAACATGGTGGGCAGTCAGAAATTGTTTTGAGGGTGAAACAAGGAGACAATCCAACATTTGGGTTCTTGATGCCTGACCATAATCTTCACGCATACTTCAGGTTTCTTGTCGATCACCAAGAATTATTGCAGTCAGATAGTGATGGCAAAACTCAATCTTTAGATGAAACTGCTGATACTAACCAGAATAAGGCGGGTGTTGGAGGCGCTTTGTCTTTGCTAGGTTCTGTATATGGGTCTGGAGAGGATGAGGAGGATGCAAACGAAACTGGAAATGGTGTTCCAGACAAAGTCATGAATACAGCCAGTTCAGTTGTTTCTCATGGTTCAGAAAAGACAGATTCTAGTTCAAATGCGCCTGAGAAAAAGGAACCTCTTGCAAAGCGTCCAGTTCATACTAATGACAAGCTTTCTGCTCTGAAGAAAAATCCTTCAATTGCAGCATCTAAGCCTGGAAGAACAACTAATGTTAAAAAGGATCATGTCTCAGGCTCATATTTGGCTTCTTCGGAGAAGTTAAAGGAACCTTTATTTTTAGAGCCTCCTTCTGATCTGAAGAGATTGATTGACAAGGTTGTTGATTTTGTTCTGAAGAATGGAAAGCAGTTTGAGGCTGCACTCCGTGAGCAGGACAGTAAACAGGGGAGGTTCCCGTTTCTTGTGCTGTCTGACCAGTATCATCCATACTACCTAAAAAGCCTCCAAAAAGCTCAGGAGGTGTGCCCTTTACCTTTGTCTATGGTGCTGTTTGTGAATGTATATGGGTGGTGTTCTATTTGACATTGTATACCTTCAAATTTGGGCTCTCTCTCTCTCTCTATATACCTGCTATACCCATTGTTTGTCAGTTTTGGAATGTATTTCTTATTCTCATATCGAACATGCGTCGTATTTGTTTCCTCTGATAGATTATGTATACAGCCACTTATTTGACTCCATTTCTTTGCTGACTTTCCTTTACTTTTTTGCAGTCAAAAGTGAGTGCCAAGAACACCTATGGGGAGGATGATTCAGCAAGACTTGGCCTAGACAAGAATGAGTATATGTCGTCCAAATATCTTTGTTCTGATATTCCAGATGAATCTGACAGGAAGGAGAAATTTAAAATGATAATTGGTAAATCAAGAAAGGATCTACAGGACCCACCTTCTAAAGCAACCCAGCAAGAGTGTGGAGTAAGTGTAGATGCAGAAGCTGCTGCAGCTATTCTTCAGGCTGCCACAAGGGGCTTCAGAATTCCAAATAGCGTCAGTTCGAGCACAGCTCGCAGTGATAACAGTGGGGGCCATGACAAGGACGTTGGACAGGCCTCAGGCTTTGGGTCCAATTCTTTGGGCTATAAGGCAGAGGAAAAAGCTGCCGTTTTTGAAACTAGCGGTGGGGCTGACTCTGAAGCACACTTGACCAGAGAGCAGAAGCTGAAAGCTGAAAGACTGAAAAGGGCAAAGATGTTTGTGGCCATGTTAAAAAGTGGAGCTGTGCCCTCAAAAACTGAGCCCTTGCGTGCTTTGTCAGTAGAACCTTCGGAACCAGGGCTTTCAGGATCCCCTGCTGAAGTTAATGATGGTATTAAAGAAAGAGAATGCAGCTCAGCCCCTACAGATATTATTATGTTGGAGAAAAATGAAAATCCTGAGAGAAACAGTTTGAGTGATGAACGGAGATCAAAGAGGAATTACCGATCAAGACCTGAGAGATGTGAAGAAAATGATGATGAAAATAATGATGAGGAAGAATTGGAACAGGATAACTCTAAGGAGGAGCATGAAGGAGGACAAGATGAAGAGAGAAAGAATCACAAGCACTCCAGAAAGAAGCATCACTCGCATCATTCTTCCCGTGAAAAGGATTATGATGACGATTACAAGAAGGAAAAGTCGCATAGGCGATCCAGAAAGAGGCACCGATCTCATCGTTCTTCTCATGAAGATGATGATGGAGAAAAAGATACTGATACAAGTTATCATAAACAGTCGAGCAAGAAGCATTCATCTCGTCGATCTTCACATGAAAAAGAGGATAAAAAGGATCACAAGCACTGTAGAAAGAAGCACCAGTCTTATCGTTCTTCACATCGAAGTGGAGGCAGTCCTAAGCGCCAGAAAGTTTATTCATCTGAGGATGGAGACATTCAACTAAAAAAGCGTGACTGCTCTTCTAGTCCCGAGAATGAGCATTATGATAGATATGTTGGAGACAGAAAGAGATCCTACTCAGAAAAAGATGAATTGGAGGAAGGCGAGATCAGTCCTAAATTCTCTGATCATTCTAGGGTTGCGGGTGGTCATCATAGCCGTGAAACTTCTGTAGACATGGCAAGTACATATTCGAGGGCTTCTTCTCAACCCTCTGAGACAACCCAAATCTCTGATGATCTCAGGGCCAAGATACGTGCAATGCTGATGACAACTAGGTAAAAGTGCTTTCAGCATTGATTGAACAACGGGAAAAATAGAGGAGGACGGGGAAGTAAGAGACATGGACAAAAGTAGCCGTGTCTTCTCTCTCTCTATGAAACAGAAAGCTGTACACTCGTAATTTACCACAGGTTTTGACAATATATTGTCACCGATTTGAGCAGTGGGTCGAAATTCAAAATTTTCGTTTTTCCCTTTGCGTATTCCTGAGCTCGTTTGCCTGTTTTCAAGTGTTTCCTAAGCAAAACAAGATGCATATGCAAAAGACTGGCATTGCTGCATATTTTAGCGAACGCGTTCTTGGATAGGAAAAGGCCCTTGAAGGAACAAGGGATAATTTGTTGTAACGTACGTGGGATAAAAAAGAAATTAAAAATATATTTATGATTTAAATAAATAAAATTGTACAAAAAACAACCTTCCAAACAAATCCTTATGCAAAAAACTACAATTAGAATGCGACCTTTCGGAAGAGCTTTCGCCCGTTTCGTTCACTTTGACGTTCCCATAATTTTGAAAATTAGCGAAATACAGAAGTGCGATTTCTTTGAAGTCGACACCACATTAAGACTCAAATGGTCTCCCGCACCTCTTCGCCCTCAAAATGGCTTCCACAATCCACATGTTATTGGGAGTACATCCATTAACTCCATCACCAATCCGTGATATCTATAGCTGGCCTGCAAATGAAATAAATTAGCCCACTATGCTTTTCGGACTTCATTGGGCGTTGATAGAAGTCCATAGTGGCATTGAGCTCAAAGATTCTAATGGCGCCCACGATCCTTTATCAACCGAACCAAAAGACAAGTATAAATACGCAAGTTTTGGAAAGGTTATACGAAATGTCAACGACCGCTGAGGCTTTTGAGTGCTCTACTGTTACAACACTCCATTCAACTCTGAAACTGCAGTGACAAAGGAGCCATGGAGGCGGCGACTTTTCCTTCAGCTACGTCGCGGATGCTAACGCTAAAATCTCGTTCAAATTCGTCGTCTCTTTTCCCCATTCCCTCTGCTTCTTACTCTCTCCATTTTCTACGCTCTAAGCCTGCCGGAGAAGCTCTCAAATTTGAAACTTCCAGAAGCTTCTCCGTCCGCGCCTCCGCTTCCGGCGACGGAGGTAATGTCACGCTCTCTCTCTCTCTCTCTCTCTCTGTGTATATGTATGGCGTTTTAACTGTATATGGCATTATTACTCGATGTGGAATTGTTTGAATATAAATAGGTGATATTGTCGGTTTTGAGTTTAACATTCGTCTATTCAATATTTCAGTGGTCACTCTGCTTGATTACGGTGCCGGGAATGTCCGGAGCGTGAGAAATGCAATTCGCTACCTCGGCTTTAATATTAAAGATGTAAGGTTTTTCAACACCATGCTGCTGTTATGATTTTTCCGACTTAGTTATTATCTTGGTGAATGAAACTTAATTTCATTTGCTTGTTTTCTCAAATTTTTTAAAGTAAAAACAATGTAAACAATAAGCTATAAATAAGACTCATTAGGACTTCTGCTTTTAGGTTATCAACTTTGTTTCAGCTTCTGATTACCGACGCATATTGGCTTATTGACGTTATTTACTAAGAAATCAATAGATATATCGCTGGCTCTTTTTGATTTACAAGATTTGAAATTTGAGTTTTTTTTTTTTAAGCCGTTCTGAAAGGATTGTTGGTGTGTGTGTGTTTCTTTTTTCCTTTTCGTTTTTGAGGTCTAGAAAGTGAGATGATCGAGGAAGTATGTAACTGTTAATTATCTAGTGAATTACTTTATCTACGGTAGAAAATTAGATTCTGAAGCTTCATGGAGAACTTTATCTGTCGAAGTTATATACTGTGCCAAAACATTCTACTTAAAATGCGACTTCTTAAGTCTAAAATAAGTGACCTTCATTCTTTCTTCTTTCCTTGATTCCAGGGGTGGGAATTCGGGGTAGGTGTGGGGGTGGACTAGGTGGTTTTCGAGGAGAGAAAACGGAGGGTAGGCATAGATTCATTCAACAAGCTATAAGCAGAATTGTTTCTGAAAATGAACTGGGGATCCTAGAGACTAGACAAAAATTAATCATTTGACTCTGTGTTGAGAATTGTGCTTCTATTAATTTCAACACTCTGTCCGGAAAACTTTTAGGTTCAGACTCCAGAGGACATCATGAATGCAAGACGCCTTATATTTCCTGGTGTAGGTGCATTTGCTGCTGCCATGGATGTGTTGAACCGAAGAGGGTAACTCTTTATCCAGTTCTGCATTTGTCCTGTGAAATGTCAGTCTTACTACATCAATTTTGTCTGTAGATAATGCTTAATAATGTTCATCATTTAAGAAAACTAATATCTACATTTTTTTTTTCTGATCCAGTGGAACACACCTTTTTTACTTCCTAAATGATCAGTTCCAAATGTTTTGGATAGAAGTGAAAAACAATTGAGATTTAAAGATAACAAAGTCCATCTTGGATGTTGTAGTTCCTGGACATCAGTAAATTGAAGGAACTTATTAAAAAAAGTCCCGAATACTGCAATTATATTAATTTATATATATAGCACTATTAAGCAATCAAGTCCTCTATACTGCAATTATATGAAGTCGGACAAAAATCATGGACTGAGTTGACTAGAAAGAAAGATAACTTTGAAGCAAAAGTGGCAATCTATAATAAACTTCTATTTGTGTTTGTCTGGACCTGTGTCTCTGTCTGTTTCTTCTTCTGTATCTCCACATATACACATCCAGAAATATAACACACTTCTACCATTTTTTTTTGGTTTCACAAATGTGGATTCCTTTGTGTTAGTCAATCAAACTAGTTTCAGAACTCAAGGAGTGCATTCTTCTGTAGGATGGCTGAGGCTCTTTGCAGTTACATTGAGCAAGATCGCCCATTCTTAGGCATTTGTCTTGGACTTCAGCTACTCTTTGAGTCAAGTGAGGAGAATGGACCGGGTAAGGCAGATAACAGCTTTTTTTGAGCTTAAGAATCAATCAAGTGTTTCAATATGTAAATCTCAAGCTTTGTTGTGACTTTGCGGGTGAAGGAAAAGGATTCGTCAAGTTTATCCCAGCTAAAATAGAAAACATATTTTAGTTGAGTTCTTCCAGATTTGGAGGTGGGTTGTGATGAACCTCAGCCTGAAAATACACTTGTGAATTGAGTTGTGTAGTCATATAATTATATGTGAGTTTACTTGTTTCAACATTTTTAGCCTCATGCTATTTTAGGTGCTAGTAATGGTGTATTTTGCAATTTGTATGATTCGTGCTCTGGAGGTGGTGAACCATTCAGGTTAAATGTCAGACCACAAGACTTGCTGTTGTAGCTTAAATATTCTCTCGTCACGAATTATGGATCTGTAGCTTTGTGGATGACCTGACAATTGCTCATCTCTCTTAGTGAAAGGCCTTGGCTTGATTCCTGGCATAGTTGGAAGATTTGACTCATCAAAAGGTTATAATGTACCTCATATTGGCTGGAATGCTCTTCAAATAACAGAAGACTCTGACATTTTGGATGATATAGGAAATCGACATGTGTATTTTGTGCATTCTTACCGTGCAATGCCGGTATGGTATCCTATTTGCCAGTGCAATTCACATCTGCCTTTTGCAGCATTTTCTCATTTCATTGTCACACATCATTGTCTTTTTTTTTTTACAAGGTCTCTGGCCGTAATGTTTTGCTTCTTTTACTCTTTTAGTCAGATGATAACAAAGATTGGATATCTTCTACCTGCAATTATGGCGACAAGTTCATTGCATCAGTAAAAAGAGGAAATGTTCATGCTGTCCAATTTCACCCAGAGAAGAGTGGAGGTATGATTGGATATGATAATAATTATTATCATGTAATCAAGTGGAAAGAAGTTTTTGCTCATTTCTTTCTTTTTTTTTTATTTTTTGTTTTTCTGTTTTACAATCTTTGAAAGATGTCTCTCGTAATGAAGTTGAATTATCCTGTCTACCCTTGTTTTTGTTGTTTCCTATTCTGCACTTGCAGTTATTGTCATGAATCTAGAATCTCCTGCCTATTTTTGCTGCTTTTGCTTGAGCACTCAAGTAGCATGATTACCATCATGAATTGTAGAAAAAATCTCTTAATTGTCATTTTGTTCTTAAAAATAATCCAGCTGTTGGCCTTTCCATCCTGAGAAGGTTCTTATATCCAAATAACGAGTTGACAAAGGTACCGATCTCCCCTCTAAATTGTTGTGTGACTCTCAAATGTTTTTGCCAAAGGCATCTAAGACCTGAAAGCTTCATGTGAAGGCAGAAGCCAGTCCAAGGGAAGGCCTCTAAACTTGCAAAGAGGGTGAGGACTTGATCCAATTGTTCATGTCACTTTTTTATCCTTTATTCATTGAGGTTATATTTATTTGATTTTTGTGATCTAGCTATGAGGGGATACTTTCTATGATTGGTTTTCCAACTTTCAGGTTATTGCATGCCTTGATGTGAGGACTAATGACAAAGGTGATCTCGTTGTGACCAAAGGTGACCAATATGATGTAAGAGAGCACACAGAGGACAATGAGGTCAGGCTATGCAATATTTGCATTTCGTAAATTTCTTCGCTTTACAGACATAATGGTGGTCTTGCTATTTTACTTGACCATATCAGAATCTTGAATCGGAGATCAAAGCTATCAGTAAAGATAGAGAGCAAAATGTTAAATTTATTGTATCTTTATCATTCTTAAAGGTGCGAAATCTTGGAAAGCCGGTAGAACTTGCTGGGCAGTATTACAAAGATGGAGCTGATGAGGTATGTATTAATTCTAAGAGCACTACAGCTTTTCGTTATTCATGTGCGCCATAAGCTAATTAAATTTTCTGTATTTCAGGTTAGCTTTTTAAACATTACAGGTTTCCGTGACTTCCCTCTTGGCGATTTGCCAATGTTGCAGGTATGTATGCAACTGATTTAAATATCAGTGTGTCATCATTTTTACTTTCCATTCTCCTCTATCTTAAACTTATCATATCCCGTTATCTTTTTTTTTTTGTGTTGTAGGTACTGAGATATACATCAGAGAATGTTTTTGTACCACTAACAGTTGGTGGAGGCATTCGTGATTTTACTGATGGAAATGGAAGGTAAAACATATAGTTGTAGCCAATTGTTTTACACCTCTTTAGAGAAGAAGGGAGGGGAGTCATTACACTTTAGTACTTGATTTCCTTGTACTGCTCTAGTGCTTGCACATGCTTCAGGAGAGTAGCAGGTGATTTCTGAGGTTGAAAGACTTAACACTCTGGCTTCTCATTCCTCAGATACTATTCCAGTTTGGAGGTTGCTTCAGAATATTTTAGATCAGGGGCAGATAAGATTTCAATTGGAAGTGATGCAGTTTATGCTGCCGAAGAATTTCTGAAAACTGGAGTATGTGATACTTGCAGCATGTTGCAAATAATATACCTGCTTATTAATTCTTTTTTTTTTGCCTTACGTTTTTTTATTTTGCTAACAACATTTCTTGAACCGCTTTCTCAAGGAAAAAACTGGGAAGAGCAGTCTAGAGCAGATCTCAAGGGTTTATGGTAATCAGGTAAATTCATCACACGTGTTCTATATTATGTCCCATTGCACAAAAATGTGCTTATATTAGAATATTGGCTGGAGAATCAAGATTGACTATTCATTTTGAAGATTGTTCGTTTTGTGCTTGTCCTGTGTAGACGATAGTGATATGTTCCAGCGTTTTCTTTTTCAAACCATAGCTATTCATATCAAAACATCGGCATTACAAATTATCATGTAGTAGAGAAGAAGCACTTCTTCGAACAAGTTGTACAGAAACTTGCTGATGGCCAACCTCTTTCTATGCTACATTAGGTTGAACGGTTGTTTGTTTTGTTGCAATACAATATCTCTTTGCTTTTGTAGTCACTTTTGATTTCATTTTCTCTGTCACTCTAATTGCATAATAGGTTCATCCAAATGTTGTTTTCTGAGCTTTTTTCAACTTTTATCATTGTATTTTCCTGTATGCCAAAAGTAATAGCTAGCAGTTCCTTGATTCTCTCCTGTTAATATGTCGTTTATATGTCTTGTTTTCATATTTATGGGTACTTGTATGGTAGGCTGTTGTTTTATATGTCATTTAATGTTGATCTTGTAGGCTGTGGTTGTTAGCATTGATCCTCGGAGGGTCTACGTGAAGGATCCAGATACTGTGAAATTCAAGACCATCCCAGTTAGATACCCAGGTAGGATATCTCATTGCAGTTGCAGTGATATTATCCTGTAGGTTCCTTCTGGGTATTTATTTTATGATCTTCTTATTGTGTAAAAGACTCCTGGTTGGACAATGTGGAACATAATATGTGACTAAAATTGATGAAAATAGCAAATTTTGACTCGGGGAGATTCCAAGAATGCAAGTGTGACGTTGATCATATATACCAAAGCTACCCTCCATTCACCAGGATCTTTCGAGGAGAATTTTCCAGTTTAAATTTTTCCTTTGTTTCTTTAACCTTTTGGCAGTGCAGAGACCCCTGAGGATTGGGGGGGGGGGGGGGGGGGTGGGGGAGTGGGAAATAGAGGATGAAAAAACCATTTTTTGTTGCCACATGACTTGAGCTGGTGGACGCAGAGACACTTCATGTGTGTGGTACAAGTTTTCCCATTTAAAATAGACTAGAAAGTAAAGAAATGGTTTTTTTGCCTTGTTGGGGGGCTTATTGACTGACATACTGATTACTTTCAGGTCCAAATGGAGAAAAATATGCCTGGTATCAATGCACGGTAAGTAATCATATTACTTGTAGACCTTCATCATGTCGTCAGCTATAAAACAATCGAAGGATAGAGAGTTGCATTCAGCAGCAGTTATTGTTGACATTTGCTATTCTATTGCATGTGAAAATAGTAGTAGGTTCTTGTACTGAGATGCATCATGAGGCTATAATTCAGGAACTGGTCTGATGTAAAATTTAACCGACTTTCACTATATAGTGCTGTTTTGTCCATTAAATATAAGGCAGCTATTCTTAAATTCTTTTGGCATTTCTTCATCTTTATTGGGGAAGAGTGCTGAGGACTTAGGTAGAAGTGAGTTTTACATTTCTGCGGATTCTCTTATCTAAAGTTTTCTACATTCTTATATCAACTTGTTTTGTGCTTCTTGCATACTCAATGTGCATATTGGTCCATCCCATGGCATTAAATTCCATTGTTTGTAATATTCTAGAATAACCTTGTTATTATCCTTAAGGTCAATGGTGGTCGTGAAGGTCGACCGATTGGGGCATATGAGCTTGCTAAAGCCATCGAGGAACTTGGAGCTGGGGAAATCCTATTAAATTGTATTGACTGTGATGGTAAGTGTGATTCTATTGCCAGTAACTGGCACTAATAATCATTTAAATGTATGGTATGCATGATGAATCTGTTACCAAATGCCACTGACAATAGGATATTTAGTTAATGAAATCCCAGGGGAATGCATATAGCAGTGGTGGTAACATTTTGAATGACTAAATCGGGAGCTATTTACTTTGAACAAACCTGGATAGTTGATTCATGCTTTTGCTGTAAAAATATTCATCTTCTAACATCTCTGCCAAGTTTTATGAGTATGTCAAAACTTTCATTGATCTTTTATTTAATAGTAATGATGAATCTAAAGCCTTTCAAATGCAAATGATGCCCTTCTAGGTCAAGGGAAAGGATTCGATATAGACCTGGTGAAGTTAATCTCAGATGCTGTTAGCATCCCAGTGATTGCAAGCAGTGGGGCTGGAGCAGCAGAACACTTTTCAGAAGTTTTTAACCAGACAAATGCATCTGCTGCGCTTGCTGCTGGCATTTTCCACAGAAAAGAGGTATTAATTTTGTAAAAGATGTGCGAAGTCCACCTTGTACTCTTGCTTTTTTCCTTTGGTTTCTTTAACTGGTACTTGAGAACTGGATTTGCTTCCTCATTATCAGCAGAATTTCTTGCATTTGGACACGTATACATCACCTGGTGAAACAATCTCTGATGCATCAGGGATGAATTTTGACTCATTGTTTTCTGCAGATACCAATAAATATTAGACAAACTTTTGAACGCATGGATTCTAATATCGGTGGTTTCTATAGATTTCGACTGTTCTAAATTTCTATTATGCATTTTGAGAAATTTCTTCAGATCCTTTTTCTGTATACAAATTATTGGATAAAGTCTCGGTATGAACATATTCATTTTCAGGTGTCTATTCAGTCTGTTAAAGAGCATCTAAGCGAAGCAGGGATTGAGGTTAGAATTTAGGTGGATTATGCCATACCAGCTGGAGATGCGGTAATTTTAAATGCGCTAGCATGGGAATTACCCGACTCATGTAACTCGGCAAAATGCCCCTAAACCCGTACGCAAAGTTTGTGTTCCAATTCGACTTTTTGACTTCATTTTCTATGTATAACTTTAAGTAAAATCTTGTATAACGAGCAACATGGTGGTTTTCCATTTTGTGCTTCTACTTTTCGCATCTTGCATTGGGATGCAAGCTATTTTACCATTCGAAGCTATTTTACCATTCGACCATATCTGCACTTTCCATTCTTGATATATAATATGTCCACACACTATTAAATTAATAAAATTAGATACTCTCCTAAGGGCGATTCCAATTATTTTAAATCATTTTATTTTAATTGTATTGTTTCATCATTCAAGAAGTTTGCAAGAAGTTTGACCCCCCTCTAATTTTGATTATATCTACTACTCTGTAAGTTCTTAAACTGAATTCCTCCAGGTCCTCTTTCATGTTCATGCATCAAGACACCACAAAAATCCAGGAGCAGAGTTAAAACAGATGGGTTAAAGCTCCAGGCGAACTCGCTTCATTGAGTTTATTATCCAATAACTTTTGAAACAGAGAAATAATGCTGCCAACTAAGGGGTCTTCAAGTTTAGCACAAATTCCAACAAATTCCATCATGCCCAAAATAAAAAGCACTAAACACAAGTTTAGCACACTTAAACTAGTGTCTAAAAAAAACCTTCTCATTTGAAATTAAAACGTGGCTGGCCGCAACTGAAGTGCTAAACATTTATTCGTTTAGCCGAAGTGTGCTTTTAACTGCAGTATATTAAGAATATCTATAAAATCAAACCCCAAATGACCAATTCTTCATACATCAAGGAGCAAGCGACGTGGATCTTCAACCACATCTTTGATTCTCCTCAAAAAGAGCACTGCCTCTCTCCCATCAATCAGCCTGTGGTCATAGGTCAGTGCAACATACATCATAGGTCTGGGAATTATGTTACCTCCAACAACCATCGGACGGTTGACTATTGAGTGCATACCCAGAATTGCCGACTGGAAAATGGCACAAACGAATTGCAAATTTTATTGTTGATAGCGACAAAGAAAATAGCACGCAATCAAAACAAGGACTTTCAAAGAGCCACACCTGAGGGGGATTGATTATTGGAGTGCTCAAGAGGCTTCCATAAACACCACCATTGGATATTGTGAATGACCCTCCTGCCATCTCATCGATTGATATACTTCCATCACTTGCCTTCTTAGCCAACGTGTTGATCTCCTTCTCAATCTCAGCAAAGTTCATCTTATCAGCATTGCGGATAACAGGAACGACAAGGCCCTAAATCATGAATACAGACCGTCAAAAGGTTACAATTTCATATTAGGTGCATATTTTGTATCCCACACCTTACAAGTCGGTAAATCAATGAAAATACACAGACAGTTGTTATCTGGGAATCAGCGATACAGATATTACCTAAGCATGTCTGATTATATTAAATTTTAAATATGATCGTTAAACAAAGCAATCCACAGGTAAGAGGGGAACCACTCACAACGATAAAGTGTCAAAATAACACAATTTATTGGAGATCTCCACATGCAGAAGCAAAAAGCTGCTAACACGTGATAACTAGCCATCCAACTTACATGCATACTCAAGTTTGATCAACAGTAGCATTCTTCTTAAGCAGATAAAAGTATAAGTTCAAGTAGTTCAAGCTTCTTTGGTTCTATCTCAGTCTATTAGAAATTTATACTATTTCTTGCAAGCAGAATGTCTCAGATTACCTTTGGCGTGCCAACAGCTATACTGATGTCTATATAGTCTCTATAAATGATATCATCACCATCAATGACAGCATTTATTATGGGCTGATTCTGGAGTCCGCTAACAGCAGCCTGAAAGAGTGGCATGGAAGGAGACAGGATTTCAAAAAAAAGGAGACTGGCCGTAGAGAAAATAACAAAACATACTTCATGATTGGTTACATACTTTTACAAACCCAGACATAAGACCTAGCTTCACACCGTGCTTTTCAACAAAGGCATCCTTGTAATCGGAACGAAGTTTCATCAGGTTAGTCCTGCAAAAAGCAACAATTAAACAGAACCAAGCATGGGAAATAGAATGGTACATGCGAAGCTTGCACCCAAAAAAGGATATTTTTTAGGATGGTAAACTCGGGATTTTAAAGAATCAACCCACTAAAGATCATCTAGAAGTTCTTTTGAAAAAAAAAAAGCCAAACTTATAGGAATAAGCCTTTGGCATATTTCACCATTCTCAAACATACTGGTCTTCTTAAATTCTATGAAATGTAACTAAGCTTACATATCAACTTCATTGAAAGTTGTCAACAATGCAAAAGTGTTTTGAGAATCTTTCAAGCGTGTGGCAACTCGTTTTCTGAGCCTTGTCATAGGAACCTGTTACAAGGACACATTCAAATGCATTATAGGAGGAAAAAGAATGTCGAAAAACATATTGTAAGATCACTAAAATCCAGATAAACCTCAAGATGTAGTGCGATATAAATATCATGGGCTTACTCGTCTTTCCCTTTCTTTTGGGGGAAGCTGGGGTTCTGTGGCAGTTACTTTAGGAGGAGGTGGAGAAGCCTTGGCTTCAGTTTTTGGCTTCTCAGCTTTCTTTACTTCTGCAGCAGCAGATTCAACTTTCTGTTTTGGTTGCTCCACCTTTTTCTCAGGAGTAGCTTTTTCGGCGGGCTTCTCAGACGGAGCAACGTGAGTTACACCATCACCAGATTTTGAAATCACAGCAATTTTAGTGCCAGGTTCTACAGTATCCCCTTCCTTGGCTACGAACTATTGCAAATCACATAAAGTATCAGGATTAAGCAATTCGGAAAGAAGCAAGAAAGCATAAAAATAAAAATTTAATAATGAACCATAATTAACTATTCCAAAACCCTTGATTGTTTACCTTTTGGATTACGCCTGCTTCAGGACTAGCAACATCAATTGTCACCTAATGGAAACAAAGAAAATTGAAACATTCACTCCATTTAGAACTACAAACATTTTAAAGCAACAAGTAAGAACTAAACTATGGAAAGTACCTTGTCTGTTTCAATCTGAGCAATAGGCTCATCAACTTCTACTTTGTCACCAGGTTCTGGGGAACAAAATTGTATGATCCATCAGAGGAACCGAGAAAGCAAAACCAGAAATACATTGAGGGCAGTAATGAAATTGAGAACCAAAACTGTCTTTAATAAAGGCATAATTGGAATATCGATTTAAGGGAAGCATACTCTTCAAGAGCGTTGCCAATGTGCCATCGGATATTGATTCCCCCATAAAAGGAACAACAGCATCAACCAGATCACCTTGAGCATAGGAGGTGGCAAAGAGAAAGAATAAAAACATTAGTTAGCAAATGAAAGCCATTACATGAATCCACATCCATATTAAGATTCCACACCTATTGCTTCATTGAAATTGAAATTATACTAAATATATCAGTATGAAAATACTGGACTTGGCCACTAGAAATAATAAATGAAAACTATACTAACAGGTTGTCAGAACTGTACGCAATTCACTTAAAAAGCTTTAGAAGTTTTTGGTTTCCATTAAAGGCTGGGTTACGGTGTAAAACCAATCAAACTTACAACACATCTAGAAGTAGACAGGAAAACAACATTTATAAACCATCAAAAGTACGGGCACGTGACAGAAACTACTAAAGGAAGGGTTCAAAATTTTCCTATAAAAGTGCCTAAAATCTTCCAAGAGCATCAAATTCAGAACTGTCATTTTTCAAATACAACTGTATTGCCAGAAAAGCAAAGAATGGAAAACAAAGTGCCGTGCTATACCACTATTAGAACAAAATGGCCTTTTCCATGTATGCATGGTGAATTGAGGCAGAAAATTGTCTTTGATTCCCCTGCAAATAAAACAGCCAACCATGAATGATAGCATTATCTGCCAACTATACCGTCTGACTTAATGTGAGTTTATATACCTTGGATTTTTTGAAGCTAGCTATTCCACATACCAAAAACATCTATTGTATAAGTCCAAGTGTTATTACCCTTGCGGGAGTCTAATCACAAAAACACAATTTACAGACAAACTTTTCTTTGGTTTATACCACGGGTTAGGTAAAATCAAACCAGATTGAACGACTCTGGGTGGAACTGTCTCAGTCACCTTGAATAAGGCCAGCTAACACAATGCCAAATAATGCTGTATCAAACTAAATATGAAAAGCACTCCCAATACTCATAGTAATTACATCTCTTACCACTGACAGAAAACCACATGAAATGCAGTACCTAATTGAACTTATTTTACAAAGCAGAATTTGGTTTACAATTAAATCCACTATGCCTTGCCCACATTGGAAATAGTTGTGCAAAATGATAATTAAAAGATAGAGTACTGTGCTAAGCTCTTAAATAATGACTTTTCTTGGAGTGATAATGTCCTCTGAACAAGAATATTAAAATTCAAAACATTCTAGTAAAGAAAGTGCAGTGAACTGTAATCGCGAAAAGATTGGAAGATCTGGCCAAAGAAGGTGACAGCCCGGTAGATTCGTTCCCATGGGTCGATCCTTCCCAGTAAAACGCGGCGTGTTCGAATTCTGATTGCTTTTATGTCAGAAAGGGGGACCACCCTCTCTAAGCCTAAGTATTCCTCAATGACCGATAGCGTACAAGTTAATAGCAATTATCAAGAGGAGATTAAACAAGAAAAGATATCACTGACCTTGACGATGTCAAGTCCAAAGATCCTATACCGAAAGAAAATAGAAAATAGTTCAAACACAGACAGGATGGAGGGGGCCAAAAAGGAAAAAACACACACACACGTGGCATTGACTAACATAGACACCCAAGATTACCAGAGAAAGTGAAGTCAGAGAAACTGCGAGTGCATCCTGGGTGCAAGAAGATCTGTTCAGAAAGCAAAAACAAACAGTTAAGAACAATTGCACATGAAGAACTAACAGCAAACATAAGCTTTGATGGCCAAACGTAGAAAGAGAAACAAAAAGGAAGAAAACAACTGAAACTGACACTTCAAGAGACAGAAACGGTAAATAATATTATTTGATCATAAACTCGTAGTTGAATAACATCTTAGAGACACAGTAAATACATGTTCTCAATACTGCTTTTGAGAATTGTAACCTAACCGAACTCCAGACAAAACTAAAACTGGATAGCAAAGCAATGTCACATATGCTATCTTCACAAGCCAACACCAGAAAATGGAACAGAGTTCTCTGAGTTTCCAAGAAAGACAGCCACCTCAACTCAACCTCTATAACTTAACTCTTACCCAATTTCCATATAATTCCCCAGCTTGTTAAACTATGCAATAAATTTTGTACTATATAAGGCTAAATCACATTTAACTAATCTAAACTCGTCTTAATGAGTTAGAAACGTTTTCTTATCTTGACTAATAAAATGATTTTATTTGCCTAGAAAAGAAAAACTAATCTAAACTCAAGCAATTTTAACCAAACCTCAATGAAATTACAACATTACATCCTTGAAAAGTATAAACAACTTGTTTGTCTACAATATCATTTTCATATCAGGAACATCATTTGATTCACCATGCCTCTTCGCACGTCAAACTATTATCACCACTAAGCAGTATCAACGCTGAATTGGAAAAGAAAGCAGCGAGTTACCTCTTCAGCTACAGCAGTAGAAACTCTAGGCGTAGAAACCACAGGCCGACTCCAATGCCATGATTTCCTTTTAATCTGGCCCGCAAACACAAAGGAGATCGGTATTCTTACAAAAACACAACTAAATTTTACTATAAAAAATAAATCTGCCTTCATGCACATATGAATGCATATCTAAACACACATGCAAAACTTGAAGTTTAAATACCAAAGCAGAAGAAGCATCAGAAGCCACTTTTCGCCTTACAACGCCCAGCATCATTGACTTTGATCTCCTAAGGCTGTTTTAGACAATTTAAAATACCGAAATTCATCAATCTTAAGAAAACAAATTTAAAAACAATAATCAAAATTATGAACAAGGCAAATCGCAGAGTAAATAAACCAATAAGCAAAATGATTGCGATCTGCTAAGGAAATTTAGAAGAAAAAACAAAAACATTTCGCAAATTAATATCCAACTTTCCAGAGCAAAGTCCATATTCCTTTGTTCACTTTCTTCTCTTTTTTTTTTTTTGTAAATAATAGGAAATACCTCGACGAAGACAATGAACAGAAAAGGCTAACAAACGACGGCGAACTGATATAAACAGCGTAAGCTAACAAAAATCCGGAGCTTCTGGTTCGTTATTCTTGTATAGGCTTGACGGCGGCGTTTTTGCACCCTTTGGTGGTCGTCCTCCTCTCTTTCCCTTCTGCAATATTCTGTTCCTTCTGTTACTCAACCTTCTCTCATTTTTTTTGCCCTTTTAGCTTTTTCTTTTGGTAATTGATATACAGGCCGACGATTATTATTTTTTGCCGAGATTGTGGCTCTTCCAAGTCAGAAGTCAAATTGTGACTTTCATAACGTGGCATAATATGAGTTGTCGGAAGTGAAATAATTGTTCCTGGTCTAGCAGCCTTTATATTTTTCATTAAAAAAGAAAATATTATTTGCATCTCCATTTTTATTAACCACACTTTCATTACCATTTTAATCATATAATTTTTTTTATAAAATTATATAATAAAATAAATAATGGGAGTATAAATAGCACAATGGAGTGCAAATAACAATTTTTTAAAAAAAAAATTTCTTCAGAAGGATTTTATTGAGAGAATTCTCTGATTTCAACTTTTGTCTTTTTTTTTTTGTTTGTTTATGAGGTTATCCACGATTTTATTGTAATAATATTCATTCATATAGCTTCTGCAAAGGCAATTTCATAATGAGGAGAATTTAACAGTCTAATGAAGTATTTCACTATTAAGTGTGATGGCCGATGGGTCTTGGTGACATGTTTAATTATTTTTAATTGAGATCTAGTAAGACATTAGGAGATGGTAATGCATGAAATTTGCAGAGAAAATCTGATCTTATCAATAATAATTAAAAAAAAAAAAAAAAAGCCTCATATGATGACTCATAGTTCTGGGCCCTTAAATACATTCATGATGGGGCATGGGCTGCTACATTTGTGTTGTTTTTTGTCTTGTCACTTGGAAGACAGTTTTCTCCGGCCAATGACAATGAATTCGAAATAATGGGATATTTAGGGTCCGTGATGTACCCAGACAAACAACAAGCAAGGCCCCAATTGGCCATTTGAGTGTAGCCTAGTGGGCCACGAGCCAACCAGGGTTACAATACCACTAACCAACAGGACCATCTATTTGGAACATTTGGCATGGTGAAATTCTTGGACTTCTGAAAGGTTTTTGCAAGAGATATTGAACCAATCTGCAATATACATTTTGGAGTTTAATTGAGCAGCATGCATTAACAATTTACCAGTAGACACATGGGCTAACAAAAATTAGACCAGCATATCCGGTGTGTACGTTCAGCACAAAGTTCTGGTAAAAGTTATTGGTACCATATAATTACATAGAATACCATCATTATTTGCACCTGACACAAAATTTCGTGAAAGTAATTAGAACAATATCTCAAACTCCCTAGTGAGTGTGGTCCACCTCCTATAGAAAGGAACGTGTGATTATCCATTGCTCCCTTCAAGTCATCTACGTTCACTCGTTCAATTTGAACCGGAAGCTTGCAAGATGAATGGCATCGGCTCTCAGTGCCCTTCCATTTCTATATTTCCATACAATGACTTGAAGCCCCCGATCAGCTCAACTAAGCTGCTGTGGCTCTCCAAATTCAGTAAAAATGAACCTGCTACTTGTGGGTTTCTCTGTATGCATAAGCGGAACAGAGTATTTTGGTTTCCGACCAGAGTTACCTCCGCTCCTCTTTTTCTAGCCGCCACTTTGCCGCCGCCCAATTCAGGAGACTTCTCAGTCCTGTTTCAAACAAGGTCTATTTCTTCCTAACTAACTCCCATTTTGAGATGGAATTCATCCTTCTCTCGATCTCATAAAAGTTCTCCAGGTCGATACATGCCATCATACTCTATTGGTAATAGTTACGAGTTAATGCTTGAACAATTTTAGGACTTGAAGCAAAGACATCTTTTGATGCCCATATTGACAGTATCAGTTTGTCACTGGGGAGGCCAGTTAACAAACTTCAAATATGTTAGTAACATTGCTTCCATGGCATAACCTTTTTTACGTGGCTAACAGTGCAGTGATGCTTTTGATGTACTGGATTGCAAATTTCGTTGTGCCAGGGTGGGTTCTAAAAGATCTTGAAGTTGACAAAACAAATGACGAGAGGAAGCGAGACAAAGAAAATTCTTCAGACAAGCGGTAAGGGAGTTCTGGCCAGAAAAGAAGCGGCTTTTACGGCACGATGCAATGACAGCAGAGGATGTTAAGAGATTTATCCATTCTTGTTTCGTCAGCAGTTGACATTCTTGCATCTAAGACATTGGAACTTGTTAGTTTACGTATTATCCTTCTTTGTGGAACAAAATCTCTTTGCCAGTCCTCTTGATCAACGGAGCTCCTCCCAAAAGATGCTATCGGAGTAGATGTTTGCAATGTCTGTTTTCTGCGAAAAATTTGTCATATCTAACTCCTACGTTTTCCATTTCTAATCCCTTGAAAAAATCAGTAAAGATGGCATCTGGGCATTGCTTTTAGCCAATTCCCAAAAATATATACAATTTACACAATTGTCCAGTCATTATCTACAGAACCAGCAGCTTTGTCAGCTGACGATCCATTACTTGGCTTAGGAGGCTTCTTTGAGAATATTGATGAGAATGGTTGGCGGGTTGGGTTATCCTCCATATTCTTCTTGTCTTTTTGTGACTGCCTATCTTTGCTACCAAAGATGAAGTTAAGCCTTTTGAACTGGTTTTTCAGTTCACCCGCAGGTGTTGTTTCTTCGGGTGGAACTGTACTTTTTGTAGCTTCATGTGGATTTAGCAACATTGCCTCGACTGTTTCATACACCTGCAAAGGAGATTTGACGAGTAGGAATATTAGTAGGTGAATATGCAATCCTGTGAATAATGTATGCTAATCTAAGGATAATCCACTCTCTAAGTCTGACTATATTCATGTTAAGCATGGTCAACATGCAGATCCGTCTCCTTATTGCAGCTTTTAGCTTAACAAGTCAAGAATAGAAAAACTATAATCAGCTGATCTTAAGCTGTTGACAAGAAGATCAGTTCCATCTATTATTCCAATATGGCCAATACCATTTGTGCTACTGCCAATGTAACAGAACAAAAAGCAACAGAAGCTTCTATTTTTATTTTCCCTTTCAAGTTTCTTTTTCTTTAACTTCACGAAGTGTAGGGAAAATGGTCATCATGCTGCAGGACAAGAGTCAGTTCGACGACATTTTGAAGAAGTTCAGCCCCCCTGGGAAATGAATATTGCTGTATTGAAAGCAGTAAACAAGTGGAGGAAATAATGAAGTCCCAATTCTGAAACCCTACGTATTTAACAGGCAAGAGAGAATTCTGGAATACCATATCAAATTGTTAGCAAATATAAATCAGTCAATAACCACACAGTTCCTCGTTCAGCTAAATATGACATACCTGGCATATATCATCAATTTTTTCAAGCCAGCTGCCGCTTTGACAAGTGGCAACAATATAGTCCTTGCATTCATTAAATAGCTTTGACAGATCTAAATTTGTTGAGAGGGTAGACTCAGCGATTACAAGCCCTGAACCCAGCTGACAAACTTAGATCATCAGTGCCAGTTTGTACCAAGCATGAAATCTTAACAGTATTGCGGACTGGAACAGCTGAACATATTAATTCCAGCCAAATGGTTTGGTAATTCCCAAATCCAAGTACATAATACTTACAAGAGAAATAAACAGCTGTTCAAAAAGCTCAGAAGGTGAGATGTCCTCCAAGATATTAAGAATACCTTCCCTACACAGCAATGGGAGCAGAAAATCATCAGAAAATAATGTCTTTGTACAGTAAGATTGTTTATGTCTTGCAACTTACACAGCAAGATCCTCGTCAAAGAGGGGAGTCTGTCTCATTGCAGGTATTGGTTTTGCAGTTTCCCACAGTTCCCGCCATAAATTACCTAGATGTAAATCAACAGCCATTCTATCAGTCAGCTAATTCCACCATAATTAGCACAAGAGTCAATAAATTGGTGAATACAGATGAATATCAAGCTAAGAACACCCAGAATAACAAACAAGTGACTAATCTATTTTAATATTTTTCACATAAGAAACATAAAATTGTGCAAATCACATTTGATTTCCTAAACAAGACATACCAGAAAGAGAACAAAAGAGGCAAATGATCTGCTGGAATTAAAACCAGTTGTTTTCTCTCTTTCATGTTTGGCTTTGCTCCTTTCAGGTAAAATAGTTGATATCCAATTAGTTATGACAATGTTCCAGGTTAACTAATGTAACAAAAGAAGTAACCTTCTTTTTGCATCCTCCTACTAAGTTGACCTCTCGTTGACAACAAATCACCACCATCAGATGTTTCATCAGCTTCATCGTTAATGTCACCTTCCATCCAATCGGGGGGTGAATGCCACCTTACGAAATCTTCTAATATACAACCTGGATTTGCTGCCTAACAGAAAACATTGGAGCTTAGGTGTGTGAATCATAATGTGCAAATTTCTCACAATGCTGTTCGACAAAAATAAATAAAACAAAAAAATCCACAAATTTCTGCTATAGTAAAAGGCCCCAGAAGAATCTTGAAAAGACAGTTATTTACTGCAGAGGGTCACCTTGAAAGCCTGCATGTCAGACAGAAGTTGCGAACAACCAGCACCAACACTGAACACAACAGGACAACGCAGCATGTCACACTGTGCCTTAAATTACAAAAATTCAAGATACAGTTGATGCATATAAATCACAGTAATTCCAAATTTTCACCTATCTGTTAAATTTCTAAAGAATATGCAAGTAAACAACACAAAAAAGCTACAGCATGGACAAAGGTTGAAGAGTATAATGACTCAGGTGATATTGAAGTTATAGCCACAATTATAGCAGTCCGTACATAGAAAAAACTATTCCACCACAACAAATTCCCAAGCCTAACATATCCATACCAATTAATGTGGAAAAAAAATGCGTTCCCTTCAATGTTTCCAAACCATAAAGCATACATATATCATGGAAACTAATCGTCTCCTTGAAGAACTAAAATAAAATGGGAGACGAAATCTAGGGATGTCAGTATATGAGAGACATGCAATAGAAAAACCTTCACATTCTTCAAATAAATCCCCAATAGTTCAATTATAAGCATCACCATGCTCCTGCTATGTGTGAATGATGAAAAAATAGTCAAGTAACACGAGAAGTAATGGGCAATCCCTACCAAACTAAAGAGAGGTGGAAGCAAATGGAGGAAGGTTCCTTACCCCTGCAAGGCAGATTTTCACAAGGTTCAAGAATGGGAGGTTCAATTATTTCTAATATTTTGAAATGCTTATTAACCTTTGCTTCATTTCCAGTGTCAAGAGAAAGATAAGATTCTTAAGCACGCATGACCCTTTTTTTCTTTTTTTTGCTTCCACTTTTTGGCTTACAAAAAGGGGTCCTTGGAAAGATACCATTTTGAACATGACCTGTCAATGACCCCATTTAAGTGGATTTAAAAATTTCTTACCCTCAATGCCTGCATTATTCTCCAGTCCTTCAACCAACAGTAGTCTTTCACCCAGGATATTTTCACAAACTAATCATTGCATACCATAGTCCACAACACATAATATTTAATCCGACTTACGGTTCCAAGAATAGGGTAAACACCAGCCTGATTTCTCAGGAAACTGGATGAAGTCTACCTTGTGTCTGTTAAGCCATCTAAAGAAGCAGAGAAAGCATAGAATTCATGTGATTCGTCAAACCATTCTTTCAACCCAAGATATTCTTCTTTGCTCCAAAAAAATAAATATTCTGATTATAATTATAGTCCAAGTAATTAACTCCCTCTCCAGGATAGTTTTTGGAACAAGGCAATTGGCTTCACATTTCAACAAGGGAACACAGACATTAAGAGATTGGCCACTTAGATTTAGGAGTAATAAAAAAAACTGGAAGATTCACTGAGCATTCATAATTCAGCACAATTGGGTTGGCAAAGAGATACACTATCAGGTATACAGATTTGAGCACTTTCAGTATACTACATTTAGCATAAAAAATAACAATATTGATCAATTGACAGACTTCACCATAATTACTCACATAGAACTTATACATTTATCATACTTCAGCTCTTACAATGTTATACTACCCATCACCAGCATTTCTCCAATTCTTTTACTATAAGCTGCCCCTATTGGTGCTTTCAATTTTTACATAGAAAGCCATTCTCCCATTTCTAAAACTCCACGATGTACCAAAAATTTCAGCAAAAATGTGACTAGGTTACGACAAATCTAAGTAAAGAGACATTGTAATTCAGAAATCAAAACCAATCTTGCGGTCAAGGGGAAAAAAAAGAGCAGGAAAAAAATGCTGAATTAGTCGACCAACCTTCCAGTTCGCAGCACAAACTCTTCTGTTTCTTTGATAAGATCTTCCGTTAGCAAAGGTGCCTCCTACATATGCATGCATACAAACTCAGTGAAAGGTTAGAGTTTCTAGAAGACAGTAATGAAAACTCTAAGCATCAGATATCAACAGAACCTGGGTGACAGGTGTAAAAACAGGTTCACCAGTTTCCAGCATTGTCAAGTTATCAAATTTTTTATCAGCCCCTAATCGAAGAACAAGTTCCTCAGTGCTAGTTCTTGCATATAAGACAGAATTTAAAGCATTTAAGCTTTCAGAATCAGAAGACTTGTCGATAGTTGGGCTAGCTTGTCTTAAGACTGAATCTAATGATTCAGTTGCAATAGCACGACGTCTTTTTCTGGAAATACAACAGTTGATGACCTGTAACTGCTGATACAAAAGACATGAATTCAAGTCTGGGACTTCATCTGGTGGAATGCCAGGAATATACTGCCCTTCAGACCAAAGTCTTCTAAGCTGCATAACAAATAAAATATATATTGCTCAGTTAATTGAGAATGTACTCAGGAACTGTATCAATAATTTCCAAAAGTCAATGAGGTTTCATGCAGTAATGCAGTAAGGATCACTTCTCAAGAAACAAAGGCATTTGAGAAATAAAGTCAAAAGGTCATAAATTACTTCTTGCTGAACCACAAAAAGAAGTGTGCTGTGCAAAATCACCATGGTAATTTGTATTTGATAACAATAACTGATAATCACTTGATTGAACAGATCTAAAAGCTTAAAAAAGGAACTCCATCAACTGGGGAGCATAACTAACCACAACTCAAACTTGATTTTAAATGCAAGAAAATAAAAGGTCAACACTTATTACTAGAGGAGGGAATATTTGGAGTCCACATCAAGCAAAGGTCGTCATGTATGTAAGCTTTAAGATGATCAACTAAGCAGTAGAGGGGGAGGGGGGGGGAGGGAGTAAAACTAGGCAGTAAAAACCCTCTCGGGTTCAAACCCTTCGCTTACCAAAAAAAAAAACTAGGCAGTAAAAACCAATCATGGTTGACACCCTTTAAAAGACAGTTTAACTCCATCGCCTTGTTCCTCAAGGAGGAGGAACGTCAATGATTTGTTGAATTGCCTCATAAAATGACTGTAGAAGAGTGACCATCTTAACTGTGATGCGAGAAGGATTTTTTCATGTCAATCAACTACAACTTTGAAACTAAGTAAAAAACTCAACTTGTACTAAAAGTCGTTATACAAAACATAATGTCAGAATTATTTCATGTTATTCAGGCAAACAGTAGACGCGTAGGGGCCACAACTTCAAAGAAAAGAGCGTTTAGCACACAATAAAAGAGGGCTTAAAAGGTCGGCAATAACGTAATCCATGTCAGGATGTACACATTAGTTCAAGCTTGGGCTCTGCTCATTCTCGCGTGGTAGCATTTAGATAAGGGTGTCACTACGACAGGAGCTGTAGCAACATGTCAAGCATGTCCTTCGATGCAGGAAAAGCCAAAAAAGAAATAGACAGAGAATTTAAGTTTCCCCAATAGAACAAGTCCAAATATCTTGAGTTCAGGTTCAATACCGTCCACTTACTTCAGCGACAACTCTACACCAAAAGGATGACATTTTCCGCAGGGTTTTCAAGCTTCCAATTGCTTCAGAGAGCTTAACAACAAAACTTTCAGCTGGAGCACCATGAATATCTCTAGTCAGAGATGAGACAGTGATAAATTCTCCTTCGCCAAGGTCACCTTTCCTCCCAGGAAAATGTCCTTCTGTGGGTATCATGCAAATATTATGATGGAAATAAAAAATGTTACACAGCAATGCAAAAGCTGAATACAAAGACTAGAAAATGCTAAGGCAAGACAAACTGATAAATCAGCAAAGCAGTCATCTACCTGCATCTAGTAGTGACTTGATCAGAGAGACTACTTTCTCATCCGACCCAAACTCATTGATGAACTTATCATCCTTTTCCCGTAGTACTAAAGACTTCATTGCTGAGAAGCCCAACGCAGCCCTCTCTCTCACAGGTGAAGAGTCTCTTGATGAAGCCTGGAGATCCTTCAATGAATTATATTTCTTAGCGGCCCTGGAAAAGAAGTGCCAAAGAAATTAAAACGTTATAACACTTTTAGGTCCAATAACATTATCATTTGTTTGTCTATTGACTTAATCAAGGTGTGCCAAGTTTGCATCAAGAAGTCGGAAGAGTATCCTCCTTTTCGCATACAAAATGAGGAAAAGCCAAAGAAGCAAAGATAACAGGCAGTCCAGTATTTGTCCTGTCCAGGACTTAAGTGTATAAGAAAATATATTCCATGGTTTGTTATGCACATTAAGAATTCACATCCCAACCTCAGTAGCTATATCAAATTACAAGGACCAAGCACCTGTATGAATAAGAGGTGCTGATATAACAAGTAGAGCTTTCCTTGTTTTGCAATCCTAGTACAGTAGTACTAAAATCAAACTTCAAAACCGGTGAAACAAAATACTCAAAACTGAAAGTACAGCAAAAGTGGTGAAGTGAAATCTTACTCAACAGCTACTGCAAGCTGTCTCATAATAGCTGTAGCAGGAATAATGTCTTCATTTGAGATATTCGAATCTTCAGCCAATGAATTCATCTTTGAGTCCTGAAAATACAGACTGATACATAAATGACCTGGTCGTGGCCAAAACTCCAGTGTTTTGGCAACAGCTAAGGGAAGGCCCAGATAATTCCAACTTATCCAAAAATACTGTAATAATCCAATCTTTTCAAATAAAACAAGAATGTAGTCATTTGCATCTTGACATTATTTATTACCAAGTTTACTTAATTGATTCATTGCAGTCCACCCATCTTTGGGGTTTCATAAGGCAATTGAATAATTAAAATCTCCATCCTGTCTGATGCTAAAGTTAAGATACAATGCCATTGGTGACAGTATAAACACGTCGCGTAACTTGTTATGTTTTCAACATGTAGCAGTGGCACTGGCCTACACTTATAGAGCTTTTAGCTTATAGAAGACTGACATCTAAGCCTTCAATGCTTTTGAACTGTTGATCATGAGGAGACAAATTCAGATGTTGAGCAGCAATATAAGAATATTAAGATTCTTTTAGCATCTACAAGTAAACCAAGTGAATGAATAACAAGCTCTCCAAATTGCATGTCAGAGCCACAAACTATGATAGCTGGACTCGGGAATGGGTCCCGCCAATACGGCTACTCTAGCGCAAAATGAACAGTCGGACGTGGGTACAGCAGGGAAAGTGAAAAGTCCAGGTATGGTAGCCAATGAACTTTGTGACATTCCCAGCTACGGATGTCAATGTTTGTACAGTCAAAACCTCAAAACTTCAAAATCTTCAACATCAAGTAGACAAGTGACAAAGTTTACATACCTTCACTTCTCTCTCACTTGCGAAGCATATATTCTCATCAAAAAGTGCATAGGCCATTGTTGGATTTTCAGCTTTGTCAGCTTCCTCAGCACCTCTTCTTCCTATCCTTAAGTTTCTAAACCTCTCCTGCCAGTCGTGCTTTGTCTTTATCGGAGCCGGTCTCCTCCTCGAATTCCTTGCATCACTGCTGTTCTGTATCATTCCAGTAACAGATTCAGAAAATGCAAAATGCCTGGTTGAGTTGACAGTTCTTTCATTACAACACAAAACAACCAAAGCCAAATAATTCTAAGATTACCCACATTTACCATATTAATTGGGACCTAAGGACAGAACAATCAAATGGATTTTGGGCAAATTTGACAAGCCATGGCCAAGTTGACTGCCCTTTCAGTTCGATCAAAGGGAATTTTGAAGCTCAAATTTAGGTTATGGTTTCTTTAATCTTCTCTTATTCCCATCAGCAATCAAACAGAACCTGAATTTTCCCATTTTTTTAACCTCAAAACCACCCAAACCAGGGGAGTGTAACAGATTACGATAGTTTCAATAAATTTCAAAATTCAAAAAATTTCCAAAATCAATTATAATGCGAAACAAATTGAATAAACCAATAAAAGAAGAAATGCAATACCTTTGATTCGTCCTTGCTACTCACAGAATCCGGCGTCGAAGCAATCGGCGATTGTCTATCGGAATCTTCCCCTGCTTCAAGTTTTGCGATCGTGTTTTGACCAGAAAATAATTGATTAAATAATAGTGAAAAGGCCGCGAGTTATGGAGTCTAAAAATAGTAAACTGCAATTCATTACAGAAAAATAAAATACACAAAATAGTTGGATTGGGGAATTAACTAATTTATGTACCTCGATCGGCAACGGAATCAGATTTTTTGATGTCCGCAAAGACTTTTTCCGCTTTAGCAGCAGCTGAATGAAAGGCAGTCCTAGCTTTGGACACGAAAGAGGCCTCCATTTTGGTGGGTCGGGACTGCGTAGGTTAAGCTAAGAAATGATGATAGGCTGTAAATTGTGAAGGCATCGTCGAACTAATTTTCAAGTGGGGAAAATCAAGGAGGGAATGAGAAACAAAGCCGAGGGAGCTCACACTCTCACAGGACAGCTATGGAGTATGGACTTGGACTACGGATTCCAGCCTTCGACGTTTAAGTTTGACCTCTCCCTCAATGGCTATAAGTCCACGGGAAAAAATAATGCAGCGGCGGAAGGAGGAATTGACTTTTTTCTTTCAATTGAGATGTTGAGATGGTCCAAAGAAGATTGAGGATATTCGAATTGGCGTTATTGCTTGTCCCAATGCCAATGGAACCCAAAGAAGATTGAATATTTGAATTTGCATTATCACTTGTCAGAATCCTAATGTACAGTTTTATTTTTTTTTTTTTTCGAAACAATTCCTTTTCAAAAAATATACAAGTACAAACAAAGACTCAATGAAACTACACAAGCGGTCATTTAACCACTAAGAAAACATAAATTCCTCATCAAAAGTAATGCCTAAAGCATAAGAACTAAGCTTGGAGCTTAGATGATAGTTATCATTTTGAACTAGACAAAAGGAGCACATATGAAACAAAAGTCTGAGTTGAACAATATCCTCCACCACAGTTGCTAATCTGATATCCCGTGCTTGTTTGGATTGAATAAGGTTGAGGAGCTGCTGATTCTGCACTTGGAATTGGACCACCCTGTGTTGCATTTCAGCAACTTTACACATTGCCAATTTTAGAGTTAATGCTTCATCCAGCAAGAAAGATCCTGAACTGGTTTCACGCATTGCCCAGCCTGTGTGTGTTCTCTGAGCTCCTCCTATTAGACAGATTCCAATGCCTACCCATGGTTCGTGCTTGTCCCTTGTAATTGCAATGCTGAATTGCAGGACACCATGTTGTGAACAAAGCTGTGGATGTTGCAGATGTAGTAGAGCTTCTGTTTCGGTCGTACTCATCCTAGTTTCCAGTCTATCTACTTCTCCCAATTCTAACCATTCCTTTAATGCCTTCTGAATAGCCGTCCATGGCATGTATTTCTTGCCATTGAATTCTGCCCCATTCCTCCCTTTCCATATTTGCCAGAGTATATGGACCGATAGAGCAATATGTTGCCAACTTTGTGGTCCATGTCTAGCTTCAATGATGGATGTCCACCATCTTCTAAAACAGCCATGTTGTTCCAATATGCCTTCCCATTGGATTGGGGCTAACTTTCATGTCATTTTTGCATCCACACAATTCAAAAATGTATGTTCAATCGTCTCCCTTTCCTCTCCACATCGCATGCAAATAGGGTCTCCAGCTTTGATTCTACCATAGATGATATCTCTGACCGGGAGAGCATTGTTTAGACATTTCCAGAGAAATATTTTCTGTTTATGCTTAATCTTTAAGCTCCACAATTGCTTCCAAATCTTCTTAGACTGATGCTCCCAACTAGTAGTGCTGTCATTCTGATTTGTTTTCTGCTTGGTTTCCTTGCTAGCCATCGGCACCTTATACCCTGAATTGACAGAGTAATTCCCATCCACACCATGTAACCAAAAATGAGAATCTTCCCTGCCAGCTAGACTGATTGGGATACTCAAAATTCTGTCCGCGTCTTTGGTGTTAAAAGTTTGGAAAACCAAATTGCGGTTCCATCTTCTTTGGCAAATCAAATCTGCTTCTTTCTGCAGTCCACCATCCATAGCTCTGCAAGTAGTTACTCTCCCATTTATTGTGTCCGGAAGCCAGCTATCTTCCCAGATATGTGTATTCTTTCCATTACCAATCCGTCTTCTAGTGCCTTGTTCCACCACGTGTCTTGCACTCATCAGACTTCTCCATAACCATGAGGCATTATTGGGGACTTTACACCTGAATATTGAAGTTCTGGAGTAGTACTTAGCCCGCATTACTTGGCTAACTAACAGGTTGGGTTGAGTAATCAAACGTCATACCTGTTTACCCAGTAGTGCAGTGTTAAAGGCCTCTAAATCCTTGAATCCTAACCCCCCTTGTCCTTCTCCTGAGTGATCTTTCTCCAGGAACACTAATGAATTTTATTATTTCCATTGATGTCTCCTCGCCAAAAGTTTGACATGAGTGAGCTGATTTCCTTGCACAATCTGGCCGGCACCTTGAAGCATGACATAGTATAAGTAGGCATAGCTTGAGCCACTGATTTAAGTAATATTTCCTTGCCTGCCGTACTTAGAAACTTGTTCTTCCACTAGAGCACTCTCTGTTGTATGTTCGACTTAACAAAACCAAAAAGCTGTTGTTTTGTTCTCGAAACTACCATTGGCAATTCAAGGTACTTGCCTTGACAGACTCTTTGCATATTCCCCATGGTTCGGCAAATCTGAAGCATCAAACCTGGTTGCACGTTCTTGCTGAATAGAATGGAAGACTTTTCCAGGTTAATCACTTGACCAGACGCCAAGCCATAGACATCTAGTACTCTCATTAACTCCTTTGTTTGATCCTGATTTGCTTTGCAAAAAATTAAGGAATCATCCGCAAAGAAAATGTGAGTTATACTAGGTCCCCTTCTACTTATATTCATCCCTGACAACATCCTATTAGCCTTAGCCTTCCTAAGCAGGTTGGATAATCCCTCTAAACAAATTAGAAATAGATAAGGGGATAGAGGGTCCCTTGTCTAATTCCTCTCTTAGGGATGACATACCCTTTAACCTCCCCATTAATATTAAAAGAGAAGGAAACAGAATTTAGGCACTGCATTATCCAATTTATCCATGTACTGTGAAATCCCATCTTATGCATCATTGCTTCCAAAAAACTCCACTCCACGCGGTCGTAGGCTTTAGACATGTCAAGCTTAACTGCCATAAACCCCTCCTTGCCATGTCGCATGTTTTTTAAATAATACAAATATTCATGAGAAACCATAATGTTGTCAAGAATTTGCCTACCAGAAATGAAAGCATATTGATTTTTGCAAATGCAACAATGCAAGACACTTTTAATCCTATTGGCTAAGATTTTAGCTATGATCTTGTACATAGTAGTACAGAGACTAATGGGTCTAAACTGCTTCAAGGATGTAGGGTTTAGTACTTTGGGAATAAGAGTAATCACTGTGTGATTAACACTCTTTAAAAGGTAACCAGTATGAAAAAAAGTATGGAAAGTTGGGTGACAATTTTACTAGCCTCACCTTAAGTTTTATAAATTACAATAACCTCATTTGTTACAATAAAATGACTACAATGACCTTCACTTAATAAATAATTCACAGTATAATGGCTATCTTGTTTATAAATTACAGCCAACGACGATTCTCTCTCACGTACTGTCATTTCGTTATCATCTATCAACCCCTTCATCCTATAACTTGCTCTCAAATTATCACCAACCATTGCCTATAACTGCAGCCAATCACACTATAAGTGATCCCCCAAATTCTACTAAATATTTCTATTCCTCCTTTCTTTTTTTTGAAATTGTCAAATCACAAGTTTAGTTAAGAGATTAGATTTGATAGATTAGATTTGATGGTTGAAGTAAAATATGATTTTAGGATCAAACTAAAAAGAGATGAAGAGGCACACAATAATAATGGAACAAATAATGCAATCATTGGCCAAAAGAAGAAAAGGGACTGAAATTGGTAAATTTGCTAATTTGTCTATCATCCATCCAAAAAACTTTTTAAGATGTTAATAAGTACATTTATATTTCTTTTGATGATTGACAATTGTTGATTATAGTTTTGCTACAGAAATAGAGTTTCTTCTCTGTATTTAAGATGTTAACATGTTTGAAGATTTGATGGTAGACTAGATTAATTTGTTTTGAGAAGGTGTAAGCATTAGGCTTGAAGTTATGGTGTGATTAGTTGTAAATAAAGTTTTAATTTTTGGCAAAATAAATTTCTTGAAAATCTCTATAGTCATAATGCTGCCTTTCTTCTTTTAAATTTGATTAATTCCATCCATACCTAAATCTCCCCTAAGGATTTTCTTCAAAGCCATAATGTGGCTCATATAGTAAGAGTTGAACCACTTATATGGAATCAAACCATGGTATCTTATGTTGAAAATTATGCAAATATAATGACAGTTGATTGTGAGTTTGACTATTTCATGGAATCATATGATAAGAATATTTATGAAAGATGAAACGAATCTTCAAAATTGAATGCATGCTTTGAGAGAAGCAATTCTATGATTATGATGATGGAATTACTTGGGTTTAGCATTTGAAATTAGACTATTTGTTAGGCTAATTTGTTAGTATAGTGGATTTGGTTGAAATACGGAAGAAAGCAATTGGCAAAATAATTTTTTTTTAAATTTTTGTACAAAAAGGGTAGTTTAGGATTTTTGAGAAAAAAAAATAGTCTTTTGGATCTATATTGTTATAAAACAGTAAAAGCAAGAGAGGTGGGTGTAATTTAATAAATTTGAGGGGAGCTCTCTGCAATTGTTAAAAATCCCATGAGAGGTTTCTGAAATTATCCTAATTTATTAGACAAAATTTGCTTCAAAAGTAAGTGATAAACTATTCACTTATCCCTTGTTTTAATATACACTCAAATGTATCAAATTTTAGTACTTAACAATTCCTTAATTTAATAGATTCAAATTTTCATACTTCAATTTTTAAACTCCTGTTTTATCAAGCACAACCTAAGATTTAGAGATTTATATATTTGTTTCAGTACTTAAAATTCGACAAATTATGTTTCACTATTCAAATTTCAGATTAACGGAACCTCAAACGGAACGGAATCTCATGACCCTCACTTGTCTAACAATCTATTTCGATTCTTTTTCCTTCGAGCATTTGAATTATCAGCAGTAAGAAGCCTACAGCTTCGAAAACCCTTCTCAGGTTTCAAAACCAAAACCCTTAAAGCTGAGGGGATGAAAAAAGAATGAATGAAACAGTGAGTCAAAATTCAAGGGAAAAAATAGTAAAAGCAGACCAAATCTGAGGAACAAATGAGGCAAAGAAATCATCGTTTTGCCGGAATCATCCACCATTACTGTGTCAAATATCATCAGAAAAAAAATAGTGTAAATCCCGTTCTACCTGTAACTCCAAAAGCTGTAACTTCTGTTTCTTTCTTATGCATATAATTTTGTCGACAGTTTAGATTCTTTATTGAAGTATTTTAGTCGAACTATTTTGCTGGTCTGTGACTTTTAGTTGAGATTTGGTATTGAATTGGTACTGTTGTTGTTGTGCTGAATTCATATGAGCAAGTTTTGGGTTTGCCTATATTGGGTTAGGATGGAGAATTTGTGATCCTGTAAATGCAATCAAGGTGTTAGCTAAAATGTTGCATGGAAATAGAATTTGAGTTTTGGATTATAATTCTTGAAATGCTCTCGAATTTTGAGTTCTTTCCAGAAGGCATTGCAATAAAAAACATCACCAACGCGTGTGAGTGTATGTCTTGGAAATCGTATTCTCATATTGTGCTAAACAAACAATGCTGTTTAAGTTCAATTTAATCAATTTATCAAAATTCTATCTTGACAAAAAAGGTATCCATAATTTGATTTCTTTAATCTAAACTAGAATTTCAATGTGGATTGCTATCCATTTTACTTTTATCTTCTGATGGTGTTAGATCTCATGATGTTAATAGAGCAATTAATTTTCTGTTGTTGTTGAAAAGAAAAAGAAAATGAGTTCACAAAATGAGTGGAGACACTTTAAGAAGTCATGAACGTGGAAGTTCCATCCACAAGTAATTGAATTTTTAGGTGTGTTTTGAATTTCAGCTTACTCTTTTTCAACGACTTGTTGGGAGCATAGATCTTTTTAGCAGTTTTAAGAGAGAGACTGTGGACTTTGGTGTTGTGTTTAGAGAGCAACTAGAGAGACTGAAAACTTTTCTTGCATTGTTGGTGATTGTTGCAGCGCTACGGCCCATTTTCTTTATTCTTGTCTGTGCTTCCTGCCATGACTTCTGCACAGGCCAAAAAAAATGTACATTAAGAGAAATCACCAAGCAAAAAAAAGACAAATATATCTTAAACCGTCATAGGCAGAAATTTCAAGATGATAGGAAATTAATCTGATCGATAAAAGAATTCAAATAAAAGAATTCACATGATTCATAGGAGAGACGACAAAATCGCAAGCAGAATTTAGGTTACAAATTCATTAGCAAGAACTTATGATTTAAGATCTGCAAATAGCAATTAAAAGAAATTTTTGATCCGGAAAATCACCAAGCAAAAGAAATACAAATATATCTTAAATCGTCGTAGGCAGAAATTTCAAGATGATAGGAAATTAATTTGATCGATAAAAGAATTCGCATGATCAGTAGGAGAGACAACAAAATCGAACGCATAATAGGAGATCGAGAGAGAGAAATTCTTTCGTACCTGACCGCTTGGATCTTAAGATTTTTCGAAATCAATGGGAAAGAGATTGCAGCAGGACAGATTAGAGGCCCTCGCTACCCTCTGAAAAAGAAAGTTTCACCTGTGTTCAGTAAGTGGAGCCCCTACTGTTTAGTTATAGGTGACAAACTAACCCACTTAATTAAATTTACCCATACTCGCCCATGAATAGATGGGTATGGGTATCTTAAATTTTTGTAGATGGATATAAATGGGTTATTCAATAATACTCACTTTATTAAATGGATATTATTGGGTAACTCATCAAATCTAATTAACTCATTTAGAATTATCTTCCTCCAAGTCTCTTCTCTTCCTCCACCCATTTTTTTTTCAAAATTTTCATTTTGTCATGATGTTAACTACTTTTGTTTCATTATTATTATTATTTGTTGATTTTATTTTATTATTTTATTTTCTCTTAATTTGTTAACTTACTCATTTTTTAATATTACCAATTTATGATAAGTTTTAGACTATTTTCTTATCTTTCTACAATGAAATTTTAAATTTATATATGAAAAAAAATATTAGGGGTTCAAAATTTTTGAATTAAAATTTTATATTAACTTTTATAGTACTTAGTTCAAATTTTTTTATTCTTATTATTCAATTATTAAATAATATATAATTTTGCGACAGAGAGTATAAATGAAAAAAATTGGTAATTAAACTTATTGAACATTATAAGTAAATATTTAAAATTAATAATGGGTACAAAGAGCGGTATAAATTGATAACTTAGTTTGTAAAAATAAATTTAAATGAGTTTACAAAAAATTAAAATAAATGGGTTATAAATGGGTAATTGGGTTACCCAATTCATTTTTTGACTTACCAATTTATACCCATCTAATTAAATGAGTATAAATGGATTGACTCATTTATACTCATTACCCATTTTACCTAACCCAAATCCGTCCAAATCACCCATTTTAACACCTCTACGTGGAACCAACTCGCATGGCTAGATGATATTTCTGATCCGCTTCTCTTCTATTTCTTGTTCTCGGGCCTCTCTCACCATTGGTGAGCTTTACATTCTTTTCTTTCCCTACCTTGTCCACTCTCCATATCTTGAAGCTTCACTTTATCCTTATTCCTTTTGTATAAAGTTAAGAAAGAAAAATATAGTATACTCAATCATTTTCTTCCACACTTTGTATAAATCAACGAATAACAATCATTCAAGTATAAGATCTAAAAGTAGTTAGTAAGCCATACAGACTTCCGAAACATTCTAGATTGTTCAAGAATAGCCTAAAGTTTTATACATAAGAGTTGTCTTCTATAAAAAGTTCTAGAAATAGGATTTAGTGTAAAATTCTCTAAAAAACTTATATAACTTTTTGAACTTACCTATAAATAGGTGAAACCTCCTCATTTGTAAACAATTTTATGTAAGTGTTCATAAGAGCAATACAAATTTTTCTTAGTTTTCAACGTTTTTCTTCTTTGCTTACTACTTTAATTCTGCACATTTTCGCACATTTGGATGTAAAGTTGAACTAGTAAATGTGACGGCCCTGCCTTCCCCTAAGGCGAACCAGAGGGTTCGGCGGACCGCCTGCCCAACTCTCGTCGGGACTCACTCAAGCACTACAGTTCTCAAATAAATTACAGGATAAAACTCAAATACACATCTTACTAGTCAACTAAAACAAGTACAAGTTCACTCGTCTATAATCGAAACACTAAACACCTTCCCGAGCGATCCCCGCGTCGGCCCCCTGCTAAGGAAAACAAAAGGAAAGAGGTAAGGTATATGTTTAGTAAGTAAACAGGGGTAAAAGCATAAATTTCACGTAACAACAGTTACTCAGTAAGAGTAAAGCAAAAGCAGAAAAGTAACATTACATAATAAGGATACGGGTGGCTCCAAAGCCAATTCATGTGCCGTATATGATCTCCTGCCGACACTCCGTCGATCACAAATAAGGTCCGTAGAGCTCCACTTGTACACCCACCGAACACCTTATCACCCTCACTGGCCAGTCATCTCACAAACTTGCCCAGGCGAACGAAATCACAAACTTGAGATTGAATCACAAGCTCGGGTCACAAACTTGATCCACATACTCAGTGAACCGGGTTCACAAACTTGGTGACCTCAAACCAAGTTGGACTGACTTCGACCAAACCCTAACCAGCTCGAATAGTCCATCTAGGTATTGAGATCGGGCCCCAAACTCACAAACTTCACAAAATTTATTCGAAAGTCACCCCGAGCCACAAGCTCAAGGGGTTTAGTTCCAAAATGATTCATATACATATGTCATGTACAAATATGTGCGCAAATTAGGGTTTAGGTCGAGTGCGATAAAGTACACCCTCGCCTAGGTACCCTTTTCATACATATCGAAACACATAAACAACTAACGTGTAAGAGCGGCCTGAATACTTACTCAACGAACAAGGATAACAAAAGGACAAAATTCACGTCGCAAAAAGTAGCTAGTAGGCCCCACCGGCTCTACCTAACTCACCACCGTCTGAAATAGAAGATTGTATCACAATATATCACAAACGGCTACTAACATACTTAAAACAAGCAAAACGGCAAAAGCCGACACACTCAAGTACGGAAACGGCAAAATTGGCACATGCAAGTGCGCGGAACGGCAAAAGGAAACGGTCAAATCTGCCATCTCAAACCGTTTTGATCAAAGATTAGGCTAGGAAAGTCGGATCAAAGTGAACGAGATACTGTTTTGAAGCTATGAGAAAGGGCTACAAATCTCCTGAAGAAACTTTAATCTAGATCTGAATGGAAGCAGGTCAAAATTGTAGAAAACAATACCAGAAATTTACGTCTTAGGGTGACGAATAGGGTTGTTTGCTGGACCATAACTCCCAGCTCACAAATCCAAATCAGGAAATTTCAAAGGCATTAGAAAGCTGAGACCTAAGACTAAAACTTTGATGTTTTGGCCAAGACCTGAATCAACTCAGAACAGAACGAAAATTGAGTGTCATACTACCCATCAGAACTGTCCAGATACAAGGCAGTTCTGACGATCGATCTTGTTTGGGTCATAACGGAAGCTACGGAACTTGGATTTCGACGCACTTTATACCGTTTCGAAGCCAAAACCAAGATCTACATTTCTTATGAAAGAGTCACCACCCAGATCGTACGGTATCAAAACTGAAAAAGTCACGGGCAGAAGCTAAACTAAAAACGCACAGAACCTGATGTTCAAAACAGGCTTGAGTATTTCATCTATAACTCATGATACCATAATCCGTTTGACCTGAAATTTTACAGGAATATTCAGGACTTAAGGGTCTACAATGTTGAAGAAGGCCACTTAGTCCAATTTCGAGTGTAACTATGTCAAAAATGTAACATACTACACCAGAATCGCAAAACAGGTTCACAAACCGTATTCTAGTACAAACATCATAAAACAGCCTACATAAGTCCAAATCCAGAAATTCCAAAGCCATATGAAAACTTAGAAATAGGGCTACATTTCATTAGAAGACCAGAACAACCAATTCTGAAGCATTCCAAACCAAAATAACCAATTACAATCGCAATTCTCAGGTTCGGGTAGAAACAGGACAGCAAGGGTAAATCCGTCTTTTCTCATTCTACGTTACTCCGATTGACCTGAAATTTTGCAGGCACCTCTAAAATGTCATTCCCTACAACTTTCATGTTTTAAACCAAGGCCAATTCGACCTCTAACATAGGGCTACAAAACCGGACAGAAAGGGGAACAAATTTTCCAGATTCTGGAATTTTTGGTCTTCAATGAAACTTTCTCAAATTTCTTGTTCCAATCACTACCAAAGCCCCTTATATAATCTTATATACAACATATACTAACTATACAACAAGTTTAGGCAGAAAATTATTAAACCCTAACTTGCATATCTCATCCAATAATCATCACAACTACTTGCACATCTTGAAATCAAGCCAAAACTTAAGCTAAATAACATTTTAAAGCAAGATTCAAAGCAACAAAGATCATGATCAAATGTTGGTACCTCAAAAGCAAGGCTTGGTAGAGTGATCCTTCACCCCCTTTGATATTTCTTGGTTCCTCAAGCTTCCCAACTCACAATTAGCACTTTAACCGGTTTGGAAATTTGATTTGTCACTTGGATTGCTAAGATTCAAGAAGAAGAAAGTTGTTCTTGTTCTCTCTTTCCTCTCTCTCTTTGGTCAGCTATGGAGCAGAAATGATGAAGGGAAAGTGCAGAAAATTGGTTTAAGAAGGTTAGTTACTCACTTGGCCAAGAAACTCTAGGATGGCGACAAGTGTCGCCACCTCCACCTTTCATTTTTCTCTTTCTTTCCTTGCTATTTCTAGCCTCTAATTTTCGGTCAAACAAGCTGACAATTAAGAGGTTATTTTGCTCAAATATCAATAAACTTGTATGATAAGAAAGTGGTGGTCAATTGGTGCGTTCAATCGGTAGTGCGCGGGACCCGCCGGTTCGCGCCGTTTTTCTTAAAAACACACGTACTAGGGTTTTTACTTCCCATTCACTAACTTTATATCATTGCTCCTAATCACATATTATTGTCCACTTAAAAGTCACTTTTAATCACCAAATTTGATCCTTGCTCCATACCGAAAATTCATCCGGCGGAAAAATTGCGAAAACCCTAATTTTGCTCCAATCTTGAAAACGAAGAGTGAAACCCTACTTTTTAGGTTTATCTGCACTTATTGTGGAATAATTGGGTAGGAGGCTTTAATAAATAATAATTTTCAAATAAAAGGCATTTTTGAGGAAAAACATAAGAAATTTGCGGGTCCTCACAGTAAACCGTTCATAACTCAAGTTTTAAATGATCACTAGTACCGCATGGTGTGTTGATTTATAGAAATTTAAGCAACTCGTGACAAGTGGGCATCCACAAAATCCCAACTTTCATACACAGTATCAATACTTGTCAAAATTAAAAAAAAATACACATACAAAATCCCATTGATAGCTAATTTTATACCTCCAAATTAAATATCAATGTTCAAATACTTTTTCAATGTAAGTTAATTTGATTTAGAACCACCATTACAATTCTCCTATGACCATAAAAATATTAATATCTCAAATATAGAGAATAAATTCTACTTCCACAATAAAATCATAATAAAAAATTTCTAATCCAATAAAAGAAATTATCATGTAATATAAAAGTTTTTCTTAACAACAAATAAAATATGACAAATTTTGCATATTTAGTTTTTTTTCCTATTTCAATAATCAATTTCATTATTTATTTCTTTATCACTGTAAGTCTCTTCTAATTTGATATATAATCTACTGGAAAAGTTGGAGGCAATGCGGTAATGCCTTGACTCTGGCCTACTGCAATACCTTTTCTTCCCGTCGTACAATGCAATTTTTTTTTTTTTAAACCCGACATTACCTTCTCCATTAACATATTTTAGGGAAAAGAATACTTTGAGACGAACTCCCAGCATTGTTCCGTTTGCAGTTTGGAGAGTTAAAGCATACTAACATAGCGTGCTAATTGGATTGCCTGAATTGCTCAGATTTAAATGCTAACGTTTTTTGTCATGCGAAACAACCTTGATGATACATATTATATAATTTTTTTAACCAAATCTTTGTATTATACAAATTGCTATTTTGTTTTGGTTATACAAGTTTGCTTACAATCTCATATCCGATGAATGGTCACTGTGCAAGGTTCAAGTCAGCTTAGTATAATCACAACCACACAGCGAAGACATCAACTGAAACATTAACAAATTCATCTCTAACATTTCATAAATTAGTGAACCACTGAGACAAACTGACAAGGTTACTTGCAAACAAGTGATATAGGAATATAAACCGACAAAGTCCAACACTAGTTTAATTTCTCCTAGAATGCTTGTCAGTAGTGACATTGAAACGCCTATAGTTACCAGAAACTTGCGGTCTAGAGCCCAAAAAGGGTGAGAATGGAATAGGTGGGGAGCATCCCATTGTCATAAAACTCAGTTTCTGCAAATCTTATGGAGGAGGACGCTACATTATGAAAAAAAAAAAAACACGTCAATATCGTGTAAATAGAAAGACAGAAGAAACCAAGTTGCATAGCTTATATATGTTTCGATTGCATCCTTTATCCGGTACTCAAATCGAGTAAATTACAGGTTCAGCTACAGTGGGTAGTTCAATATGGTGGTGTTACAACAAAAGGATAGTTCAATATGGCGGTGTCAAGAGCAACACAAGGACTTTTCACATAAGAAGTTCTTTTCTATGTAGGATCTCTCTCCTCTGATAATATACCAACGAGTAGAGAAATAAGGTAAGATAAGACGAAAGATCTATGGGCACCTTTATAAACTCAAACCAGTCAATCCATCATCTTTCAAGCATTGAGCTGCTTGAGCAGGCGCCATGTTCCTCCGCCACTTCCAATAGTTTGCTCTCATTGGATCTACAAGTTCTAGGATGGAACAGACCACTTTCACCAAATCAGAACCTTGGGCACCTGAGTCAGAAAGACCATAGACAGCATTTCTTATCTCCAGGCTAGCCTGGAAACCATGGCAGAGAAGGTCCAAAAGCATGCTGAGGGCGTGCACGTAATTGTTTTTGGCAGTCAAAATCTTTAAGCAAACTGACGCTACTTGAGGGTCTTTAACTAGAGCCTGTGTATCATTTCTGTATAAGCCTCGAAGGTACCTCCAAGGACTTTCATTTTCAGGATGCTCCATAATTGCATTAACTGTACAAGTTACTTCTGACTCCCGCATTGCCCCCAGGCCTCCAAGGAGAGGAGATCTTGTTACAACAAAATATCTCTGCAACCAATAATTCAACATGGGATTTCTCAGATGTAGAAATCTACAAAGGTACAACACTGTGACAAGAGATCATGCAAGGACAAGTAAAACATGACCTCCTCATAGCATATCAGCTGTTTATGGATCATAAACAGCTGAATTTGAAATCTCGGGTTTTATACGTTCACCGACACACATTGAATACTTTACATATTTATCTATCAGTACAGAACAAATAACAGATGATTTTGTGAACAAGATATCAAAATAGGCATATAAGCACAATACAATTGTGTTGCATAAGATCAGAGGGTTTGAGTTGATAAGCTTCTAACTAATTAGTTTGGTTTACCTGGAAATACCTAAGATTTAATCAGTTCAACTAGGAAAAGATTTCGAATATTCAATCTAGCACAAATTGGGTCGAAAACATTAACGTTGTTAATCAGATTAGTCAGAATTTTTCTTTCCCTGTTTTCAAGAATTTTCAAGAACATCTAGTCATGAACTTGGAAATTTAAATTAGTTTTACATTAAAACAATGAAGGTTTTACATGAAGTTGGTCACGAAGTTGCATAATGAGTCATCATGTGAGATGAAATGCGAGATTTTACTAATAACAATGCTGACACAAAAAAGAAAACTCTAGATAGTCCACCTGACACGATTAGAAAAGAGGAGAGGATTTGGAGTGGCTTTGGGCCTGTTCTAGGCATCTAGCACAAGTGGAGGTTTTATGGAGAAAACAGGAGCAAAATATATATCAAAACTGGAGGAATATTTAAAGTGACGTCAAGACTGGCCAGAGAGCCATGGCTCTCTTTGATTTTTCTACAGTAACTGGCTTCACGGACTTGCATAAATTGCTTTTCTTGATCTCGTACCTTATTTACCTGGTAATTTTTATTTTCAAGCCAACACCATCTTGTATTACTCAATGTATACTGGTAGACCAAAACATAAAAGGGGCCTATTTACCGATGACATTTGGAGATAGGCATCATGACATTTAGGATCTAATCCAAACCAAAGCATCATTCTTTACCTGATTCCAAGCAGAATTATTGAAAATGTCATCTTTGAGGAGTAGTTCACAATAGGCTAGCTCATCTTTCCATCCGCCAAGTGCCTGAAGGACCCACTGCACAAGAGATTTAGATATTCAGTCTCTTCATGTACACATACCAAACAAAAAGTCCCTTTACACCTCCTTTACCAGAGCAAACATGGTGATTGTCATTTAAGGCAATTGAGAACTCTTCCACCTCAAAGAATGGAACAGAATAAAGAATAATACTAAATCAAAATTACCTGTCTATGAGACCAGGCATGATAATGTTTTGCATCCTTAGAAAGAATTTTCTTTGTGAACTCAAGCTCCCTAGTGGAAAGATCAGTTCCCAAATTTTCAGCCACCCAACGCCTATGGTGCCTGGAAAGTCATTTTTCTAATTAGTTTCAAGTCCCTAAAAACAGAATGATTTGAAACTAACCAACAATAGAACTGGATGAAACAACATAAAAAGGAAAGTTTTGAATGCATGCTTGTGCCAAATGTATGTATTAAAAGAATAAAAAAAAACCATTCTTTTTTTTTTTTCAAGCAAGCAATCCAATCCAGCTTTCGCTGGTTTCCAGATGGACACTGGTCTTTTTTTGAAATTACATGTCAGGTTATGATTTTAAACCCTCACCGACTCCATAGGGCCTCCCATTCAATTAAGCAAAATTCAATATCAAAATAGCTTGTCCGTGTGATAATATCCCAAGCCAATAGTTCTATGTTCAAATTTAGTAGCTTACTCTTGTATGTTTGAACTACATGTCAGATTATGTTCCATTCAACTATGCATCTTATTATGACACTTTATTTTACCAACCAAAGAACTATAACTGACATGATACGAATTGACAGGATATAGGTATTGCAAAGGATGCTGATAACTTTCCAAATACTACTAGTACAAAGATAATCCTTTTTTTCCCGTTATGTATTAAGTATTTTTAGATTTGGAAATGAATAATGTCCCAGCATAGAAAAGTTCCTTAGCAACAAAAAGAATTCAAGCAAACCCGAGAAGTTAAATGAAACAAAGCTTCCACACAAATATGATTGTTAAAAGCTTAAGAGTCGAGGAGAAAATAAGAGGACAGGCAGATAAAACAAGAAAACTATTTGTCAAAAGGATGACCTCACCAATTCAGTCTGCAGGCACCTAGACTTTGTCCTTGATCAATTGCACCAGGTACAATAAACAACAAAACTGCAATTATCTACTTAAGGGTCCAAATGCAGAAGAAAAAAGTAGCTATACCATATCTGATAATTCTTAGAGTTTCTTTCCACAATGCCATCCACAAAGTCCAATTCCTTGTTCATGTCAGCATTAAGCGCCTTGAGTACTAGCCGCCTAAATTGCCATACCTAAATCAACAGACACACAAAATAAATGCCTAATACACATAATTCTTCACAAAATAATTCCCCTCCATATTTTCTTCTTTTTTCCGAAGCTTCAAGAGCCTAAAGGGCCCATCTAATAACATCAAGAACTCATGAACAAGATAGCAAACACGCATGTCATGATTATTCAAAAAATCACTTTAACAAAAGGGGTCTTGTTGTGAGAATTTAAAATAGCAGAAAAAGGTCAAAATTTAGACTCTTCTGTGTTGTTTATCATAAAATATTTACTGCAAAATTCCCTAAACAGCAAAAACAATAGGCTCTTGCATCAAAAATTTCTCACTCCCGGTACTAAACATATAAGCATGCATCAACACAAAACAAGAACTAACAGTGTAATTTCCAGCGTTAAGTTTGATGGCTTCGGCGGTGAGTTGAAGAGCTCGAAGAGACCGCTCATCGGTTACATATATTGCTCTAAAATAGTCCATTGTCTCTCTAAATTCATCAGTATAGGAGATAGGGACAATGGGATTTGGACCGTCATCCTGGGCGACAGGCTTCACATCGGCATATTCAGGCCTCTGACTCAAAGGGATTCTTTCACTGCTTTTTTGCAAGACATCCATCGCTGAGAGGGAACCAATTAAAGCCAATTACAACTCAACTAAACAAGAAGATTATTAAGCTAGACAATTAACATTTTTCAGTTCGAAACTTATAGCTAGTTTGTGAGTTGAGGATAGAAAAGAAAGGAAGAGAAAGATTAAGTTATGAGAGAAAAGAAAAGATAAGAAAAGAAGGGAAAGGGTTTTAATGTTGTTTGGGAGTTTATGAAAGAAAAGAAGTGATTTTGGATACATAAGTAAATAAATATTTCATTCAATAGCTTTTTGGGGGTAGAATGGGCAATTTAAAAAACTTTTTGCTGCCTTTCCGTGCTTTCCTTTGCTTTCTGCCCGATTTGGGCCGGAAATTTTTTTTAAACTGTAGCTACTTTTTCCTCCTTTCAATTCCGTCGATTTCTTTTCCTTTCCTTCCACTTAAAGCTCTCAAACGTGGGAGATGCAGTCTTTCTCTTCTATTCCTTTCTTTTCTGTTCAAATCTCATCTCCCAAACTAGCTATTAATGAAAACTTTTAAAACAAACAACTAGAGGCAAATCTTAAAAAATAGAAAAGACTAGGGGAGTGGTCAAAACAGAAAAGAAAAGATAGCTTAGGAAAGAAAGGAAGAGAAGGGGAAAGATGCATATTACGTTTGGGAGTTTAATGAAAGAAAAGAAAAGAAATATTTTTCTCTTATTTGAGAGTTGGAGAGATATGGAAAGAAAGGATTTTATGAGAATACAACTTTACATATTTACCCTTTCAATTTGTAAATCAAAGTCCAAAAATTAGCTTTCTTGTTCCCATAAATAGAATATTTGAACAAGATAAATTTCTAAAATAATTACATCTGCATTCCCACAAGGTGAATAATAAAACAAATTTCTTGGTGGACTTCGATTCTCTTGCATGCATATAAATCGCCTCAAGTCCTTGTAGTATCTTTTAGGTAATCTTGATATATGATTTTTGATATTGGCCGGAAATGCCTAGTAGGTTATCTATTTAATATAAATTAAATATTTTTTAAAAAAGAAATATCCCATAAAGTACTAGCTCTTTATGGCTTTTCTCTATTATATGAGTCAAGTACCAGGTTTTTATGGATATTTTATTCTGAATCATTTAATTTATGTTAAATACATAAATATTTGCAAATAAAATTCAAAAGCCGTTACACAAATATTTTTACGAAAGGAAAACTAGCATGTTTTGTATTTAATATAAATGAAGTATTTGAAAGTAAAAAAAAATTTGTCCATAACATACCAGTTCTTTACGAGTTTCTTTCATTATATGAATAAAATACTAGTTATTTATGAGCATTTTACTTTAAATCATTTAATTTATATTAAATACATAAATTTAATTAAGCCAAGTTCAAAAAGTGTTACACTAATATTATTACGAAATGAAAACTAGTAGATTTTATATTTAACATAAATTAAATACGTGAAAGTAAAAAAACAAAAAGAAATTACCCATAGCATATCAGCTCTTTATGGGTTTCTTCTATTACACGAAATACCTTTTGTTTGGTGAATTAAAGAAATACCTTTTGTTTGGTGAATTATGGGTGAAAAATGGAAGAAAGCCAAGTTTTCGCCGGAAGTATTGAAAGTACAGGACACATGACCGAGAAACCTTTGCGGTGCTTTTATAGAAATCAATTTTAGGATATATTGGGAATAATAAATTTTTGTATCAACTTTTAAAGGACAAACTTGACATATTAAAAATGTCTTTTGGAGCCCAACAAGTTTTCGTCCTTTTTTTTCCACTTTTGGGCGGAAACATTTTCAACAATTGGATTGGAGGGAGACTTTTATCCATTCATTTCACTTCTCTTCTGTCTTGTTAAACTCCCAAATGAAAGAAATGACCGTTCTTTCTCTCTGAATACTTTCTTTTCTGTCCTTTTCTCCCTATCCAAATGAAACCTAAGAGACTATAGAGAGTTAATAGAGCTCAAGGGAGGTGCTATATTTCTTCCAAAAAAAAGACAGACTATATGGCATTAGTAAATTACTACTCAAGACAGAGTAGACAGATGATAGGAATCTATAGTTGGCAGCTTGAAACGAGGAGGGAGAGGGTAATCCTCTATTTCGGGTGTGAAGTTATTTTCCTCCGACTGGTGTAACTTATTTTCTGTCAGAAATTATTTTTTCAAATTAATTGACAACCAAACAATCGAAAATATGAAAAATATTTTTTTGGAAAAAAATTTTCTTCCAAACAAACAGACCCTAAAACAAAAAAGAAAAAAAGAAGTAAGGGAGGGCAGGGATGTTAACGAGTGATAATTAGCCACAGGGAAAGTTTCTAAGTTCATCCCTTCTATTAAAAAAGGACTTCAAAATCACAATAAATAAAATCGTACCTTTATAGCGCCTTCAGTTGTTTACTGCCGTCTTAAGCCCACGTCTTCAAAATCAGAAGCCCTTGATTATCAAAGGCGTATTTGACAACTTTAATCCACCACGCCTTCGTCTCTCATCTGCAAAGGCATCACGTTTGGAGCAGCAGCAAAGTCCGACTGATTATTTCTGGACAAACACATTGGCTTCCCCTTCCTGTCATAAGTTGAAGCCTAAAACACAGAATCAATTTTAAATTTCAGTTTTTCGCGCTCTTCCTCTGTTTTTCCCTGTAACCACAAATTCAGCCTATGGGATAATGGAAGAAGTTGACGAAACAGAGGCCACACCTCAGGTAATTCAATCCGCATTACAAGTCTAATCAATTTCGATAAAATAATCAATGTTTGTTCTGCCATTTCAATTCCAAAATATTTCAGCTGAGGTAGTTTGCTTATTTGAGGATCACTGCAAAATAACAAGTAGGCCTCAGGATTTTCCCGAGAGAATTTGAAGGATGGATATGTTCTTATGTTTGGATTAATATGGAAGAATTTGATGTGGACGAACTAAAGAGTGTATTAAAGAAGATCAAATTTTGTGAATCTCGAGTCTGTAAATCATAAGCCGAGGAGATTCAGCTAATCGTCGTGCGATGTATGGTTTCAATTCACACCTCATTTCGAGCTCTTCAGCAGTTAGAATCCATGTCTTCACTTTTTCTAATCTCTTCTACGGAATTTTGAAGTTTTTTAATTGACACCTGCTACATGAATTCGAGCTTTGAACTGAAAGCGGTATAGTGTTTTAGTAGAAGATCAATTTCTATATGTGACTCGGTCACTGTATGCTGCAAATTGCAAAAGATGTTGGATACTTTTAGCCAAATTTAATGGTTTCTTGTCTCTTACATGTCGGCTTGTGCATTAATTCTCAACCAAAAGATAAGAAGTAGAGAGTACTGCCTTCTGATGTAGAACATTTTTGAGTGGTTTTTGTGCGCTGTTGACGATTTTCCTAAAATGTGCCTTTTATTGCAGGTCTATATGGCTTGTATCATGCAAGGTCATAGGTGCGCTCTCTTTTATATTGCACTCTAATGTTTAGAGTGTAATTAGATGTTAACATAATGTTTGGGTTTGTACATTAACTTTTAATCTCAGAAGAGTTTTGTGATAAATGAAATTGCATTTTCAGAATTGGAGTTTCATACTATGATTCCAGTATCCGACAGCTGTACGTGCTTGAGTTCTGGGAAGATGGAAGTGAAGATTTCCCGTTGGTAGATATGAGTATGAATTCTTCCCCCAGTAGAGCATAAAATTGCTTTTCCAGCTTTATGGTTTTCTGAATGGGATTGATTGGTAACATTCCCAAGTGTCTTTTGATTTAATGATAGTTTGGTTTTGGAGATCCCATCTGAAATTTGAGAAAAAGACAAATTGGCTTGGGATGTTTTGTTTCTTCTTCATGCATCTTATAAAATCCTGTTACTCTACTCCAGTAATATATCAAGCCAAACCATCCATCATTTACACAAGCACAAAAAGTGAGGAGCTGTTCTTGGCTGCTTTACAAAAAAATGGTATCTTTCTCACTCTTAAAGTGGCTAGCAAAAATTTCCTGCATGTCAAATCACTGTAACCTGTTTAAATATTGCAGACGGAACAAGTAATGCAGCTACTGTAAAGCTTGTCAAGAGTTCATTATTCAGCTACGAGCAAGCATGGCATAGGTATGGAAGATACAGTAGGATGTTGCACTATTACATCCCCTTGCACAGTTCTGTTCAGTCTAAAAAATGAAGTGAATTTCCACTGAAATGAATATAACTTGAAACTGCCCTATACTTCAACTTATTCTCTCTTTCACCAGTAAATTGTCCTTGCTTACAGTTTCATTGCAGTATTTGAATGTTTGCAACTTTCTCTTTTTTCTGTAAAATGAGGATATGTGTTCCTTATAACCATTAGTTGGCCACTAAAGTACTTCACAAATATGAGAAAATAAGGAATTAGCAGATTGCTACTTTCTTCTGTTTCTTGTTGGGCCGCTATGATGCAGAATCAATGTGGCAGAGTATGCCTATGATTTCATTTCCTTTCATTTGGAGCAATCCTGAACTTCCAAGTTCTTTTATGCATTACTTTCATGAGTTCTTCTGGTGATGCTGTCATCAAATATTTCATTAGCTTTGTTCTCACAGAGAATTTTATCATTCCACCAGTAGTTCGTTGCTAGATTCTTTAGTTAAATCAATTCTACCCAAATGGTATCATTTAATAGAGTGGTATGTTTCACATATATTCTTGTTTGTTTTTCTGTTCTTGTCCAGATTAATGTACCTTCGGGTCACAGGGATGGATGATGGGTTGAACATAAAGGAAAGAATGTCTTTTGTAAGTACAGATAATTTCTCGTTTCAGTGGTAGATTGATCTGTCATGCCTCTTATTATAAGCACTTTGTTTAGCTCAAATTGACTGTTCAATACTATGGGCTACTCCACAGGCTTTTCGTTCAAAAAGATGCTTGATGCTCTTTCCTCATGCTTTCTACAAGAATAGACTCTGGAAAATCTGCAAAGTTGAGATAGAACTAGTTGGTGGTTAAGGGAGAATTTATAAGAGAACTCATGTTCCCATATATTTGCCAATGTCTTGAAGTAAAGAAAATCTGAGTATTGTAGTGTTACTGAAAATGAAAGATCAACTGTATCCAATCACTCACATCGTATCTAACCGGTTTCTTTTCATAATTTTAGCTGAACTCCATGATGGACATTCAAAGTGAGGTCCAAGTTCGTGCAACTGGAGGGCTTCTTGCGGTTCTAGAGAATGAAAGGATTATAGGCACCCTTGAACAGAAGGAGTGTGGAAGTGCATCCATTGCTGTTGACTCAGTCATTGAAATCTCACTGTATCTTAACGAACTTGAATACTAAGTTCTCCAATTTTTGATTCATATGATCTTATTTTCTTGTTATATTTCATCCAAAAGTTTAGTGCAATGCTCTAATTAACAAAAACCGCAGAAACAAGTTTCTCAAAGTTGACTCGGCTGCACATGAGGCATTGCAAATATTCCAAATTGACAAACATCCAAGCCACATGGGGATTGGCAGGGCAAAAGAAGGGTAAATTATGAACCATAGTTGGGGTTCTGAGTTTATTAACTTGAAAATAACTATTGAATAATACCTTCAAGTGCAGGTTCTCTTTATTTGGAATGATGAATAAGGTCAGCAGCTGCTGTTAGGTTTTAATAGCCTGTTCTAGTCTTAATTTGCAATTGCTGACTGGATAGATAATTTCTGACTGTGCCAGTGTGTAACACCAATGGGCAGACGTCTTTTGAGGTTAGTTGACAATCAAGAATCGACATTGTTACTATTGATCTGTCAGTGCTACCTCAATCCTCTGACCAATTAACTCAATTGTCAACTAGGAACTGGTTTTTGAGGCCTATACTGGACATTGAGAAACTGAACAAGCGTTTTGATGCTGTATCCTTCTATTTTGAAGTAGCACCATACCAGTGCTATTGGAGTTACTATTTATTTGAAGTGATGGAAAATGAGATTTGGTCGTATTTGAATGAAATCTTTGATGAAATGTTGCTAAAGAATTTATGCCCAGAGTTGAAGGTTTACATACTTTGAGACTATGTAATGCAGATGGCTGCAGGGATGTGTGGAATACCAGTTCATATTAGGTTTATTCTTTGACAAATCAAGATAACATTCTTCCATTCTGCTGAAGAACTTTTGGCCTCTCTGCGTGAAACACTGCAGTCCATAAAAGATATTCCTCACATACTCAAGGTGCATCCATATTCTCTTTGTTTCACCAAATATGCCCTTCGAGCACTTCTTTATTCGGATTTGTCCAGCACAACCAAATCATTGATGTTCCTGTAAAGAGTTGTTCTTAGTAGTTTAACATGGTGTGTTTTCTTTGTCTTTAAAGAAGTTCAATTCTCCAAGTTCTTTGTGCACAAGTAGCGACTGGAAAGCTTTTGTAAAGGTAGGCTTTTTCTGCTTCATTGTGATCATCTGGTTATTTAATTTGAGCTAAAATAATAGCTAAAGTATATCATATTTGCTCAAGTTTGCATAAAAAAAAATTTGCTTAAGTTTACTAAAACCTTTGTTTATTAAGCATATATCACTTTCTGAATAAGTTTTGTCATGGAGATTGCTATAGAAATTTAGGAAATAAACCTCTGGTTGATGGAGCTCTCAATAAATTTTTTTGGACAAGCCTATATTGATATTGCAATGGTCAGAAATGGCATCTGCCATCAACTATTAGGTTGAAGCAACATGTTCTTTCACATCTGCATTAGGTTCAGGGTGGCTACACTTCTGATGTCTTTCTAAGTAAAAGTACGGCTTAAAAAAAGACAATAACTGCATTGGTTTTTGTTGTAATGAGTTCTTTATGCTGTTATTTGTAGGTATTTGTCCACTCCTGAGCATTGAGGTTGTTATTGTCTAATGCTATACATTACAATTCTGATAGGGAAGTATTTACCGGATAGGAGATGTCATCATCCCTTATAGCTGGTGCTACTACTGCCATTAATTTTAACCTTGTACTGTGTTATTATTGTGCCTAATTTTGTTTCATATGCTTTTCTTTTGTAGAGCATTTGTTCTCTCTTGCACATAAACAAAATATTTGAAGTTGGCATTTCAGAAAATCTTCAAGAAGAATTGAAGTATTTGAACTTGGACATTGTTGAACAGGTCGAATTAACATTTTAACTTGAATGTTTGAATTTGAATCTTGCCCTTTATGAAGTTGTGGCTTTTTTAAAATCATCTTTGAGTTTGTCGCAGGTTGAATTTTACCTATCTGCGGATCTGGCATATGTCTATGAATTGGTCAGATGTTTCTTCTGAACAACTTTTACTTCTATTATCTCATATTTTCTGGATTGCATAGGTCTTTCACTTGCAAATAGAACGTCCTTTAATTGTCAGAAGAGAAGCAATAATAATGAAAAGAAGCATGGAACCTTTGTCATCATTTGCAGCTTTTGAGAAGCCAAATTATCCAAAAAGTTCAGTTTTTGTTCTTATGAAATTTGCATTTAAGGAGATCTTGTCTGCATCTATTTTTGAGGTCAGTTTTGATTTCATGATGTGCTCCTCACTTGTGGCTTTGGTTTATGCTTTCTTTGCCCGTGTTGTCGCATTTATTAGCATTTTACGAGAGGGGATATTGGGAATTTTTAATCAGCAGGGAGTTTTGCATATGTTGTTGTACTTGCTGAAGATCATTATGCTTGCTTATCTGGATTCTAGTTTAGCTTATATACAAGTAATGGACAATGGTTTGTATAGTGGACAACCATCTATACTTTCTTTCTTTCTGGTAGCTAAGTGCCAAGTCGATATGATCCATAACGTGCAATTGCCTTGTCAGACAGTTGTTGCTTCTGTTTAGTTGATTTTGTTGAGGCTGATTGCTGGTGTAGGTTGTTGGCGTTGTTGATGTGAATCGAAGTAAGGATAAAGGTTATGAGACTATTGTTAAAGATGGTTTTTGCGATGAGGTGTGACTTCTCTAAGTGGTATTTCTAAGGTTCTTAGGCTCTGGTGACTAGAGTATTTAACTTCTAATTTCTCTTTTGTGCTTTTCTGACAAGCTTCCTTCTTCATATGTAGTTGGATGAGCTGAGGCAAATATATGAGGAGTTGCCAGAGTTTTTGGAAGAGGTGCTAGCTTTTAGCTTTTATTTTTTTAAATGCATGCATGAATGGCATGAAGGTTATTGTGTCTACACATTGTCTAAATTGATGTTACCACTTTTTTGCAGGTTTCATCAGTGGAACTCACACGGCTGCCTTACATGTCTGGAGACAAGTTCATTCCTTGTATTGTGTATATCCATCAGATAGGTACTATTTGCAATTTTTCTGCTCAGATTTACCTTGCAAAAGTTTGTCAGGATATAAAATTATCACTTACATCTAACTACTATGCGTATTTGGATCCTTTCAGTGTCTTTTTTTGGTTGTATTGTTTCTTTTTCTTATGTAAAGACCACAAACACTTTAATTGTATACAGATATTACGGTGTTAAAATCATCATTGTAGTCAATCGATTCAATTTTGTTGGTTATGCAGCATTAATCTTCAAAATCCTTTGCAGTTCAATGGAATTTTTATTTTAAATTCTACAAATATGTTCACTAAACTGAAGGTCACGCCATGGGCGTCAAATGACTGATGATGATGTTGGAAGTATGAGAAAGTTTATCAGAAGTACATATTAGTTTCTTCGCATCATGAACCATATGGATTTTTTCACTTTGAACAAGAAATGATTTTAAATACCAATTTCCTTAAGTGGATCCTGTTCAGAAAACTTGGGAAGAGTGGTGCATCTACCTGTGACATTATGTACGCTGCAACAACTGTTTATACTTCTCATGTCCTAAGGAGCATAGATGCATTTCTACTTGTTCCCAGTTGGGAAATAAGTGCAAATAATCTCTTAACAGATACATAGATGGCACATTGCAGAAGATTTTATCTGGTTTAGCTTTATTGGGTCTAATAATGACATTTGTTTGTAATTCATCTGCAGGGTACTTGATGTGCATTTTCCAAGAAAATCTTGACAAAAGCATGCTGGAAAAACTTGAAGATTATGAATTTGCTGTACGCATTTGACTTGTTATGTGAAATGCATAACCTTGTTTTTAGTTAACATTAATTTGCTGTTAGTGAACATTTCTTTACCTGCCTTGGAAATTGGGTTTGGAATATACAGTTCTCCGATGAGGATGAGAATACTAAGAAATTTTTTTATCGCACTGCAAAGACACGGGAATTGGATAGCCTTCTTGGAGATCTATATCATAAAATATTGGGTATGCAGTGAAGATTGTGAACTCTTTCTGATAATATTTTCCATTAGCTTGAAATGGTATCTGTTTCTATTAAGAACGTAGAATGTGATACAATTTCTGTATAATGTGCAACTTCATATAATCCACAGCCAATTGGCAAGTTTAAAGTTAGAACTAGGTTTGATTTTTCCATCTTCCCGTTATCTTATGAATTTAATCTACTTCCTTCAAAGACATGGAGAGAGCAATCATTGGGGACTTAGTTTCTCGGATTCTTCAGTTCTCTTCACATTTAAAACAAGCTGTTAATTTTGTTGCTGAGCTTGATTGGTAAGCATCATAGTGATGACTACCTTTTCTCTCTAGTGCAAAAGTTCTGACTCTCTTGCATGACAAGTTTCCTGACAATTATTTGTGTTATATCCAAGTTTCTTGTCTTTAGCATTGGTTGCTCGTCAGAACAATTATGTGAGGCCCATTGTGACTGTTGAAAATTTGCTTGATATACTAAACGGAAGGTTAGCGCTATCCTGTCCAATTTAGAGAACATGCACTGATTTTATTAATTCTGTTTTCCTTGTGAATAACCAGCAACTATTACTTATTAAATTTGATAAGGCGGTAACAGAATATTTTCTGTTTGACAGACATGTACTTCAAGAAATGACAGTAGACACATTCATACCCAATGATACAAAGATTCTGCATGACGGTTAGGAAACTATACACGCCTCTTTATGGATTTAAGTTTTGGATTGATTTATCCTCATCTGCATGATTATTACGTTAAAAATTGCGTGTCTTTCATGTTTCAGGAAGGGTTAATATCATCACTGGCCCTAATTATTCAGGAAAAAGCATCTACATAAAGCAGGTGAATAACAGCATATACATATACACATATATATACATATATCTCTATACATATATATTTTTATATATTTATATGTATATGTATGTGTGTTATAGATGCATGTATATATATCTGATGAACAGCAGTAGATGTTTCTTCATTGTTCCAATTTTGTGTTGTTTCTCGGCCACAAATGCATCCCATGAGCTTAAGTACCTCGTTGTGTCCATGGATCTTGCATGGTGTATATCATGCAATTTAATTCTCCTATTATAAGCTGATGTGTTGGTTGTTCTACTTTTCAACTTGTCTAATCATTTACTAGCAAAATTAGAGTTGGAAACTGCATTAAAGTCCTCTATCTGTCAACATGCGTTCTCATCTGCTTTTTATTTCTTGATCTGCTAAATGCTTCTCGAAAAGCTAGCGTCACAATTTGCTGTGTTTCTGAATTTTCTGTATAAAAGCAACACATTCAATGATTTACCATTGTTTGGAAAGCCAAATTTTATATCAGATTCTCATAGTCCAAGTAAGGAGGAAAATTTCAAATTGATGGTTTTGTTTGTTTTAGTCCTTCAGACACTGAACTGAATTCACTTTTGAAATTTTGATGCCCCAGTTTCATATAAAGTATATACTTTTTTCAGGTCGCATTGATAGTTTTCCTTTCACATATTGGGAGTTTTGTACCTGCTGATGCTGCTATTGTGGGCTTGACGGATAGGTTTCACTTTTTGGTCACCCTAATTATAAACTATGTCATTTACTTTATCAACCTTGACGGGAACTTTATATTGTAGGATATTTTGTGCAACTGGGAGCAAATTCATGACAGCTGAACAATCAACATTCATGATTGATTTGCATCAAGTGGGAGTGATGCTAAGGTATATGTAAAAGTGTAATTAGTCCACTAATGTGTGGCTAAGAGTGCTCATACAGTCATATATAGATTCTCAGAAGTACCTTGTTTTGTTTTACTTTCTTCTGGAGTCCCATGACTCAGTTTTTACATCCTTCTAGGCATGCAACTTCTCGATCATTGTGCTTGTTAGATGAATTTGGGAAAGGCACGCTTACAGTAGGTCAGTTTCTTCAGCAATTGTTGACTGTTAAGCTCTTAGAAGTTTCAACTTTTCTAACGTTGTTATTTAGAAATGACACAATTTATTTCAGATGGCGTTGGTCTTCTCGGTGGAACTATAAACCATTTTGTCTCGTGCTATGATCCTCCTAAGGTGTTGTTGGCATTACCTATTTGTGCATCAATCATGTTATAGGTGCAGCTTTGTAGGAAAAGCAGTAATTCACTCTGCTAAAAGGAGATCCCCATCACATCACAATAAAGGAGTTCAGTACTTGCCAGTTTCTAGGTTCCTCAACAGGAGCAGATTTCTCAAAAGAAGTAAAATCAAAATCACAGTGTTCATCTCGAAGAATTGTTATGCGTAGAAACAAATTAGAAATGCATGAAGGGGGATAGTAAAAAAGGATGGCCTATATCATGGTCTCTCATGCAGTCAATAATACCACCTTTACTGAGAGCTCTCTTTTCACCTGATCCTTGAACTACTTCCAACAAGAAAGTGAAGAGACTCTAGCAACCTGATAAATTTTTGTTGTTCAAGTTGATTCTCTATTTGAACACGTCTGGCATTTTTAAAACTTATATAAGAAAGGAAAACTGTTTTCCTCTCCCTGCTGGTAGTTGACACATATTATCTGTATTCCCCAAATGTTTGTTTCTTTTAAATATTTTCAACTCTTAATTAACACTCTCCCTAGTCAAACTCAGATAGTTATTTTGTGATGGTGCAAATCTTCCAAATATGCTAAAGAAATGTAAAACCCTACAGTTTCTTGTGCGTTATATGTGCTTTTTACATTGTTGAGATATGCCTTTTGATCACTGAGTATGCTTGCAGGTTTTTATCTGTACTCATTTGACTGAGCTATTTGACAATAGCTGTTTACTGGAGGTAGAGCATTTAGGAGTGCTTGATAGGACTTGTGTATTCAAATTCTGAATGTTATCTATACTGGTTGAGTTACAATCTTGTAGCTTGACAACTTTCAGTGTGACAAGGTCAAGTATTACACCATGAGCGTGCTGAATCCAGACAATAAAGAGAATGATATTGAAGATATAGTGTTTTTGTATAGGTACGAAATTATTGCTTGGCTTCTGAGTATAAATTCTTTCCAAAGTTCTGAAGAATTCTTCCAGGAATAAGGTCAATGCATTTTCTCATATTCTTGTTGATGGCTCACCTCAAACACTTAACTAAAATTTCATTGTGTTTATTGGTCCAGTATGAGTTGCATCTGTGGAGCTTGAAGCTCTCTTTCAGATCATGGCCAGATAAACCTTATCTCATATTGGTATCAGTTCTCTATCATGGTTGTTCTAACTCTTGTACTTTGGCAGGTTGGTTCCTGGACGTGCAGCTCTTAGCTATGGTAAGATTTAAACATTTTAATGCACCTGCAACATGCATGCCAGAAGATTTACTGACAACGGCTGAATTGATTTTCGTCTGTTTATTTGAAGGTCTACATTGTGCACTTCTTGCTGGTATGTTTCAATTATAATGCTTTCCTGTTTCCTCAGAGAATTGATCAATTTTGTTGTTACTTTCTCTCAATTTAAGAAAGTGACGGACATGCATAGCATCTTAGAAATCGATGTCATAACCAGTGAACAAGTTCTTATAATTGTGGGTTTGGGATGGGTAAAAATATGCAACCTGACATGGTTTGGTGCATAGAGAGGCTACTTGTAGGTATTAACTGTATCCAATCATGCTAGGAGTATTCGAGGGAGTCATAAAAAGAGCATCTCTTGTGTTGGATGCTATTCAAGACAACAAGCACATTGAGCGACTAAGCAATGAGAATATATCTGCTCAGGATCAGCAATACAAGGTGTTAATATACACGGATATAAACTGAATGAGTTTTGTGTATCTAACTTTAAGCTGTATATTTTTTGCTTTTAGTGTGTCTAACTTTATTATCTCCTCGTACCGAGCAAATGCAGAATGCAGTGGACAAAGTGTTAGCTCTTGATGCCCTCAAGGACGATCTATCTGTCTTCTTTCAAGACGTTTTTCCTTAAGCGCAACATAATTCCTAATGCTTTTCTGGATCGTGCGCATTCTATGGCTGCATTGCTGTGAATTCTGTTCTTTTCGGATTGTTATTCAGCAGATATTTGTTTTGAATAACGGGAACTTGGGCATATGCTTCTGTAGGAGTTATAAGCGGAGAACCAAATATTAGTGTAGCATTCTATGTCTGTTCAAAAATGCTTCTCACAAATATCCTCATTTAACTTCGAGGATAATCTGTTCTTTTTCGAGTTGAAGGTCATTTTATTGTTGTCGTTGCGCTCAACTCACTGATGAAATTGTCTCATTATCTTGTAAGTATAGCCACATATGGATGATGAAATAAACATTTATTGTTAATTTGGTATGCAACATGTTGAGTATATCCAGGCGACACAACAATGACGGTATCCTCTTAGTTTTTGCTCCGGCGCGCACAAATAAAAAGGGAAGAATACAGTACAACTTCTTGATCTCTGTAGTGCGATTTTATAGAGCAACCAGCTGCTTGACATTGATGGGAGACACGTATGGCTGTGAACCAGAGTAGATGGTATCGACCATAATTTTATCCGTTGCTTGTGTGGGATGGACTTTATCCCAGAAGACGTGATCGGTTCTATTGGAGCAGTACACGGCCAGGGGCGTGCAAAACACGTCGGCATTCAGTTTTCCAAATCCACAACAAGCTGCCTTTGCCTCGGTAAAACCTAATAAACGTCGAAAACAGAATGATTCACATCAAAACTTGGTTGGTCATGAGTTTAATTAAAACAAGACTACCTGACGTCGTCGTAGTTCAAGAAAACGCGAGTGGAGATTACCATAAGTTGCTGCGTTGTCAATGATGTCGAGGAGGACTGTATAAGTATCAAATAAGGAGTAGCTGAAGTCGTTCAAAACCGACTTCAGTCCCGCCAACATTGATGCAAGTCCTTGGTTGTATTTGATCGCCAAAGAGTTGATATCTTGATTGCATTGTTCATTGCCGGTGTCATGTCTTTGCCCTGGACAGCACCCAAGTGATCCTAGTCCAACCACAACAAACTTGCGAGCCCCCAAACTATGGATTTGCTGGCCAAATTCAGTAAAGATCATCAGAAGCTTACACAAGTCGATAGTGCATATAACTTCTGTGGGATGTGGATGATGTACCTTCAACAATCCTTGGAGTATGGAAATCATCTGATCAACGTACTGATCTGGAGTAACCTTCATAACTTTTCTGTTGTTTAAAGACTCGAAATAAGCGAAAGCATCATTGCTTCCAATCACCACAAGAAACAGAGATTTTGATAAACGCTGCTGTGCTGCAGCAGGCCCAAGCTGTTTCACTAGTCTGTCGTGCAGCGCAGTGAAATAATCCACTTGTTGGGCCAGAGAGAGCGTCTTGCGCTGTAAACAAAAGAGTCAGAGAGAGTCAGTTCATAAAACTTCTTCACCATCACCGCGGGGATAGCTCAGTTGGGAGAGCGTCAGACTGAAGATCTGAAGGTCGCGTGTTCGATCCACGCTCACCGCATGGCTTTTTGAATCTTTTCCAAACGTTTGGATGGTGGGGCTTTTTTGGGCTAGCCCAAGGTTAAGTTTGATAGAAGTGCTGTTGGACTCGAGTACCGGATGGAAAAGATAGCCTTTTACGCTTGAGAGAGGGCTTTGTCTCGGAGTGAAGTCAAGTTTATAGAGGTGGGCCTCATGCCAAAACAAATGCACGGAACCACACCAAACAAGAATCAAGCCTTGTAGATTAACAGTCCCCCTTGTCATCAAATTTTTGGGAAATTCTCTGGGAAATACCTCTTCTCTAGATTCAATTGATAAGCAATCGCTTTGGTTGTTTGAATACACGCAAATGGGAAAGGAATCCTGCTATCCTATGATTCTTGCAAGGATTAATTAACCCAAAAAAAAAAAAAAATGTACTTACGAGGAAGCCTTGGCCGGTGGTGTTGAAGAGTCCTGATCCTCCAGATGCAAAACTTACTCCCTTGAGGAAAACATCACTTGTATCGGACAAATATGGAGGGGAAGTTGGCAATCCCACCTTTTCAGCTGCCACATATATATATGTATCAGAAAATCTCTCTGTCACTCGTCAAAAAAAATTACAGTAATATTGAAGAATGTATTCATTTGCGCAGCCGTACGTAGCTTCAGAATTTAAAATATCAGTAAGTAAACAAAAGGACAAAAGGAGGAAAGAAATGATCGGACACTTTTGTGGCTGACGTCTTTGTCAGTGCACTTAAGTTGTCATCTTCAAATAAATAATAATAATAATAACAGAAGGCATGATGTCATCATCATACTCAAATTCTTTTCATACGCTTTCTGAAGTCCATCCCCCTCGATCTCCTTCTTTTGCTTCTTCGGAGTTGGGGATAGAAGGTCGTAAAAAACATGTATACTGACTGAGTCAATCGTTCTGGCCTCGCAGAGTATTTCAATTCATCGTTCAATCAAAATTGCAACTGAATTAATGGCCAAAACATGCATGCAAATTGCAAGGTTAGGAAGTGGTTGGTGCCAAAATAGACCCCAGTAACTAACTTGATCGTCAGTCATGCAGTAAATGCAAGAGTCATCAAGATACAAAAGGGCAAAGTCTTTTCTGTGATGGAGTAAATTTTTTGACAATAAATAATGTACCGATAAAATCTGCAGCGTTTTTGCCATTGCAGAATCTTCCGGTTGGTTTTCCACCAGGGTAATCAATGCCGTTGTAAGGGTAATTTGCCTTGAGAAGCGAGTCTTTAATGTAGTTGTTGTTGCCAACATCAACAAGGGAGTCACCGAAAACATACACGGCCGGAACTGTTTGTCCTTCTGAGAAACTGATGAGAGCAAAGAAGAAGAATAGGGACATGTTTCTGAAGGCGAAAAACCCAGAGCTGGCTATTGTGGAGGAGGACCTGAGACAAGCCATATCATCAATAAGGCTCCAGATACCTTTTCAAAGGCTTCTCGATCCTCGACTTGTATGAGTATCTCCACTAAAGTTGGGGAACGGATGGATGGGTTTTATAGGGACATCCTAAGAGGCAGTGGAGGAGGAGTGCAACCCCGGTAATGTGAACGAGTAGAAGATTTGAGACTTTTTTTTTTTTTTTTTTGGTGGCTTTGATGGACACCATTTACTCGATCAACAAGCCGTGTCGATGTATAGATGTATGGCATTAACGCCAAAGTCTGTTTTGACATGTAGTCTGGATATACACTACGATGGCCGGAAAACGAAATTAATGGTTCGGAATTCTGTGTCCATCTTAACTAAATCCAAATTAAAAGTCCTTCGAAAGTAGAAGAAGATACACATAGCATTAATTAATTAATCATTAATGCATGCAGTAGGAAAAAGAAGTTGACGTGCTACGAAAACTTTTTATTACTTAATAATGGTCCTAAAGTTTGTTCTCTAAATTCTCATTATTCTCATTCATGGACCTCAAGCAGTCAAATTTATGATAGAAAGAGAGGGATTAAGTTTCACGTGCCTGTCAAATTCATGGGCTCGTGCCTCCGTTTCTTAGAACGAGACGAGTCTCTCTCTCTAGAGTATGGTTCAAAGGTTCAAAGTCGCGGTCGCGGTCGCAATCGCGGTTCGAACCGTCTCACATTGATTTCAACATATCGGTCACGATATCTGTGAGACGTAAATTTTGAAGTATTCTAAAAATTGTGAATAATATTAAAAAATATATTAAACAAAAAATAATTAAAAAATTAGCAAAAGAAATCTGTAAAATATAAATTTGTGAATTGACTCGACCGAGACTATCAGTATTAGAAACTTCTCCGCCGAATTTTTCGTGATTCGACCGGGTTCTCGGTGATAAGCCGAAAATGTGTATGTTTTACATAGATTTTTATTTGATTTAATTCATTATTACTACATTATATATACCATCGGAGATTGACTCTCCTAAGTCAATCCTTACGGGGCCCGACTAATCCCATGTGACCCGGGCTCGCCGCCCCAACGCGGCCCGAACACGTTAAGTGCCCGGAGAAATTCAACGGAGTGGAGACTCGAACTTGTGACCTCAAGGTTCACTGGTAAGAGGCGTTGCCGCTGGACCATTCACGCGGGGGCTCTATATATGATAGTATATCAATCCCTGGTAATGTGCACTTGGTTTTTTTCTCCCACTTTTGCTCCTTCGCGTCGCTGCTAATAATGCTTATTGTCTGATGATGATTAAGGCGCTGTTTGATAATTCAATTTAATATTTAAAATTTTAATATATTCAAACCGTTTGATAACAAAAATTAATTATCTAAATTAATTAAATGTCACTGAATTTTCTAGATAAAGTTAGCTCTCAAAATTTTGATCAAATTGATAATACCTTAGATAACAGAACAGAAATGGGTACATGTCAAAATGTTCCAATGAAAATTAGCCTACAACTTTCAAATGAAAACAGACTCGGCACCACCGCTATTTTCCACCGTCCCATCACAATTCACACCAGCCAACCCACTACATAGCCTTCTTGGTTAGTTCTTCCCTTCTCAAATCGAATCTCAGCTCTTAACTTGGTACAGGTTTGTTGCCGTCGAACATGTGTTATTGCCATTTAGTTTTTTTTTCTCTACATTTGTGGCTGAGGTACCGAAACAAAACAAAGTCAGAGAAGTCTTTTCTTGCTTTTTGCTGAGGGAGGCAACTGCTGAAATTCATGTTTTTCGACGCAACAAGTCGATAGGTTTACACTTGTAAACTCCAATTTTTGTTCCTGAATTTCCTGTTCGACTTTGGCAAAATTTCTCTTGATAATGTGAATCTTATTTAAGTTGGTTGTCAAAGCAGGCAGGCCACAAAACATGATTGCAGAGGAGGATAAAGACTTTTGACAACCCCTGCCTGAGTGCTGAGTCTGCTGACTGATAAAATATTTCTTCAAAGGCAGCAATAATGAGACTATGACGCATATTCAAAAAGAAACATCCTTGAATTCAACCAAGATAATCACCTTTTTAGCTTAACCATTAGCGTAACGTTTCGTTTTTCTCATCCCAGAACCGGCAAGTAGACTTCACACACTGTTGGGATCAGAACTATAGGCTTTGTTTCGATACAGCATTACTTCAAATAATTATTTGAAATAATTACTGTAACACTTTTTACATGATACGATGTATATGAGATAAAAAGGTGGTTGGAAATATAAAAAGCTGAATTGAAAAATGTGTTTCCGATACAAGCGAAATTTTTTTTTGAAAAAATTTGCTATCCAAACGTAGCCTATAGTTATCAGAGTGTGATTTATTTTCAACTTGTAAACAAAATTTGATCCACAACATCTTGTTTACTAGTGCTATCTTTTGTTTCACATTCCACGGAAGCACAACTTCTCTATTTTGTCTTCGATTAGTAGTTTGTAGTTCTCAAATGACAATCAACCTTAGAAAGAAATGGAGCTATGACAGAGCTTTCCTCACGATTCCGGAAAAGCTGGCTCTTATCCGGTTGCTGGACTTGGAAGAAACCTACGCCATCTGCCATGCGACGGATGGAAATGGTTTGCAATTTGGCCTTGGATGTGGGCATTCAGCATCTGCAAACTGAACTTGGGACTTTCATGGCTGCTGATAATTTATTTAATTACCAAGTCACCAGCCAACATCACCCGCATCCATTGCATGGAGATGGAGCTAAGGAACAGGTTCGTTAGTGTGCTGCAATCACCCACCTGTACTCAGAAGCAAACTTTTCTTGGAGATGCATTGGCAAAGGATGGATCAGATCAAGAACATGATTTTCTTTTGTTTCGATGATATCCCTGAATTTATGATCAACTTTGCAACGAATGATTTGAGAGCTGTTGTTTTGTTTATCCAGGGATGAGTATAATGCAACTTTAATACTATATGCAATTGAATTTCCTTTTCTTGATACCGAAAAAATAAAAATAAGTGTGTCTCGCACGGTAAATTTTTGCCTAGGTGATCACTGATTCGCTTCTACACTGTATTAATAATTTCCTTGTACGGGTCAACCATTAAGTAATTGTGCTTCAAACTGAAAAGGATGTCATCCAAGTGCCCCAGTTTGAAGTTTGAACCCGTTTCTGCACGACGGGGAAATAGGCAGCTGCCGGGGGTCCATGCACCTGCACCATCTGTCCATGTCCATGGCCCCAATACGTCTCAGAAGAATCTGAACGCTGTCAAAATTATAATTCTTTCTACACACTACAATCGGGACAACTCAATCAAGACTTGTTACATACATATATCGCTGCTCCATTAGGTCGGTGAAAACTGAAAAACAAAGCTGGCTTTGTCTTCTGACTTCGGACTTTCACATTCCGTAGCTTCAATTTGGCTGCAAAACTTGAGCTGGAAAAAAAGAAAGCTCTGTAACAGTCGGCTATGTAGGCTCAATATTCTCCCTAGGAGTCGGCAGGCGCTGTAAGTAAGACAAAAAATTTGTTTTGTCTATTTAGAACAGAAAGCCGAGAATCACCGGCCTTTGAACGGATGGCCACCACCAAAGTATTAAAGTTTGGTAGAACACATTAAAAGTGACTTTGTTTAAAAAAAATTCAGACAGATATGTAATACACCCATTTAATCTGATGATGATTTTCAATTTCTTCCAGATTACCCCTGAATCTCCTTAGATCCGTCCCCTCCTCCTTGTATAGGATAGATTGGATTATATAACAGTTATCGTTTCTGAAAAAAAAAAAAAAAAAAAAGAACAGAAAGCGGAGTAGCTTATAGTTTCATCCGATTATTGTTCCTAATATGTAATAACTGAAGGAAGTAAAGCCCAAGATCCACATCGTACGCCTGATCAAGAATCTCATGTAGGAATAAGAACCATGAATCGTATGCGAGAAAAAATCTCATGACCAAACAAAATTATTCTCCCTCGATGTTACAAGCTCAAGACTTCCAACTTCCAAGTGATCTTCGAGTCCGAAAATAATCAACGGGCCTCTCCTGGGCCCTCCTTCTTGTAAGTTCAAGACTTCAAGTAATCTTCGAGTCCGACAATGATTTAAGGCGCTCTCGTAGGAACTTCTTGAAATTATCTTCTGTGCGTCCTTCACGAGGTAGGATTTGCATGCTAGAACAGAGCACCAATGCTTGATAAGGATTCACATGATTCAGAACATCTGGAGCACGATCATAATCCTATGCCAAGGAGAGAATTGAAAAGGAAAAGTACAGCCATTCAGTGAAACTTATTCAATTTACATCAAACATCAAAAGTAGCAAGTTAAAAGAAAGCTCATTCCAAAAGGGTCAATATATCAGTTTGATGGGTTAAAAGAAGCCATTTCATGGTTCAGATATGCTAAATCACAGTTAAGTTCACAAAATTACTTTCATTTCTTCAAAGCCTAATGTAAACAAGAAAGAGTGGGTGAAGATTAATGTCAAGTTACTAGCTCTAGGCAAAAGAAAAGATGGAGGAAATGTTCCAAAGACAGCTTCTTTGATCTATGATGTTTGTTAAAATAATTAGCAATAGACTAGGCTCTATAGACAATGTGCTTTGAAAGATCTGCTTACCTTTTCAGTCACAACAACAATTGGCTGCATGCCATATGCAGATTCAAGTTCTTTAAGTCTCCTTCTAATGATAGTAATATCCTACAGCAATAGAGAACCAGGAGGTAAGCAACAACAGTCAAACTTATACTATGAAAAGAATTAAAGAATAAGGACAAATTCCACTTTTAGAGAGAGAGAGAGAGAGAGAGAGAGAGAGGAGAGAGAAAAATGAAAAGAGATCACTATGTGACCCTTTGTTTAGTTTACGAGCATGAGAGAAGATGTTCTTTGATTCAAATAGTTTGTGAGTATGAGAGAAGATATTCTTTGATTCAACTTCAGGAACTAAAAAAACAACAAGAACTTTTCTTGAAACTGGATAGCAAAGGTAAGGAAATTTCATTCTTGTCCTCCAAAAAATTGACAATGATAGTCAAACCAAGTGAAAAAGAAAAATTCAAAAAGGAGATTTACCTTAGCCTGGAACAAATGATGATCACTGAAATCTAATCGATCAACATGCTTTGGTCCCATCTGCCATTGTCAATACCAAAACCACCTCTCAGATTTGAAACTGGAATGCAGGTGGACTAATAAAATGAAGGAATCATGTAGACCTCAACTTCTGTTATAATACAAGCATATTAACATAAGCTAAAAGTTAATTATGACAAGATCTTGAACTCACAATGAAAAAGAAGACATGAAAAAAACACTACCTTCAGAATTGTCTGCACAAAGGACTCAGGAAAACCAATAGCAGAAACACACAGGACAATCATATCATATATTGCCCTCAGGGATAAAACACAGGAAGTGTTGCCAGCTTTTAGGAAGTATGAAGGTGCCATTTGTGTCAGGAATATGGGGATAGAGTCACTGACTTTCCAAACTGTTGATTCAATGGCTTCAATATTTTGTTCAGCCACCTGTATGAGTCCCCTGCATTAGACTCATTTATGTATGTTATCCTATAACATACACTAAGTGGCCATCGAACAATTACAAGCGAATTGATGTTAGTCTAAACAAGAGAAAAACAGAGAAGAAACAATTTGTACCAAGTCTGCATGATGAATTACAACAACATCTGCTCTCCCAAGTGCAGCAAGAGGTTCCCTTAATGGTCCAAGTGGAATCAACTCCAGATTTCCCCATGGCATCATCCCATTCACCATAATAATCTCTAGGTCACGCCACAGCTGCAAATGCTGCCTTTCAATCGTTCGATTTAACAATCAATAAATACAAGTCCTAACTGATAATCACCACTTCAATTTCAAGAATTGTGACTAGAAAACAGCTATTTTTTTCATGTGGAAATGCATAAATGGCAGAAGGCCTATAATCTGGACTAAGTAATCTCAGAAATGATACTGCATTGCGTGCTGCCGAATGTAATCTAAAATAATGAAGGTCCTTTGGGCCATCATACCTGCATTCCATCATCTAATATTGCCACTCCAATTTTGTCTGAAAAAGAATCAGTCCTTGCTTTCTTGCTCAAGAAAGCTTTTGTGGAGCATGTACTATCAGAAAAGTTCAGATATCCGTGTCTTTCAAGAAAACTAGCAGCAGTGGCAGCCCTGTTAGCTCCAACACCAACTTTAGCAGATGTCCCATGTAAATGTCGTTGAAGCATTTTGGCTTCATCACCACCGCCATAACCCTGCAAAGTGAACCCTCATGCAAATACGTAAGCAAGAAAATTAAATTCCACAGGCAGGAAGTTATTCCTTCTCAACAAGCCTTACTCCATGTTTATTTACATTTACACCTATGGACTAGCCAAGAAAAAGTACTGATCCCTGATCCCTCCCACTTCCATAGCAGCAAATGCATGCTCATAAAGAAAAGAAAAAGAAACCTCGAACATCATAAAATCCAGAAATGATGAGATAAGAAATATTTAGAATAACGCCTAACAAACAAAATAACTTCAAAGGAATTCGCTTACAACATTGGTCAGGGATCACTAGTTTTCACGTTAATCTATGGGTCCCACTCAATCTAGCACTAGCTAATTGTGTGTGTGTTTATTTGCAGAAAACGTTTAATATCAGTAGTTGCAAATGATGGTCAAGTAAGAACTAGAAAACTCCAAATCAAAGTAGAAAACGACTAAAACATCCAAAACAACGTTTGTCTATTATCTCTCAACAGCCAAAACAACTTCTATTATTGCGTACTTGTCTAATTTCTAAACCTTAAAAAACTGAAGCATCAAATTTTTTACCACTCCATACAAGTCAACAATTTCATATAGCAAGACCAAAAGGACCGAGAAAAAAACAACATACAAATAACAGAAAAGCTTCAGTTCACTCAAAATTCCATCTTGCAAATGCGTTCTTGCCACAAAAATAAAAAAGAAAAAGAAAAAGAAGGAAATCGATTGAGTACCCTTGTCAGAATAAGCGGTGAAATCCCAGAATCGATCAACCACCGAGCAACGAACTCAACCATTGGAGTCTTCCCATTTCCTCCCCATGTCAAATTTCCAACACTTAAAACTGGCACTGGCAACCTTAAAGTTCACAACCAACAAAGTAAAACTGTATCAAGAAATCAGAAGTTCCGTAAAGAAGCAACAAAAAACACCTAGTACAATTATCAGGGTTCTCAAGGGAGAATCAAGGGTAAAAGATGATAAAAATTGAAACTTTGCCTAAAAAATCACAAGGATTTTGCGATTCTCTTCGAGAAAAATGCTTTACGTTAAAAGGGTACAGACTAAAACTTCCTTTCATTGCTTAGAAGATTTTTCTTCCTCCCCCCCCCCGGGCGGGGGTTCTTTTTCAATACCTGCGTTTGTGGAAAATTCCCAGATAGTAGAGGCGGTGTCGGATGAGAAGAGCGAGGTTGTAGATGGACGAAGCGATGGAGAGTAGGGGAATGAGAGAAAGCTGGAGTGGAGAGAGAGCAGAGAATCTCTGGGATGGCGGAGTGCTGGCTATTTGAATCACCAGTCTCCTCAGCTTCTCCATTTTTGGACTGGAGACTGAAGAGTGAAGATTTACTGCTTCCACTGACAACTCGAATTTAAAATGGGAAAACTATTTTTTGACTAAATTACACTTTACCCCCCTATGATTTAGTTCTTTTTTATATAACTCCCCTCTAGTTTAGATCTTGAAATAAATAACACCCCACAAGGGGGTAAAGTGTATTGTGCCCCAAAAAAAGCCTTTTTGCCTCAATCATCCTAATTTCTGTTTCCTTTTTTTTAGGCAAGCTCGAAAAAGTTTAGATCCTACTTTTCGATTTAAAATTCATGAAGTTAGTATAACAATTTTGCCCAATTTGAGATATTTGAGGGTTAAAAAGATGATTAAAAGATGAGAAGTTGATAAATATTTCGCCATAAAGCTTTTTGACTAAGAATGATAATTAGGACGGGGTTAATAGAGCGAGACAGGAATCATTTTCTCCCCTCAGGAATAGGGGGACAGGGGAGCATACCCTTGCCCCGTCACCCATTTAAAAAAAAATATATATTATAGTCACATGTATATAATATATTTAATATCATTAGTTATAATAATTATATTATTGATTATAAGTATCAGATTATATATAGTTAACATAATTAATACTATTAATTATATTAATAGTTATACATTTATATTAATATAAATTATTGATCACTTATACTAATATAATTATATTAAATTACTAATTACACTTTTTACTAATTATACATTTACTCTGTTAGTCCGCGGGAGAAAGTGGGGTTGGGAAGGCGGAGCCGCGGGAATGTTTGGACAATCCTTGTCCTGTTGCCATTCCTATTTTAACAACAGGTGAGCCGCCTGCTACTCAAATTTTAATCAATTTGCATATGCACTGTTTATTGGCTTTATTCAATAATTCGTATATGATGATTGATATCATCAAAAGATCAGATATAGGTTAAATGTTTTCCTTGACTTTTTTTTTTCTTGGGTGGTGATACAGATAAGATTTGCACGCTAGCAAAAATGTACTAGTTGTGCAGTTAGTACCATAAGTTATAACGCTTATTAACTACTTTTGGCCCCCACGGGTAGCTCAGCGGGGATTAGTAAGTCCGTCTCTACTGTTAGGTCCCATGTTCGACTCTCGCTGTGATAAAATTGCTGGCATTTTTGGACAGGGCTCTACTGTTAGGTCCCATGTTCGACTCTCGCTGTGATAAAATTGCTGGCATCTTTGGACAGGGCTCTGCTGGTTTTGGAATGATTAGTCTAGCCATAAAAAGGCCGGGACACCCTAAGTGCAAAAAAAAAAAAAAAACTACTACTATATTGCATAAGGATCCTCCATTCAAATTAGGTGAACATGATCTTGTTGCATCATTGCTCAATTTGTTAGCTATAACTTTTCTCTTGACAGATAAACTACAGAAATCGAATGGAGAAGCTTTTGTTTTTATGTTCAAAAGATAAGTGGCGTGGAAGGCGACCATGCCTGGAAAATACTCGCGGCCATAGTGAGATGGTAAATTATACTCCTAATAACAAATGAAGGTATAACAATGAACATCTGGATGATAACTAGGAAATATGATCTACAGGATGTGGATAGATAGGTAAGATATGTTGTACTGGAGATGCAGATTGCAGAGTCATCCACACTGCTTGATTCTTCCTTCCAGTTTGTAATCAGCAACAAACACATAAAATAATCCAATACACGACACATTATCCTGATTAGAATTTGTTGTTGCTGTTCTTCTTCTTCTTCTTCTTCTTTTTTATCAGGGACCAAAGCAGATGTTCAAACAATACTGCAAAGTGCTAAAACACATGAATATACTACTTCTTAAACCCACTGCAACAACGTTTTTTCAGGACTCAGGAGTAAATGAAGCAAACAAAAAAGTATGTTATCATGCGAGTGACTTGAATGAATGAAGACGAAATAGTTAAAAAAGGAAATAAATGACTCGTCTTGCTGGTTTGGTATGACTGGGAAGGACTCGCAAATTCGCATAGCTGTATGGTCACCAGCCGCCCCCGCTGGGTTGTTCGGATAGTGGAGGTTTAATAGTTATTGGATCTTAAGGAAGTAAAAAAGAATTAAAACATGATGTTTATGAATGAGAAATAGTAATATAATAAAAAGTGTGACAGAAAGTGGCATAGGGTATGGGACAGAAGATCCGTTGCGCTCCAAGTCTGCCTGGATTCAATTCTAGTCCGCAATCCAATTGTTGGCCTCATAGGTATCGGTCGGACCCGCTCTGTCTGGGTGTTGTGGGATTAGTCGGATGATCCCGAATACTCACAAGGTTGACAAAAAAAAACAAAAAACAAAAAAATACAGTCACCAACTGGTTCTATTTGTTTTGGGTGAATTCCCACAATAGCCAAAAACACTTACTTATTAGCCGAAGAAGAACGATTCAGGGCAGAGAGACTTTTTGCCAATTTAATACCCAGAAATTACAGGCCTTAGGAGGTTCAAATCTTTTCATCTCCACTTCTTAAGTTTCACCCTTTGTTGTTGAAGGGAAAAAAAATAGAGAAAAAGTATTTTGTTGCTAAAAAAAAAATTTATTGTAGGTATTTCCAGTTTGAAATGTAGATTCCACAGACTCTGTACTGAACCATTATTTGGTTTGTTTGGATTGTGATTTATTCGTCAAAATATATTTGCTTACGTCATCATTACAATTTTCAATACACTTTTTTATCTTTTCAATTATCTTTTTATCTTACATACATCACATCATAAAAAGTGCTACAATACAAATATCTCTAATAATTCACAATCCAAACAAACTGTGTCGATTTGGAAATTGAGAGTAACCAATCACATTAGTTGTCACCGCCAATCAGTTTAGTAGTAGTACCATATGATTTAGCAGAGCTTGAAAAGTAGATTTAAATTTTTCGTGACAATAATATTTATTGAACGCATTACACGTAGGCGTACTACCACTTACAATCATGATGATGAATTACTACCGCTCGTCGATGAATTGCATGTAAATTATTGCATCAACAATTAACGCCAACTACGCACATCTCAAATGATAGTTTTGATCCTCACTCGTCGAGTGGAAAGAACCTCAAAGATAATACACCGCTAAATGCATAAATAGTACGTGAAACGCAGTTGGCCTTTTGACAAGCATAATTCAATTTATATGCATCATAAGTAAAATAAACTGTTTTAGATAAGAAATATTAATAATTGTAACATTATATTTTGGAAAAAATTGTTCAAAACGTCATCGCACTTCATCAAATAAATTTTTTCGTCATTCACTTTTAAAACATTAATTTTACATCATTTATAAATTTAAATTAATAAAATTTGGTTCCAATATAAGTTTTTAACCACCTTTTAACTTTAAATCACCATGCGACCAATATACAATCATTTTGATGTAAAAACATGACAAATCCTATTTTTTTTATGACAAAAATGAATATAGATTAGGTTCGATATCACTTTTTAAGAAAAATAAATAAATAAGATTCGAGTTACATCTTATTTTTTTATGATAAAGATGAATATGGATCGGATCATTTATTTCATTGTAAATGGAATCCAACATTTTTTGCTACTAAAAAATGATCATGTATAGGATCACGCGATGGATTCAAAATAAAAAGCAGTTGGAAACTTAAGTTAGGATTGAATTTTATTATATTGATTTTGTAAGGGACGTAAAGTTATAAATTTAAAAGTAAATGATGAAAAAAATTCATTTGACGAAATTTATGGACGTCTTGAATTATTTTTCTAAAGTTGAAATTCCGAGAATTAGCATTTGTGGTTTTGAATCTCCCATATTCTCTCAGTTTCTTAAATTTCATCTTTCTCTTATGTTTTCAATCCAATTAATGCTTATAAATCCTGCCATTTCCCTACTATTAAAAGGAATTAGTATATGTTTTTGATCCAACCAATGTTTTTCGACATTAGCAAATGCTCATGCTCCAAAATTATAGAAGAACACATATTTTATGTTACCTTTTTTCGTACCGAATCGTGAAGTTTCAAGACAAGAGATTCGAGTTTGGACCTCAGTTCTCGACCTTTCCAAATGGTGTTTGGACAGTAGATTATTTGAAATAATATTGAGTGTGTTTGGATTGTAAGTTATTTGAAATATTTTTACTGTAGCACTTTTTGTGATATGATGTATGTGAGATAAAAAGGTAATTGGAAAGATAAAAAGGTGTATTGGAAATTGTAATGGTGATGTCAGCAAATATATTTGGCCAAATAATTGGCTGTCCAAACACACAAAATATTATTGTGAAGAAAATACTATAACATTTTTTTGATGATATATGTGAAATAAAAAAATAATTGAAAAAATTTGTTGATAATACAAGTAAATATAAATAAGGTGTAGATAATGTGTAAATAGTAGTGTTTGGACAGTATATTATTTGTCAAAATTTTTTTGCTTACATCATCATTACCATTTTTAATACATTTTTTTTAATTATTTTTTTATTTCACATACATCACATCATAAAAAATATTACAATAAAAATTTCTTAAATAATATCTCAGAGGGAATAATTACTCTTTTCCCTTTTTAAAAAATATTTCTGGAGTAAAACTCTATCATGGCCATAAGTCAAAGAATTTACTGTAGTCTCCATTTTCTTATTTGGACGTATCCCAGTGAAGAAGGTACTGCGTTGTTCGGCAGAAAAACAAAATAAAAGAAAAAAAAGCAGATTTTCTGTATTACTAATCACTTATAGTCAGCGTCTTAATAACACATTGAAGTTCACGCGCAAATGATCACCGTTGCCTCAGGATATTTCCAGGAGAACTACTCTGACGTGACAGCACGCGCTGCACCCTGCCAACAAGTATCTCCGGAAATATAGCAATGACAGTCTAGATTGACGCAATAACGGGCAGACCAGTGGACACGCAAGCACTTCGGGCACACCGGGCAGTACCTAACGCCGTCTTTCTCACCCAGTAACGCCGTTTCTCTCTCTACAAAGCCGAGGCAATCATGTCATATATTCAAAACCCCCGAGCCTCAGAGCCTGAGATTCAGAGCTAGGCTCGGAGCTCAAAAGCGACCTCCAAAGAAAATAAGCCAAAGCAGAGCGCCAGATAAATAATGGAGTAAAAGAAGAGAGAGAAAAGAAATAGTAGAGAGAGAAAGGAAGAGAGGGAAGAGAGAGAAAGACACTGAGTGAGTGTGGGTAGTGCGTGTTTTCTAGAGAGAGACTAACAGGCGCATGACAAAGATGGGGCAGATCGTGAAGAGGAAGAAGAAAGGGAGACCATCCAAGGCAGATCTCGCTAAACGACGCAGCGTAGGTGAGGATGCATCGGCGCCGGAGCGTGAGCTTCGGAGAAGTCACCGTCAACGGAACGTGAGGTACACCTTCGATTTCGATGATTACCTCGACGACGACGAGTTATTCGAGGGCTTCGATGATGAGGAAGACGAGCGGCGGCGGGAGAAGAAGCTCAAGCTCCTTCTTAAGCTCCAGACTAGCAGAGAAACCACCACCACTGAGTCGACTCCGAGTGAGACTCGGCGTGCGTCACACGCGCCTGCAGCTTCTCAGTCGTCGTCGGACCTCGGCGGTGATGGGAGTTATAATAAGCCGTCGAAGAAGAGGAAAATGAGCGACAGCCTCGCTCGCGGCCGCAGCCGCCAAGGCGTCAATGAAGAAGCTGAAGCCGAGGCAGAGGTAGATGAGGAAGATGAAAATGATGACGTGGATGATGACGATAATGAAAATGTTGAGGATGATGAGGTATAGAAAAACCGGAAACAAAATGTAAAATCAAATCGATGTGGATCTGATTGCAGCCAAAAAAAAAATCAAAATTCAGAAAAATTGTAGCTAAGTAGAAGAACAAAGCTAGAATGAATGTTCAATGATGGATGTTGTAAGCAATTTGCATGGGGAGAGAGAAAATGAGCATAGGGTTGTCCAGCTCAGCTGAGGTGGGGAGGAAGTTCAGCTGAGATTTTTCTAATTGGTCCAGACTTGTAAACCACTCCTATCAGCTCACTACTTTCTCTCTCTCTAGAATTATATATATATGTGAAATTGTGTATGTATAGGTGAGTAGTATCAATGTCGGGAGAGATTGGGTTGGAAGAGTAACGGTCGGGTCAACTGTCAAAAACTAACCCCCACAGAATCTGATCACGCTCCCACCTTTCTCTCTCTCTTTCTATATCTACTTGTCTTTCTCTCTCTTGCTTCCATACAATTTTTCTTGCACACAAAAACACATGGATTAGTACGTACTTCCTTTTCTCTCTCTGTCTGTCTGCTGCTTTGTTTTCTGTCCCCGTCTGAAAGACGCCGACTTTTTGGTTCGTAGTATTGAGCAGAGGGAGCATTTATTTATGTTTGAGCCTGTTGATGTTTTGTTTTATTGTGGTTTGAGGGGTTTCTGTTGTTTGATTTTGACAGGTTGTTAAAGGTCGTGGAAAAGCTGATAAGCCGAAAGGGGTGGAGGACTCTGCTCCAGGTGGGTTTTGAATTTTGATTCGTGGGTCAGGCATGATTTTTGGTGTCACCCTGTGAAAAATTTGATGATGAAATGATTACTTCTGTTCAATCAGGGACGCCTACTGAAGCTCCTTCTGGGTTGCCATTGCCAGAAAAGAAGACGTTGGAATTAATTCTTGACAAGCTTCAAAAGTAGGTGTAATCTGTTGTTCTGTTTCTGTTTTGACGGTTATTTTTGTTGGTTTGTGGTAATAAGATGTTTTGGGCTTTAATTGTTTCTGTTTTTATGATCCCAGGAAGGACATTTATGGTGTTTACGCAGATCCTGCTGATCCTGAGGAGGTTGGCCGTTTTCAGAATGCGTTCTCTTATGGTAATCTTAGGCAGTGTTTAAATGATGAAGATTCTTATTTTGTTTGTTATTTTCTCCTCTAGTTACCTGATTACCATGAAGTTATTGAGCATCCTATGGACTTTGCCACCGTGAGGAACAAGCTGGGAAATGGATCATATGCAAACTTGGAACAATTTGAGGTGCTTTTCGTAATTCTGCTCAGATTTTTTTCTACTCTTCTTCTTCTTCTTCTTTTGAGCATAACCTCTCCAATTCGTACATGAGACGTCATGAGCTCAGGCAGTTATATAAGGGGTTAATATGTAAATGGAAATAGGGAAGAGTTGTTTGTGGTTGTATCATGTTGGAACGTCGGCCGTTATAGGGCTTTGAATTGAGTGAATAGTATCTGTCTCATTGGTGAATTGCCAAATCTCAAAATACGGATGCTCATTGCCCTAATTCAACTTGTGGGGAACGGATAACAACTAGCTTCTGTATAGCACCTGAAAGACATTTCAATCGATGATGCAACCGAACCTGGTGCTTTTGGATTGATTACAACTGGCCCGTGAGATGCTAAGATTGTTCTGTTCATATTGAAAAATATCATAAAATGTTTGACTTCTGCTAGATCATCAATCAAATTGGCACACAAGTGATGCTGCCTATACGGTATTGTTATAAGAGGACATAAAGAATATAGGTGCTACTACAGACTTGAGAATGAATAGTAAAACCTTTCTGATCCAATGAAGTAAAGGGTGTTATGGAGACATGATCTTAATTTTTATCTGTTCTGCCAAGAAACCGGCTGGTGGACAATCAATCTTTAACTGTTCTTCGTAAAAGCAGTATCAAGTTAATAAAAAAAAAGCAGTATAAAGCATTGCGATATATAATTGGTTAATGTTATTGGTATTATGATCTAACTCTTTGAGATATTCAAGTCTCAGTTTTTTGATCATCTATGGGGATTCTAGAGTATATTATGGCCATTAATATACTAGCTAGGTTTTCTATAGGTTTAAGGTGAAGTATAGGAAAAATCCTCTGCAGGGATTGACACTTAGATGCTTGGTGGCGATTCTGATTGTCAGAGTCTCTCATTTCAGATCTCAAGAGAATATTTGTGATATTGCTTACGTTATCCGCATTCCTAAGCTGCACAGCTTGCATCATTAACATCCAATTTTGTAGAGTAGTTAACCTTCTAGAATGACATTTTGGTTAATGCTGCAATAACCTGTTGCAGCGATGAGCTTTACTTCTTTTGAAGGAATACCCATTTGGACTCTGCGGTGTCTTTTATAGATTCGGTTCGCCCCCCTGGAATATACCGGTTGGAGAGTTGGGTTGTTCTGCGCTTGAAACACTTGGCTCTAATATGCTAGGGATAAATTTGTCTTGCTTGTCTGGATGAATTCTTTGAACTGGTTTCTTGGGGGAAGATAGAATATCATGCTTTTTTTTTAATAAAAAAATGTTGGTAACTATTAAACAATTTTGTTGTTGAATCAGGGTATCTTTTTTCAAGCTTCAAGCATTAGAGACACCTGTTTCACTCAATTTTGATTGAAAATGCAAAAAGGAAGAACAAAATTTGATATTCTTTTCATTTAGACTTGTTTTCCTCCACTTAACCTTTAAGCTGCTGCCTCTTACTGTTATGCAGTTTCTTAGTTGTTTTTTCCTCTGCAGAGTGATGTTTTCCTTATTAGCTCGAATGCGATGCAATACAATGGACCAGATACCATATATCATAAACAGGTTAGGAATTTGGGTTTTATTTAGCCACTTCTCTGTGCACCATGTGCAACCCCATCCCCCTTTTTTTTCCATTCTGGGAGCAATTCGTTAATATACTGCCTATTTATTTTTGAAAGGCTCGTGCCATCCAAGAGCTGGCAAAAAGGAAATTTCAGAAAATGAGACTTGGCATTGAACGGTCGGACGAACTCAAATCAGACCAGAAGACAAGATTAAGCTCTGTTGTTAAGAAGCAAATAAGGAAGCCAATCAGCCGGACATTGCAGGACCCTGTGGGGTCTGATTTCTCATCTGGTGCCACACTTGCAACCAATGGAGATATTCAAAATGGTTCAAGTGCAGCTCAGGTTGGTGGATCTGAGAGGGCTAGCAGTGTTGATAGGCTTGAGGTTCCACCTGTCATTGACAACAGCATAGACAAAGCAGAAGAATTGCTGCCGGGTATCCGAGCAAATTCTCTTTTCTCTATATGTTTTAAAATTCCATTGGCATTAAAATCTGGGCAAGTGATCTGATAGTAAGGATTGGCAGTGAACACTGTTATATCTGTCTAATCATTTAGTGTCGTGTAGTTTGATTGTTTGTCAAGGTGAAAATCATTAGTCAATCTTTTCTTCTATGGGACAAGAAGTTCTATTCTCTACCAAGTTTGCTTGTGGGTAGCCTTCCTGATTGCTTCACTTGTCTTTGCAGGGAAGCGACCTCTGGCTAAGATTGAGAGAAAACAATCATTGAATGATGAGAATCGTCGTGCAACTTATAACTTGTCTACTCAGCCTGTTGCCAGCTTTGATTCTGTATTTTCAACTTTTGATGGAGAAAGCAAGCAGCTAGTTTCTGTACGTTGCGTAAATTGACATCTTATTCTACTGATGACCTTTTAGCTCATGGATTCAGTGATTTCCTGATTCAGGTGGGTCTTTATGCGGATCATTCTTATGCTAGGAGCCTGGCCAGATTTGCAGCAACTCTTGGACCTGTTGCTTGGAGAATCGCTTCCAAGAGAATTGAGCAGGCTCTGCCTTCAGGATCCAAATTTGGTCGTGGGTGGGTTGGAGAATATGAGCCACTTCCAACACCTGTGCTAATGCTTGAAAATTGCACTCTTAAGGAACCACCCTTTTTTACCAAGATTGAACAGACAGTTGTCACTAGAAAGCAGGAGAAAATGCCTACCAAACCTGTTTCTTCCAGGGAGAACATTGTTACTGAACCTTGTGTGGACAAATTGGTGAAAGCAGCACCTTCTTACAAGGACGGCCTTGTCAAGGACTCCACTGTGCAGAGGAAATCAGCATTTTTTGGTCCTACAGTAATTAAACCAACTGCCTGTTCTAGCCCCAGTATCTCACTTCCGGCTAAAGAGCAAGCTGTTAGGGTTTTGGAGGGGAGATCTTTTTTTGGTTCTCCTGCAAACAAAACTACTTTTTCAGCTTCTTCTGGTTTTCAGCAGCAAAATTCACAACCAAGAAATTTCACTGAGCCTGAGAAAAGGTTTCTGAAGGAGGTTGAACTGAATGGTCCACCCTCAGGCAGTCAAACTGCTGCTGATTTTGTTGTAGAGAGGCAGATTTTGAATAGTTCTGATATACCAGGTTCAAGGTCGAAGGACATGGTTCTGAAGAACAAAAGTCTCTTGCCCTCTGGATCTTTTAAACAATCAAATCTTAATGGAGTGGCTGTTGGTGGACTGCCCAATGGAAAAGTAAATAATATAGATAGCAATAAAAAGTCTAGTTCGGCTTCTGACTTGGCCAAAGGGGCGACATATTTTCCTCATGCACAGGATCAGGGTTTAACAGATCCAGTCCTGTTGATGAAAATGTTAACTGAGAAGGCTCAAAATCAACACAAGTCATCTAATCAGTCCCCAGTTGACAGTGGTCCAGTTTTGTCTCCGGCTCTTCCATTGAGAAAAGAAGATTCAGGCAATGCTGCTGCAGCTGCTGCTCGTGCATGGATGTCTATAGGGGCTGGAGGATTTAGACCAGCTGGGGAAAACACAGGCCTCCATAAGAACCAGATATCTGCTGATTCATTGTATAACCCTGCTCGTGATCTTCAGTCCCAGGTTTCAAGATTTCGTGGGGACCCTCTACCATATGCGATGCATTTGCAGCCTGACAAGAACAATTTTCCATTTCATCCCTTTGTGCCTCAACCTACTAGAATAGGCAGTGATGTGCAGTTCCATAATCAACCAATGGTTTATCCTCAATTAGTGACTGCTGACTTGTCTAGGTTCCAGGTGCAGTCTCCATGGCAGCCTATTAGTCCACAATTGCAGCCAATGCAGAAACAGGAATCACTGCCTCCAGACTTGAATGTTAGTTTCCAGTCATCAGGGTCTCCTGGTAGACCAGCTTCAAGTGTTCTGGTTGATTCTCAGCAGCCAGACCTGGCATTGCAGCTTTAAGGCTGGCATACAATTTTGAAGCAATAGGAAAACTTCAGAACTTATGTTGGTTTACGATCCTAAAAGAGGTGGTGTACTTTCTTAAACTTGGATACCAAATTGTTAGTTGGATGACATCATGGCAA